>NC_043705.1:69378642-69693370 GCF_006229205.1 Suricata suricatta
TTCTTGATCCACTCATCAGGTGATGGACATTGAGGCTCTTTCCATGATTTGGCTATTGTTGACAGTGCTGCTATGAACATTGGGGTACATGTGCCCCTATGCATCAGCACTTCTGTATCCCTTGGGTAAATCCCTAGCAGCGCCAAGAGAAACTGATCCCTCCCCTACTCTCTGCAGCCACCAAGGCGGGGCCTCAAAGACACTGTTTTTAATCAAGGAGGCTTCTGAGAGCTTGTCATTTATTTCAGTTGTAAAATAGTGAAGGAGAATGGGCACACAGACATGCTACACCTAGCATAGAGCCCCGGAAGGCACTCTGTAAATACCTTCCAGGGGCACTGAAAACATCATTATTCTTAAGCATTACACTCACTTTTAGGAAGTGAAGGGAAATGACACCCAAAAATAAAAATGCAAACAATATAAAAAGGCCAACCAGGAGATGAAGATGCCTAAATCAGTTCTTAGCAAACAACCTGACAGAGGACCACGTGGATAGCTCTGAGCTGAGGAAGATTAGGAATCCCATTCAAAAACCTAAACTTGAGAAATTGACTATTTCTATTTAACCTCGAAAAATAAAATCCCTGGGTGCCTGGGTGGCTCAGTCGGTTAGGCATCTGACTTAAGCGCAGTCATGATCTCATGGTCTGTGAGTTCAAGCCCCGTGTTGGGTTCTGGCTGACAACTCAGAGACTGCGCCTGCTTTGCATTCTGTGTCTCCCTGTCTCTGTGTCCCTCCCCTGCAGTAGTTGTAGCAATGTGGAACATTTTCAGGAGAATATGAGGTAGACTAACTAAAAACCTTAACATTTTGTGAACAAGGGCACCTGGGTGGGTGGGTTAAGCATCTGACTTTAGACCAGGTCATGATATTGTGGTTTCTGAGTTCAAGCCCCACATCAGGCTTTGTACCAACAGCTCAGAGCCTGGAGCCTGCTTCGGATTCTGTCTCCCTCCCTCTCTGCCCCTCCCCTGCTGGTACACTGTCTGTCTATCTGTCTGTCTCTCTCTCTCTCTCAAAATAATAAACACTATTTAAAAATAACAAAGTTTTGTGAACAAAAGCTTGCATTTAGTTTTCTTATGTTGGATTCCTCTGGTTTTTCTTCAGATTTTAAGTAACTGTCTGAGTCTCAAAATTTAAAATAGCTAACTAAATCCTTTCTTTAAAAACAGAATTTGGGGCTTATAAAATGTGGTATTTGAAAAAGTTTACTACTGCACAAATATTACAACATTGATAAAGATATGTTGAATATTTTTTTAAAAACTTAGAGCTTCAGGGCACATGGGTGGCTCAATCAGTTAAGCATTCAACTTCGGCTCAGGTCATGATCTCAGTTTGTGATTTTGAGCCTCACGTTGAGCTCTGTGCTGACAGTGCAGAGCCTGTTTGGGATTCTGTCTCTCCTCCTGTCTTTCTGTCCCTTCCCCACTTGTGCTTTCCTCTCTCTCAAAATAAATAAACTAAAAAAAAATCTTATAGCTAAATATCTCCTTGAGGTATTCCTTTAATACATAACCAAAGCTATCCAATAAATATCAGAAAACTAAATGATAAAGGACATAAGTGTACTGAAATGTGTACATAATGTACATAATGTACATCAAAGTGTACATAAATGAACCTAATTATTCTCCTAGCTCTTTAAAAAAGAGCTTTTTCTCCAATAGAAAAATTATATATTAATTATTCAATTTGATTTCACATTTGTGGGGTATCCACTGTGTGCAAGGCATATATCAAGCAAAGGAAGTAACCTAAAGTGACCACTTCAGAGACACTGCACTTAGGTTGTGGTGAAGAAAAACTCTCAAGTGTAGGAAAGCTAATCATTACAAAAATATTATCTATAAAGTGCAGGCAGACCCTGGCTTCCTGAACTGGTGAAGTTCCAGAAAGCTGTTTACTGACTTCATTTGCCCAGGGAAGCAATATCACAAGTGCGGCTGCTTTGCAGAAGAGACCTCCTAATATGGTACTAGCAGCTCCAAGCCCAAGTTCTGGGGGCAAGAAGTTTTGAAGAACATGGGGCACCTGGGTGGTTCCGTCAGTTAAGCATCCAACTTCAGCTCAGGTCATAATCTCACCGTTCCCAAGTTCGAGCTGCACATTGGGTTCTGTGCTGACATCTCAGCGCCTGGAACCTACTTTGGATTCTGTATCTCCCTCTCTCTCTGCCCCTCTCCTGCTCATGATCTATCTCTCTCTCAAAAATAAACAATTAAAAAATGTTTAAAAGCAGTTATGAAGAACAAGAGGAGAACATGGTAGTTTCTCATTTTGGCAGATCCAGAGCCATTCTGTAGCAAAGTCCTGGATCAAAGGAAGTCTTCAGGTAGCATTCTCCCTTCCCGCACACCTCCACTCAAAGCTCTGTTTTCAGCTTCTTAGCATGCCCGCCAACTACTAAGTCCTGTAGCATCCACTCAGGCCCAAGTTCATTTCTATTCCACCAACTCCACCCACCCCCATAAAAATTTAATGTTATCTATCCAGAAATCAGGAGGAAAAAGAATCTAAATGAACTAATTCATGCTTAAGTATGATCATTCCTGAAGGCACAAAAGGAAAAGGGTGTAACTTTTTAAAAGTTTATTTATTTATTTTTGAAAGAGGGATAGTAAAAACAAAACCAAAAAAAGGGGCACCTGGATGGCTCAGTCGGTTGAGCATCCAGCTTCGGCTCAGGTCATGATCTCACGGTTTGTGGGTTTGAACCCCGTGTCAGGCTCTGTGCTGACAGCTAGCTCAGGGACTGGAGCCTCCTTCGGATTCTGTGTCTCCCTCTCTCTCTGACCCTCCCCTGCTCGTGCTGTCTCTCTCTGTCTCTCAAAAAAAAGAAAGGAAGAAAGAGGGACAGAGACAGTGAGCTGGAGAAGGGCAGAGAGAGGGAGAGAGATAGAATCTCAACCAGGCTCTACACTGTCAGCACAGAGGCCAATGCGGGGCTCGAACTCACAAACCATGAGATCATGACCTGAGCTGAAACCAAGAGTTGGACACTTAACCAACTGAGCCACCCAGGTGCCCCAACAGTGTAACTTTTAAGGAAAATGCTTGTTAAGCCAATGTGGAGAAGAGCAGCCCATTAGCAGGGACGGAGTGGGGCTAGGGTGTGACAACAGAATAATGACTATGCCCTGAGCACTTACAATGTGCCAGGAACCCACACTGCTTCACTAGACCCTCTTAAGAATATGATCGGGTAAATTTATCATTCCCCCAGTGTAACACAAAAGAAATGTGGGGTTTGAAGAGGCTAAGCACCTGACTGAGCTCTGGAAGACAGTCTGCCCAGCCCCCTCTCCACATGACAAAGTCAGCCAGTATGATTCTCACCCTGGGTGGGCAGCACACCTCGGCCATTTTTCCTTTGCACTATTTCTTCTGTTCCTTTGTACTTTTCCTTTGTAGACACCCTCTAAAGCCAAACTTTTTTTCAAGAGTGTGACAGTAGTGACAGCAGAGAAACTGAGGCATCAATGGATGAAGACTACCAAAGCATAGTTATATAAATGAAACTGCTCCTAAGTAGGGTGTGAATCAGGAGCTGAGTGTGTACCAGGCTCTGAAAAAGGAGAGGATAGTGTTTTAACTTCTTCAGTGTATTTATCCCCTAAGCATCAATATGCACCTGTTTAAAGTATGTTTTATAGGTTCTTTTCTAATGTTCTAGGACTGAATTAATGAAAGACCCTTTAAAGATAACTCAAATGTTATCATTTGTGCCAAAGCTGACTTTAAAACTAAAATCAGTCATCCTCAGGTGCCTGGGTGGCTCAGTGGTTGAGCATCTGGCTCTTAACTTCAGCTCAGGTCATGATCTCACAGTTCTTAAGATCTGAACAGTTCATGAGCATGAGAGTTCTCGCCTCTCTCTCTGCCCCTCCCCCACTCTCACATGCAAGAGTGCTCTCTCTCTTTCTCCTTCCACTCTCTTAAAACAAATAAATGAACATTTAAAAAAAAACAGTCATCACATTACTATGCTTTACAAATAGTATAATCCATTCAGGAAGAAAGGCATAAAGAAAGAATCTAATTGACACACTTTTGTATTCTATACGCTATGATCATGTTACATTAAAAACACAGGAAAAACAGTCTCCCTCTGCAGGGCTGGAGCGAGCCCTGTGCCCCAGGCCAGTAGCTAGGTCCAGCAGCTAACGGATCAATGTTCTCGTTGCCTGATCACTCATCTTCCCCACTGCTGATTATTGACAGAGCCCTGAGGGCACACAGGAAATTTTTGCCTGCTTAGAGCAATCTGATTTGCCTGCCTCTCTTCCACTCTCAGTCAACACTGTTTAGGTAATTCCCCTTACTCTGGGGCTCTAAGGTACACACATGACCTGACCAAGCACCACCTCATTCCTTGGCCACAGGAAGTAGAGTGAAATCCCAATCATTCCAGTGAGACTCACTCCCGAGAACCACAAAGGGATGTGGGCCAACGGCTGCTGGAGGCTGCTACGATGTAGAAAGACACTACTGAGATGGAAGATGCCCAGGACCAAGCAATTTCAAGGGGAGGAAGGTATGAAGGAGAGGAGGGGCAGAGACAGAGACCCGATGGCACTGCCGGAAGCTCTGAATCCAGAGTGCCCAGGGTCTTTTCAGGTATGAGCCAATATACTCTCTGTTGAAGCCAGAGGCAGGAAGAGTTGAGCCTCTGTCACTTACAAGTAAAGAGATTCCTGAATAAGATGTCTCTGCGTCTGGTTTTCATTTATCTCATTATACATCTGCATTCCTGTCCACCTCTCCTCAAACGTTCTCATTACTGCGATGGGAACCACTGTGTGCTCCTGATCCTGGCCCACCTGGCAGGACCCGGGCCCAGCCTCAGCAGCAGGTGGGGCTCCTGGCTCCTGGCACACCAGGCATCAGCTCTCCTGCAAGGGCTCACATTCCACCCCAGGCTCCACCCACCGTCCTTTCTGCAAGGCTGCTGTCCCGAACAGAGTCAGGCTTTCGGCCAAGGAGCTCCCGGTTAGGCCTGTGGCTGGTGTGTTTCTTTTATAAGGGATCAAGTGTGATTGCATTTGGCAAGGCCCAGAGCAACAGCACAGATCCACACCCCGATGAATTAGCCACCTCTAATGCCTCTAACTAAAACAAAGCTCCTTCCTCTAAGTGACTCCGGAGTGTGGGCTTTTATATCTCCCAGCATATTTATTTCTAAAACATGGCCATGGGTTCATTCAGAGAAAATGAGTAGAGAGAGCTGAGGGGACACGGATTCTATTCACAACCAGTGCTGATGCATACTAGACCAACTGTCCCGACAACTGTTACCACAGGTAACTGAGCCTCTGTACCTCCTAAGAAAAGGAATTCCCATGCTTTTACTGACTTAACAGTGGGACATCTATGCTACCCGGAATGACATTTATCTTTTCTGTAAATTTACTATTTCCCCAACAAGGAGGACAAATCCCTGGGAGGCAGGGGCCTTGAGTCCACGGATTCTAGAACAGAGCTTCATGAGAGTAGCCCCTAGGTAGCACATGTTGATCGCTGAGGGCAGTAACTGGAGGGAGCTTCTATTCCACATCACATCCTCTAGTAAAGAAAGCTTGCTTCTCAGTGGTTCCGTCCCAAAGAAGAGTCTCTAAACAGGGAACAGACATCAACTTCCAGGAAACAGAACCCAATATTAATAATAAACTCCAGTTGTGACCAAATTAGGGTTCCAAGTCTATACTGGTCTCATGAAATTCGGCAGGCCACAACTGGCTTTTTCTTTCTGGCATATCTGCCCTTCTTGCTAGGAAGCCAGACTATAGTTCTTTCCTTCTAAGAATAAATCCATGTGCCCTGCAAGTTCTGGGATAAATACAAAAGTCATGGTTGAAAATTCAGAGACCCAAGTGTTGACTTTTTTGCAGTGCTAATGGGGCCACCTGACTTAATGAGAGCTATCACCGCATCTTTCATTTAACCCAGGGGTACTAAATGAGGGCCGTGGAGTCCATGAGCTGGAAGTCATTGATCTCCTTGCTTGAAGGTGAGTATATTAGACTTGTGTACATTTGTATTTCTTTATGAAGAAAATGCCACAAGTTTCATCGGTTTCTGAAAAGGGTCTATTACCCCCGGAATGAAAACTACTGTTAAATTTCTTTACTACTTAAACAGTACAGTGTTCACTTGGTTATGACTGCAGTAACAAGCTACCTAAAGAAAAAAAATGAGTACATTTTTACATTTTTTTCCACTATACCAGATACAAAATATGTAGGTTCTTGATACTCTTTGGACTTGGGCAATGGGTTATGTCATTGGGAGTTGTTTTTTTTTTTTACCAGATGCTATTTCCTACTCCAGTAATGCTTGGGTGTGTAGGGCAGCCCACACTGCCGGGGTGCAGGTCGTCACCGCAGTTGGCTGGGGAGATCAAACCTTGAGTCACAGGCCTGACTTGGGCAGGGCTTGGTATAATTTCTGAACCCTCACTTGCTGGACATGCCAGAATCCATACTCTGAGCTTTCATAAAGTAAATATGCCGCTCACACCACCACTTTTTGAGTTTGAGTGAGGGACTAGAGTCCTAATGAGGAGTTCTTACATCTCCTTTTTTTCCCTACTATAGCACTGTATAATAAATACGATGCTGAGCTTTTATTCCCTTTAAGCTTTCTTTCTTGCTTAGGCACTACTGCAAATCTGTTTCACAAATGTGAATATAGGCTGTACGTGAAAATCAAAAACTCAGACTTTATACCTAAGAAAATATGTAGGAAAACAAAACTTAAATCTCCCTCACCATGCTTTAAATCTCTACAACAAGCAGTCTTCCTAATTACCCATAATAGAGATTTCAGTGCACTCCTCCTCACAGAATCCCTTCCCAAGGTTCTTCATTTGTTTCTCCCATCCTAACTTCAGAAAAGAAATGGGAAGCTCACAAAAATATATATTTTCCATAATTTATAGCTGTAACATCTAAATCACTGGGCTTTATCTTATTTTCATCTCTACTTAGACTTGGAAATGTGCCATCTATGAGAATCTCTCCCCTGAGTACTGACAAGGGGAGATTAGATTGCATTTCCTGCCTTCATTTACCTTCCAATAGTGCACAATAAAAAAGCAATAGAAAGAATGAAATGGCTTGTTTTTCCAGGGGGAATGATATTTTCATCCACTAGGTATTTCTGTTTCTTACAAACATTTTTTACCAAATAGTGTCTTAGGGGCACCTGGGTGGCTCAGTCAGTTAAACATTCAACTCTTGGTTTCCGCTTAGGTCATGACCTCACGGTTCCTGCAATCACCCTGCATAGGGCCCTGGGCTGCTGGTTAGGAGCCTGCTTGGGACTCTCTCTCTCTCTCCCTGGCTCTTTAACCCCTTCCCCAACCCCCAAAATAAATAAACTTAAAAAAATATTGCATCTTAGAAGAGGAAGGTAGCCCCAACCAGCATTTCTATCTCTTTACAAACCAAGTCTATGAGCACAATACAGTTCCATATGTAGCGGCAAAGAACAGCTATTTCCAGACCAAAGTCATGAACTTCCTGAAGATGGTTCGCCTTTTAATAGAGGAGCATCTGAGCTTTTAAGACTGCTTTAAAACTTGTTAAAAGCCCCAAATCTCTCCATGGCCCACAAGGTCCTGCATAACCTGGCCCCTGATGACCATTCCAGACTGACCCCCCATACTTTCCTTCTCACCAAATTCCAGCTCCCTAGGCAAACTTTTTCTAAGTGCCTTCTGCTGTAGTGTCCTCCACCTAGAATTATCTGCCGCATCCATTACTTCCTTCTGCTCCACCAAATCTGGCCAAATCTTGTTCATTCTTTGCATTTCATCCTAAATGCCATTTCTTCAGAAAGCCTTCCCTGCCCCTCCCCTTCCTGCAACTTTAGGTTGGGACCTTCATGTAGTTCTCTGTACTCCTTTGACTCAGTTATTACAATTATAATTGATCATGATGTGTATTTTCAAAGGTGTAATGGAGGGGTGCATGGGTGGCTCAGTCAGTTAAGCATCCGGCTCAGGTCATCTCAGGGTTTGTGGGTTCGAGTCTCACATCAGACTCTGTGCTGACAGCTAGCTCAGAGCCTGAAGCCTGCTTCAGATTCTGTATCTCCCTCTCTCTTTCTGACCTGCCCCTGCTCACACTGTCTCTCAAAAATAAATTTAAAAAATTAAAAAAAATTTTTTTAAAGGCGTAATGGAAGTTTCTCCTATAGATCATAAACTCTATGAGAGAAGGAATTGATATATCTTCTTTGTCAAGGTATACACTTAATAAATATGGGGGTAAGAGAGAGGGAAAGGAAGAGAGATATATTACCAAAACTCTTGGCATTGTACTGGAAAGCCCATCGTTCAGCTACATCGGGGGCTGGTTCATTGCAAAGAGCATTTAGCTCTTTGTACCATTCATTCCAAGACATCTAGAAAAGACGGTGCTCATGAGAAGACGTAGCAGCTCTTCAATGTGGAGGAGGGCCGTGAACCGTGGCAGGTAGACTCATGAGTTTTAGAGCCAGCCACTTACTTAAGCACAAAAATCCCAGCTCCACCACTTACCAGCTGTGTGACCTGAGCAATTTCCTCACGTTTTCTGAGCCTCCACTGATTCATCTATAAAATGAGGCCAAGAATTCTGGTCCTTTCAGAGTTGTTGCAAAGGTTAAAAGAAGGAACGTCTGCACACCACTTAAGACTAAGATTTTAGTGCTTTCATAACTATCAACAGGAAACATTAGAAGTTGTGCAAATGCAGAAAACAATTATCTTATATCTTATATCTTGTCTTTTCCTTGTAAAAGGAATATACCCCCAAACAGTCATATTCACAGACAACTAGATGCTTAGAAAACAAGTTGTTTTCCTGTCCGGAGATCCTAACCCCTAGACTAATTGCAGAATGTATATGTTTTTTCCACAGGCATTTTTTCAAAAAGTATATAAATATATGTACATATTTAAGTTTATTTGTTTAGTTTCAGAGAGAGAGAGAGGCAGAGAGAGAGGGTGTGAGAGAATCCCAAGCAGGTTCCACATTGTCAGTGCAGAGCCTGACACGGGCTCAAACTCACAAGCTGTGAGATCATGATCTGAGACAAAATCAAAAGTTGGATGCTCAACTGACTGAGCCACCCAGGCACTCCACAGGCATTTAACAACATGACTGGAAGTCCAGATATATGTAGAGACCTCACAAGAAGAACGATTTGAAAAATATTCATTTATGAGCTCTCAGAATTGAGTGTGCAAATAAACTCACCTCCATTCGCACTCACTACATCTTTCATGATACTTTCCTCCAACTAATAATGGTGCATCCTTCCAGTTGTCTCTGCAAAACAAAGTTGAGACTCAGACCCATTAGCAAGACTGGTGCTAAAGGAATGCCAGAATCAACCATGAATCAGTAGTTTGGGCACCAGTCATGTACGTGGCACTGATTTAGCCTCGCTAACCAGTGGAGCCATGGGTTTCTGGAAACTATGGCCATGGCAGAAATCAGATGTCTGTTACCCAAGCTCTGCCACTTACTAACTATGAGCAGAACCTGGACTCCAAGTCCATTAGTAGTCTCTCTAATAATCTACCAGATCTAAAATGCAGCTAACACTACCACTCTGTCAAAACTGATGTGAGGTTTGAAGTGAGATAATGCATGAGATTTGAAGTGGTAATGCACATCATCTATAATGATTATTTGAGGTACTGTGTAAAGAAGACCTAGCAAATAAATCAATTTCATTTCATATCCTTTTTCTAATACCATGCCTTTCACAGAACAAGAAAGCACTGATGACAGAAACTAGGCGAGGCTGGACAAAATAGAAAATACCTAATTAGGAGGTTATTATAACTTATGTTCCTAAAAACAATAATTGAAATAGTGGTGATGATCTGGTGGGGTACCTCATGAGGAAGAATCTTTTCAAAAATAGGACTGACATTTCAAAGTTGCTAGCAGGATCTTTATCTAGCAAAGAGAGTTTAAAGGGCTTACCGCCAATAAGAAATAAGTGGGAAAGCTAGGATTATGTCTGACACCAAAACCTTCTGTTACATTAAGTCTGTCTTTATTGAATTTGCTTGTTATGATAACCTGCAGATAAGAAAGATGGGAAAGAAACAGCAGAGGCAAAGAATAGCTGAAACATTACTTCTGAGATGGGGAAGAAGACAACGCTTTACAACTTCATTCCAGACTTCCACCTGGAGCTCCATTTCCTGAGGGTGGCCTCCTCACACACAACCTACTTCAGACAGCCTTCCTTGGTGGAATCCAAATTATACTGACATGGGACTTTGGGCCAGTCCCTTAATCATCTCGTATAACTCAGTTTCCTCATCTGGAAAACCCAAACGATAATAAACCTACGTCAGAAAATATTGTAGTAAATACATGAGCTCATACACATAAAGCACCTAGAATAGAGTGGATACATAATAGATATTCTGTAGGTTTCATGATTATCACTAGTAGGTATCAAGTGTCATTTTAAAAATGGCACCGGAATGAGAGGCCCCCATGTTGGTTGGCCATAGGTCAGAGATGAGATGATGCAATTAAAAAGAGAGTTTGGCCCAGGTGGGCTGGGGAGGACCACAATCAGCATGTCGCACAATCTACCTTCAGAAGATGGTTCATGCATTGCGATTTTACAAGAATTAATTCAAACACAGGGTGGTAAAGCAGAGACCTAACAGTAGATACAACTATGAAGAAGTTCATGGACACTTAAGCAAAACTGGTTCGTACCACAAATTTCTAGCATCAAATACAAACAAAAGTTGTGTAGCTGCCTAAATATCACATTAGATTTATAAGCCTAGAAAGAAAAAATATATTTTAAAATATGAAATGGGCACATATAAAGACACTACTCAGGATGGAATCCAGATATAAATTAAGAGGATGAATAAACTAATAAAATGGTATAGGAACATGCTTTCAAAAACAGCCAGTGAGGATCATCAGCAACATTAACAGAAAATAGAACTTTCTTTAAGCAGCCAGTAACAACAACAAAAAAAAGACTGCCATACCAAATCCATTTGTGCCTACTTCGGTTATCCTCAGATTCATCTTTTGAATTGATTTCACAAAATGAGCTTCCTCATGAGTATAAGGAATATCCTCAGATGAGAAGCCATCTTTATAATCCCAGAGGTATCACTTTTTTTCTAATTAAAACGTGAAGTATATCATAAAGAAGCTCCCCAAAATGTCTCCCCATTTTTTTTTACTAGAAGGATCCCTTTGTGAGGGTAAAGGCAGTCCAGGCTTCAAAATATTAATGACAGATATTGGTTATTGTGACTTCTAGGCTTCAAAGGATGATGGGAATAATTCAATGATCTCTTTTCTATGGTTGCTGTAAATAAGATGGCTACTTATGAAGGAATAATTATTCTGCTGAAGGCATTCCTTATACATGCATTCAAATTCAAAATAAAATTACTGGGGCGCCTAGATGGTTCAGTCTGTTGAGTGTCTGACTTCAGCTCAGGTCATGATCTCACAATTCATGGGTTTGAGCCCTGCACTGACAGCTCAGATTCTGTCTCCTCTCTCTGCCCCTCTCCTGCTTGTGCCCTGTCTCTCTCTGTCTCTCAGAAGTAAATGAATGTTTAAAAAAACCTTTTTTAATTAAAAAAATAAAATTACTCATTCCTTTTGGAGAACACACCCCATAGTAAACCACAAAAACTGTCTTCAGATTGGTTTTTCTTCTCTTTCTTTGGCTGAGCATTTTACAACTACTTCAACAACATAGACTTAAACCAGTTGCAAAGACAATGTTATCATTGAAATTGATATTAAAAATTGAAACTGAAATTTAGTACTATCACATTACATTTAGAAGTAGAAGAATATTGGAGTGGTGGTCATCTTTGACTACAGCAGAAAATAGTATGTGTGTGAAAGAATAAGTGTCTGTATAACACACCTGGTAAAGGCATAACTGTGTGTGTGCATGTGCACGTGCGCGTGTGTGTCCACCATATGTCAAAGCAATACAAAATGCCAAAACAACATAGCTCAGTATTTAAACTTCACCATGAAACAAAATTATAGAAACTTCTAATTTTTTAAAAAGTGCCTGAGTTCCCTTTTTTTAATGTTCCCTTCCAATGTTCCCAGAGAGAAGTGAAATCACTAAAAGGCAGGCAGCAGCAGGGCAGAGAACAAAGAGCCAAAAGCCATATAATAAACCACCTGGAAAGTCCTGGGAGAGGTAAACAGACTCCCCATGGTTGGTAATCCAAGAGCCAAAGATCCCCTTCTGGTAAATTCCATATAGTTCCTCATATTCTGGATACCCAGGGAGAAAAAAAGTTGAAGCCAGAGAAAGTGAAAGTATCAGGCAGAATGGAACAGATAGATCACTTTACAAAGCTCCATCTTCCAGGAAAAGAAGCAGAGGGCTTGGGGCCTGGGAAACTGCAAAGTGCAGGCTTCCCTCCATCTCTGCCTGGTTCCCGGTCTTGCTGGGCTGATTCCAACGGAGCAGGCCAGAGAGCCACAGAAGTACCAGCCTGAGTCTAGAGTAAATCAGTGCTGCCTAGGGGGCCAAAAGGAGCAGAAAAGGGTTGAGGGGTAATGACCAAAACGGTTAGGTAAGTGTTTTTTTTACTTAAAGCTACTGCATCAAACTGGCATGTATGCAAGGCCAGGTCACAATCTCAGCTGCACCATATCCCTGTCCCTCACTTGCAAGTTCTATTTAAAAGCAGAAGGAAGCAAAGAAAGGAGATGGGGAAGGCTCAGCCCCTGCCTGCTGGCAGCCAGAAGACATGGGTGAGGGAGGGGCGCCTGCTGATTCAGGGAGCATGAGGCTTGGCAACAGTTTTGTAGTGACAGAGAGCTTCTCTCCAAATTCTATTCCAATCTCAAAAGATATTTTGGAAAACACTCAAACTTCTAATTTGGTGTGGTGAAAATACTATTCAAAAGCAACTATAGAAATGCTGATTTTTTTGTTATCAGAAGCTATTTTGCCCTTCAATAAAAGAACTTGAGTCAAACAGGGCTTAAGGGTCTAGAAAGAATACGGTTTCTATTTTGAGAAAATACCTATTTGCAATTTTCAGAAATTGATCATTTGCCATGCTTGGATCAGTCTTCCATCTGAGAAAGAAAGCATATTTTAATATGTTTGAAGCACGATGCCTCAAGAATGAAAATTTCCAAGTGAGCCCATGGATTCTAAACCTTTTCATTATAACTATTTCTCCAAATATTTAACCACTCTGACATCAGGACCATAAGAAGCTATGAAACACAGTCACGTGGTAGGTTTTCTTGTTTCACCTGATTTTGTCTAACAAACATGTTTTGACCTTTCTTTTGCTCTATTAACACTACTTTCAATGACTAATGCTGCAGAAAAAAAGGAGAACTATTTTATTTAGGAAGAATCCAAAATAACTATAAAGAGTATGAGCTACTACAGTCAATAGGTGACAATCTGGCACTCAGGAGCCTGGCACCTTCACCCATTCTGCATAAATGCAAAGTCAGAACTCAACCCTCCTTCTCTCTTCGCAAGAAAGAGACTTTTCAATGGAAGCCTTTTTAAAAAATGTTCATTCATTTATTTGGGGGTGGGGAGGTAGAGGCAGAGACAGAAAGGGAAAGAGAGAATCCCCAGCAGGCTCCACACTCTCAGCACAGAGCCCGATGTGAGGCTCAATCCCAGGAACTGTGAGATCCCAGGAACCGTGAGATCATGCCTGAGCTGAATTCAAAAGCGGGACACTTAACCAACTGAGCCACCCAGGCCCCTCAATAAAAGCATTTTTAACAGAACCAGGAAAAACCAAAGACATAAGTAAAGGGGAAAGCATAGTGTGATTAATTCCCTTCCACTCTCCCTTTCCTTAAAGTTTCAGCCAAATACCTGGTCTTCCAAATATTTCCATCTTTGTATCCCCAAGGCCAGGTCACTGACCAGCTTCAGGCTCCCACTGAGACTTTTTATGGCCTCTACCGCTAACTACTCACTTCAGATTCTCACTTGACCCCGCCACCACCCCCTCCCCGCCTGCCCCAGTGCTCTGATGCCTCCAGGGTCCCCCGGGCTGCACTCCTCAATCCCAACAGTCCTTTCTTTACACCTTTAAGAGCCAGTACCTTCCTTGTAGAACCTTAGGCCTCAGTCCCACTACTGACTACACAGCATACTTCCTCGCCTCTGTGCCTGCAGCAGTGTTCTTCCCCCACTCCCAAACCCTCACTAACCACACTCCAAAACAGGCAGAAGCAGTCAGGTGGGAACACTCTTGAATTACAGACACCAAAGCTCCTGCTTACCTGCATCCACGCCCACAGTGTCTCCTTCCATCTGCAGTGGAAGAGGAACCCTTCTGGCAGAGGCTACCACTTCCCCTCGGCTAGGAGGCCCTGACCTGACCCATGCCCTTAGGTACCTCACCCCTTCTTTCATCCCTCGGTTCTCCTTAATCTTCAGCCTCTCCCTCTGCACAGGCTCCTTCCTGCTCACCTGCCCCCTCGGGTGATACTGATTAAAGAAACCAAAAGTCTTCCAGAGATCCCATCCCGATATTGTTCTTGCTCTCCTGCTACTGTTTTTATTCCTCGTAGAATCAAACTGCGTGGCTTCTTGCCCCATCTCCAGCTCCTTTCTACACATCCCTCAACCCACTGCATTCTGCTTCAGTTCCACCACGCCTGATTCCATTATTTTGTAAAATGTCTGACGCATATTATGTAAAATGTATTGACACATAACGTATGCCTGGCACTGGGAGAAGAGAGGAGAAATGGGACATGAGCTCTCTGAGCCAGAAGTTCAAAGGGATAGCTAAATGCACTCCAGAAGTATATTTTATTTGGTCTATCATTAAAAGAATTTTTTTTCAAAAAATTTGCCAAAAATTCAAGACTCTGGAGATTTCACATGAAAATCCAGGTTTAAAAAAACATGTTTTTTCTGTTATCTTTGAGATAGAGAGAAAGTGAGAGACAGAGACAGAGCACAAGCCAGGAATGGGCAGAGAGAGAGAGAGAAGGAGACACAGAATCCAAAGCAGGCTCCGGGCTCTGAGCTGTCAGCACAGAGCCCCCTGACAAGGGGCTTGAACGCATGAACCATGAAATCATGACCTGAGCAGAAGTCCGGTGCTTAAACCAACTGAGCCACCCAGGTGCCCCCAGATATTTGGCTTGTATTCAAGAATCCAGGGGAGCCTGGGTCAGTTGGTTAAGCATCTGACTCAGGTCATGACCTCACCGTTGGTGACTTCAAGCCCATAGTCCAGCTCTGCGCTGACATCATGGGACCTGCCTGGGATTCTCTGTCTCCCTCCTTCTCTGCCCCTCCCTTGCTCTTCTCTCTCTCTATCAAAAATAAATAAACATTAAAAAAAAATCCAGAAACTTTGGCAACACTGCTTCTTTCACTGTATGACAATAATCAGTTGTCGCTGAAATGCAGCTGCTCCTTCAATCGGGTAAGTGCTCCCCGGCTCACCATGGACCCCATGATCATTTTCTTTCTTCTGATGGTCCCTGTAGGCAGTGAAGTTTGAATCCCTCCTCTAGATCAGTGCTGTCCAGTAGAAATGAAAATGTGAGCCATAATTTTAAATGTTCTGGTAGTCGTAAAAAATAGAAAAGAAGTGGTAAAATTAATTTTAATAATATATTCTAATTAATCCAATATATCCAAAATATTATTTAGGTGTACAAGCACCATAAAAAATTAGTTATGAGATATTTTACCTTCTTTTCTCTGTGCTAAGGCCTCACAATCCAGTGTGCATCTTACACTTTCAGCGCACTTCAAATTCAACTAGCCCCATTTCTAGCGTTCAAGAGTCACGTTCTTGTGGTTAGTGGCTGCTTCTGAGACAGCACAGCTCCAGATGCTTAATGATTCATCAGACAAAAATCATCTTGCAAGCAGAGAGAGGGAGAGAGAATTTTAAGGGAAAAAAAGAAACCAGGCAGGAAAGAGGAAAAGGGTGATGATGTTAAAGAGTAGGCATCGTGAGGACTTCAAAAATTGGAGGGAAGGAAGTAGGATCATAGAGACAATGAAGAGTGCTCCCGACAAAGATCAGCTGAAGTTCATTGCTCCAGAGGACGAGATGCTGTTTATAGGCAGACGCACTTAACTGGCAATGCAGATTTTCTGGAGGAAAGCTTTAGCATTTTATAAATAGGCTCAGCATTAAACATGTGGTCACTATGAAAAGCAACGGACCAAATGTCTGAACCCACTTGGCACTGAAGCTTCTTCAGAATGGACCAGGCCAGTAAGGACAGGATTCTTGGTCAAGACTGGGATTTTAATGTAGTTCAAGGGGATGAGTTGGAGGAGAAGTGGCAGTGGAGCAGGCAGGAAACTATCTTGAGCTAAAAATCCAAGCAGAGTTCAAGACTTAGAGACCATAAGTGAGTGACACTATGTCAACAGATGTTGGAAATCCAGATGGGGGGGAGGATGCAACATCAGAGGACAGACAAGGAGACCTGGAGGCAACAAAGGCACACCCCGAGTCAGAGACCGGCACCAAGAAATGCATCCCTGAGCTGGAGACCTCCGAAGTAGGAATCACTACTTCATCCTCCATGTGAATACAACATGGCAGCCATTTAATAGCTGTCATGTCCTCCTTTTACACCCACAGACAGGAATAAGAATTATTAAAGTACAGGTTGAGAAAAGCCAGGGGGAGAGGGGAAGGTCAAATACATCTGCCAGGCTTAAAAGGACTTGGAAACAGGAAGGCAGGAACATCATTATGTAACTATAAGTGATTTTGAAACTTTTCCAGAGAATTTCTTCTAAACAGCTCCAGCCCGTCCATTCATCCCTTCATTCACTCAGCAAGCACTTATTGAGTAGTCTTGCCTCTACAATGCTGATTAGACAGGTCAATTGTACTAAAGCTTGCCAAATTCTACTCTAGCAGTGCTGGTGAAGGTACTCAGGCTTAAGCAAAGTAGGGTCAGTTGCTATACTGACAGGGCCTCACTGAATAAAACCTGTGGGATTAAGAGAATGCATTGATCCCAAAACACCCGGAGGTCCATTTGTCTATCATGTGATCCACTAGGACCCAAAAGGATGGGAAATAAGGCCGGTATAAAATATCTCAGGAAACTTTACAGGAAAATTGTTCTCTCAAGAAGGCAAGACTTTCAAAGATAAGTATGCAGGACTTTCAAATCTCACTATATTGAAAATACAGGTTTTTCCCATCGCTTGCATTCAGATTAATGTTAAATACAAATATTTGGAGACAGGAGGAAAATCATGGCCTGATATTCTGCTGAAAAGTAAAGTTTTAATGTAAAAAACTGGCATGCATGAGAAGAGGAAACTATTTGCAAAAAATCTTCTATTGTTGAGGGATAGTAACACTTTGCATATCTGATTTATAAAAAGCAATGTAAGTTAGAAGGTTGACAATGACAAAAAAGCAAAATGGCATATAAAGTTAATCACACAGGAAAAAAATATGTATTGTCAATGCTTCCAACAAATCAAAATTCACAAATACAAATGGTAGAGAATGTTTGGCAACTGAAAAACTGACATGAGGAAGGGTCCCTCACACCTTTCAATAATTAACTTTCTAGAAAGATAAACTTGTCCTAAATAGATATGCTTTACATAGTAGTTTTACGGAAACAGACAAGGGTATCTAAAGCAAGCTCAAGAACAGTATTCACTACTTCATCTACATTAAACAAACAAAAAAGCCATACTGAAACAAGAGCCCTCAGTCACTAAGAGAAGGTTTTATTTAGGACTCTTGGCTTATAGAGGCAAGGAAATTTGAAATTTTTGGTTAAGATTTCCAGGAAAAAAAAAGTCAAAACAAAAAAGCTTCACATTTTGAAAAATTAATTTCTGCTTATCTAAAACATATGTCTATGACACTGCAAATAGCTCTTAATTAACAACAAAACCATGACCCTGACTTCTGAATATGCAGGTTTTGTCAATGCTTGCGACGTTATCTAGACAAACTATTTACTCTTTATCAATCTAGAGCTGACAAATGTTTTAATAATCCTTATGAGCCCAGCAATCACTCTACATGTTTCTTTGACTTACAGAAGATATATTATTAACCCTTAATTTTGTGACATCATCCCTTATTTCCAAAGACAGGGCAAAAGAAAAACAGAGGAGTGCTTGTCCTATTACTTTTATAAATCTATTAATCCTATTTTATCCAAGTATTTATTTCACTTTTCCAAAATCATGTGCACATACTTGACACAAGTAAGATACGATTTTTTTCATTACTCTGGGAAGTGATATCATCGGTACTGCCTTGGTTAATTTGAGGCTACTTTTCCTACCAGCGGAAGTAAAATAATTTACGTCTTAAATGAGAAGGACCAGCAAAGTTCCCGGTTAATTTTTTTCAACCACCCATTTATTTGTGTTGGTGGCAGTGGCAAGATTTTATTACACTGTTCAATAATAATTGACACAGCAATTGCTAGTGTTTTCTGAGCTCATAAAATATCTGATAACACTGTTACTTATACAAGATTCCTAGCTGTACTCAAAATTTCCAGATACACAGTATAGAACGTAAAGGTCATAGGAAAATAATTCCATTCCAAAGCAAACCTGTCACTCTGTTTACTCCATTCCTCTGGAATAATGTGATGATCCCAGTGGACTTCTAGAATGCTATCACACGTCAAACTTCATGCCCTGCTCCAAAATGTCCTAAGATCTCATCCTGCCTCTCTCTTGAAAATATTAGTCTTTGGTGATTTTAAGTGATTTATGTTAGAAATTGCATTTTTTTAGACTTGTGTCTTCCCCAAGTTTGTTATGTTCTTTAAAGTAATATTAAAGATACTTGGAAAACAGATAATAGAAAGGAACCCAACTCACATTTTAAATCATTTTTGAAAATACAAACTTTCTCTAAAAGCAAGATGTGCTTCATGTACAGACCTCATCTTAGAAAATATTTTTCGACTTTTTGTTAGGCCTTACAGATGTATTTTTGGAATTTTATCCCAATGAAGGAATATTCCTCTTACTATGTTTTGAAACATTTCTATCATACCCTGAGTAATTGAGCTACTTTTTTTCCAAAAAGTTTGGACTTCTCTATGAAAACAATTTTAACAAAATGAATTTAAAAGAAAAACAATAAGAGCTTAACATTCATAAACTTCATGCTTTTGTTAAAGCACTAAAAAATGTGACATATTCATTCTTCACTCTTTATCTTAAAATACTGGCTTCCTGATTCTAGCAAAATATAATTTTAGTAACTCATCAAGACAGAATACATAAAATTGGCATATTTTTGATATGCACACAAATTGAGAAAGCATCTTTCCCAACTGTGCTGCAGAAAATGAAATGCATCTGGTATGACAATATGGCCCAGCACGTGAACTAGAATCAGTGGGAAGAAATGGTTTTTTCCTTTTTTTTTTTTCAGTGCAGAACATTTTAAATAATGTCCATGCAACAACAAGGCACTATTAAGCCTGTTAAAGTGTTTTTCAAAGGTATATTTCACTAAAAAACATATAGCTCCAAGAGGGCTGGTCTGTGCGTGGGACGTAGCATGGTCTGCTCAGTTTTAAACATCGTACACCAGTGACTTCCAAATCTCTTTCCCCCAGCAGTCCAAATTGATCTTTTTTCTTTTCCTTTTTTTTCTTTTTCTTTTTCTTTCTTTCTCTCTTTCTCTCTGTCTTCCCCACCTTCCTACCACCACCCCCTTTTGCTTTTTTTTTTAACATCTCTACCCAGAGTCAGAGTTGATGCACATATGTTATTGTGGCCTCATGCTGCGCTGGAGAGGGAAGCTGAGAGGTAGGGAGTGTGTTGGAGAACATGGTTGATGCCAGGAACAAGCAGAGAACAAGAGAAAAATTGAGATAGTTGCATGAATTTTGCAATGAATTTTTTCTTCTCTGAAAAAAAAACTATTTTTATTTAGGCAATCTGAAGATGTATGTTGCGCTTTTATTGTCTTTTCCTTCCTGGGTGCCTCTCTGGGCCTGTGAGTAAAACAGGAATCTGCATATGCCACACACTCCCTCCCCCAGTCCAAGTATCTTCTGAGGCCAGGGACTGGGAGGGCAAGGCAACCTCTCTGAGAGATGCAGGAAGCTCAGAAGGGCACCTTACAGCTTACCCTAGTCCTGGACACCTTCTGGATTCCTTTTCTAGTTCCAGCTTCCAACTCGATTTCTTCTTCTTCCTCATCACGGGGTGAGCCAGCCCAGCTTGAGGAATTATTGGGGCAGAGGGGCCATGAGTGGACTGAGGGATCCTGCTTCCACCCGGGTGAGACAGTGCTGCTGAAAGCCAGATTTGTGACTCCTAACAGAAAACTGTCCCAGACTCCATGAGCAGCGGATGCAGGGAACCAACAATGGTGCCTCCTCCTGACTGTGTGTGACATCAAACAGGACCCTTGGGGCTGCTGTTCTGCCTACATGCCACCTTTCACGTATTCTTTGAAAGGTTTTTTAGCTTTGTTATTCTTTTTACATCTTCACTGAAATGCTGTTCCTTGCAACAAAAAAGCTTCTTTAGGACCATAGATGGTATGATTAATAATGTCACTTGTAAATGTGATAAAGTAGTTATACAATAATGTATCACAGAGAAAAAATTAATATAGCTAATACATCATAGAACTGATTCTAGGGAAGGGGAAAGAAAACCCAGATGTAGGTAAACTTGCAAGCATTAATCCCTGGATGGAAGTCACCTAAGAAACACGAAAGCTCTAAAATTTGTCAAAGGTAGCTGTTGTCGTGTAAAAAATTCTGGAGAATTTCAGTACAACACCTCTGTCATTTATTGACCATGTGACTCTGAAAAGGTTATTTAATTTCTCTGAGCATCGGTTTTCTATTCCATAAAATGGCAACAAGAACTTCAGTCATGCAGGACTCCTGAGATCATTAAATCAGGGAAGGCTATAAAGCTCAGCATATGGTAAAGGTTCACACAATAATGTTAGTTTAGTACGTTTCCCAAAATAGGCTTAGGTCTTTTGTATACAGACTTCATATTAACATAGCAGTATTTCTAAAAGATTGATAGCTTCAGAAAACTGTCTGGTAAAAACTAACATAAAGACTGATTCAGAACTCTCTGCTTTTGCTTTGAAAATCTTGGTTCAGTGAACTGTAATTTAGTGAGTTAACATTTGCACTAATATATCTACCTTCAAAATAATTCAATTATTTTATTATTCTTGATCACAGAAGTTAATAAAAAAAATACCAATGTAAACAGCACCCCAACTCTAAAATTCTTTTACATTGGATTACGTACACATTCAAAAGTAAATTCTTTTAATAGATCTAACATTCATCTACACTGAATTTAAAACATTTTTAAGACCACCTTTTATTTTACTTTTGGAACCAAAATCAGGAGTTCTATTCAATTCTCTTTCAAGATAAAAAGAAAAGTACAGTTACTGAGACTCTTTGTCAATGTTATCTCCACCGACTCTTCTGAGAATGACTGAAACCTTTTTGGAGGACGTGAGGCGTTCTCTAGAACATCAGTTACATCAGGTTACCACCTGTAATCTGGTTTGTTTTCTGAAACTATACTAATTAGCTCATAAACTATAACAGTTCTCAACTGATATCTCATCTATTCCCATATCTTGCCGTTCAAAACATGGCCTTATGTTTTTTATACTTCAAATTTTTAGCTAATTAAAGATTACCCTTTAACGATTAATCTAACAATTAATCAGGGTCAAAATAATGAGAATTTTAATAAACTACGATGTATTGGAAGAAAAGGGTTCTTTACGTCACTGATAGATGGTAACTTTCAAAATATGTGCTAGCATTTAGCATTAGCACAATTTGTAAGTATTTATCAAAGGAGCGCAACTCCTCTACAAAACAGGCAGTTAAAGCAGCGGCTGCGGGAGGGGGAATGCCTTATGGATCCTACGTTTGTTTTTACTTAACCCTGGTCAGACCACACTCAACTCTTGCCTGACCAAAGCAGCAACAAACATACTTAAAACGCAAGTGCTTCAGATGAATATTAAAACTTAGAAAATGCCATAGGAATCTGTCAGTTTGGCTAATTCGGATGAGACGCTCACTCTGTCCACTTGTTGGGCAGCGATTTTATTTACAGCCGGTACTTTTAAGAAGCGAGTGCAAGAAAACGCGCAGACTTTTGCTTTAAGGATTTCCCCCATAAACGACCTCACGTTTGCCAATAATTCATCTCTCCTCATTACTATTCTTTCGTGCAAGCTATTTATTTCAAGTGCTGGCCCCTCCGCACCGTCATACAGTGTTGTAATTTTTTTGAGTTGCTGAATTTGTTTTTCTTTAAAGAAGGTGAGATTTCGCTAGACAGCCCTTAGTCCTCCAAAGAGTACTCACTTTACGTCTAACTCTATTCCTTTCCTTTTTGGCTACTATTAATACTTCCACTGTCATAGCGACTCATAAAGCTACCCAGCTTCTGGCAGTAGGTGTTATTTCTTTCAAAAGTAATTTCAGGGTCCAAGACAGAACTGTATTTTTACTGAGCAGGAGCGAGAATGTTTTCTTTTCACTGCTGATTTACTTGGTAGCACCCCCACGCCCCGGCAACCCGCAGGGCAGCTATTGCCCCGAGCCGGAGGCGTGGCCAGCGCACCTGTCTCGGGCCGCGCGCCACCTTCACTCACCTGGCTGCAGCCGAGCTCCTCGCCCTTCTCCGGGGCCCGTGGCTGCACTGGGCTCTCAGCTGGCTCTGCGGGAGGCGGCGGCGGCGGCTCCAGCAGCTGCTCCAGGCAGGCGGTGCCGGGCAGGGAGGAACTCTTCTGATGGCACAAGTGCGCCTCGGGGCCCCGACGCCGTGCCCCCTCATCTCGGGCGCGGTCTCCCCTCGCGGGAGGCTGGGGCGAGGAGGACAGAGAGGATGAGGCGGAGGAGGAAGAGGGAGCTGAGTCCGGGGACCGTCCGCCAGGAGGCGTCCCTCCCGCTGCTCCCGCTGTCGCCGGCCCCCTTCCCGTTGGGAGCAAATGCTCACGGATCCGGCGGCGCAAGGTGGACCCCTGCTCGGTTCTGCTAGCGCCGCCGGGCTCGAGAGGCTCCGGCGAGGAGCAGCACAGGTTGGGCTGGGAGGAGGAGAAGACGCGGTCCAGCACTTGCTTCCGTTTCTTGAAGCCGCTCCACCTGCTGCCAGCGCCACCCACGCCGGCCAGTGCATCCCGCCTGCCCCCCGGGGGTGGCGGGGAGGGCGACGGGGTGTCCGCAGTGCGGTGCTCCGGGACCCCTGCGCGCCCGCCCTTGCTCTTGCCCACCCCCAGCTGCAGGTTCTTCCAGAGCCGGGCCTGGAAGGAGGAGGACGCCGCCGCAGGCTCGGACGAGCCCGCCGCTGCTGCCCGGGGCTCCATCCTCCACCCCCTGCTCCTCCTTTCCACTCCTCCTCCTCCTCCTCCTTCTCCTCCGCCCTCTCCGGCGGCACCTCCTCCTGGAGCCCCGCGGTGGCGGCGACCGGCGCAGCAGCAGAAGCCGGGAGTGCCCGGCGGCTTCAGGACAGCTCGAGGGAAAGACGCCGCCGCCGCCGCCGCCGCCGCCGCCGCCGCCAAGGCTCTTCGGCCGCCAAACTCCCGCGCCGCCTCTTCCTCCCGCACCTGCCGGTGCGGGCTGGCGCTGTCGCCGTCGCCGAATCCCGGCCGCCGAGCCTGCAAAGTTTCTGGCTCCGAGCTCCGCAGCTCCAGTCCCCTGGAGTCCCCCAGGCCGCGCTCTGACTTCCTCTCCTCGCTGGCTTTGGGCTGGGGAGGCTACACGCACCCCAGCGTGCGCGTCCAGCTGCGCCAGGGGCCGCACCCTGCGCCCTCAGGGCAGCACCTGTCAGCGGCGTGGGCGGCTGCTTCCCAACTGGGCGCGCGCGCGACTCGCACAACAGGGAGGATTGGGCTGTAGACAACTGCGACCAGCAGCGGCACCGGAGCACCCCAGGACCATCCTCCAGTTCCTGGGTGGGGGGATGGGCAGGCGAGAGCCGGGTGGAGCTGAGCAGGGACTGGAGCCAGGTTGCTCCCCAGATCTGGGCACAGCTCCCCACGCAGCTCTCTTTGGGCTGGCGGCCGGACGCGCGCGCCGGCTGGTGTCTGGGTCCAATGAAGTGAGCTAGAGAAAAGATTACGCGCCCTGGGTAGGTAGTGTGGGGCACAGAGCGTCCGTCCGTATGGAGAGGCGAACCTGACTGAATTCTGGGACTGAACACCGCCGTTTCCGCCCCGTATTGTGCCCTGCATCCAACAAGAGTTTGATTTCTTCTGTCTTGACTTCATCCCATCCATCCATCCTCCTTGCTCGCTATTTGCGTGTACACTGGTAATTCCTACTGTGGTTCGGAGGTCTGACCATAAATTAGCCAGCCCTAAAGTTGCGGGAAGTTTATGGTGGACGAAATGTAGAGGATGCCCACTGCCTCTGTCACTGTTCCAAACCCAGAGAATCGTGCTTTCATTCAAGTGCATTTACTTCGTTTGCTTCGTTGCAAGAGAAATGGAAAAAAGGTTTGTTTAGCCCATTCAGACTTTGCTTCTCCCTAAATCTCCTGATCTAAGGGTCTTCTGATTCTATTAAGTGAGCCTCTTGAAAAGCAGGTGACACCCTGTCTCTTCCCTCCTCCATTGTCCTTTGCACCACTAAATGTGTAAAACATGGAAGAGTTCCCTGAGCTTTGGCACCCTGCTGATTCCAATATGCAATATGGAATATGCTAGCAATATGCCTTCAAGGTCTTACCAACCTCTCTAAGCTTTTTGGTCTTCTTCATTTTCTTTTTACCTTTATAACAAATACTTGACATCTACTCGGTGCCAAGCAATATGGTAGGCTCTGAGAGGAAGCAGAGAACAAGGCAGACAATGCCCCAGCCTCATGGAGCCCATCTTTCAGTAGGAAAGTCAAACAGTGAACAGAATTTCTAATAATGAAAAGTCCCATGGAGAAAATAAAACATGGTATCATAACAGAGTGGCTACGGAGGAAGAGTTGCCAGAAAAGTTGCAGGGCATCCAGATAAGTTAAATTGCAGATAATTTTTGAGTATTTATATGTCCCAAATATATATGACTTACTAAAATACCTTTTGTTTATCTGAAATTCAAGTTCAGGTGGGTGTTTTGTATTTTTTATTTGCTAAAGCTGACTACCCCCCTACAAAGGGTTTGGGGGCTTGTTGTTTTAAACTAAAAGTCTATTGAGAAACTAAAATTTGAGTTGAGACTTAATGAGGACAAAGAGCCACTGTGAGATCTGATTACAACATTTCAGGCAGAAGGAAAAGCAGGTGCAAGGCCCCCAAGACAGGAAGCAGCTTGGCTAGGCAAGTTGAAAGGCAGGTGGTCCCCAGTCCATATAGAATGGAGCAAGGTGAGAAGAGTTGGTAAGAGATGGAGTGGAAGAAATGGAAGGATTCTAGTGCCGGGGGTCCCATAGCCACAGGAAGAGTCTGAGGTTCCTGTAAGTGAAATGGGGGAGCCATTAGATTTTAAACAAGAGCTCCATAGGGCAATTTTAGAAATTAAGTGAAAAAAGACAACTCAATGCCTGAGGCTTTTCCACACAAGATAGTTAAGCTTAAAGTACTACAACCACAAAAGATTACCTCGGTATAGAGCTACCACGATAGTCCAAAAAGAACTACAGTATACAGAAGTCTTCTCTCTAACACAGGATACTTTGTTACTAATTTCTCTAGAACAGTAATCAAAAGCGTAGAGAAAGTAAGACGTACAAAATTATTGTAGAGAATTAAGAAGAAATGACCATTACTTCTTACCAAAACTCATTATAAATGTCAATTTGTCATATTTATATGATGACATGAAACTTGAATATGTCTATGTAACTTGCATATGTAACTTCTCCTAAACATCTAGAGTGGATTATAAAGTGAGAGGTTGTCCTACAAATCCTGCATTGTATAAAGTTGCACCAGATATGTCCGGGGAGCTATTATATTTAAGAGAAGATACAAAAACTACAACACAAGAGGGAAGTGAATAGTACAGATGGATCACTGAGGGAATACAGAGGAGTGAAGAATCACTTCTAGCCTGGCTGATCAAGGAAGATTTCTTGCTGGGGGCATCATCTGAGCTAAGATCTATTGCAGGCGACAGAGCATACCAAGAAGATAGATTGCCACCCACCAGGGAAAGCCAAATTCATGGCGCATAGCAAAACTTCAATAAATGTTGGCTTGTATTAATATGAAATTAATAGATGCATCACACATTGATATACAGGAGGTTGGGAAGGTGATGGATAAGGTAATATTTCAGGACAAACCTAAAGGAAGTGAGGGAGTGAACCAAGTAGTGAATCTGAAGGAAATTTTTTCCAGGAAGAGGAACATTAAATATGAAGAGGCAGAGGAAGAAACTTGCTCAGCCTGAGACACGGCAAAGAAAAAGAAAATAGCCAGAACAGAGAAAGCAAGAGGTTAATGAGAGAGGAATATATTGCAGAAATGGCTAGGGGCCAGATTGTGTAGGAGTCTGTGGCAACAGTGAGGACTTTGGATTTGGGTGGGTGGGAAGCCACTAGGAGTCTTTGGGTAGAGTTTCTTTATAATCCAGTTAGCATTTTAACAGATTCATTGTGGTCTTTTTGTAAACAATAAAGTGGTGGAAGGAAATGGGTAGAAACAGTTTAGATCAGAGCTGTCACTCACTATAATACTGGAGGGACAAGGGTGGCTTTGAGCTTTACCTAAGGGTGGCTTTGAGCTTTACCTAAGAAGCAATGAGAGTAATTAAATTCTAGATACAAGACATTTGGAGGATAGAAGCCACAGGACTAGCCATAGTCGAGGCATGGAATACCCCAGCATTATGCTAAACAATTTGCATCATTTACTATATGTAATTCTCACAGCAACCCCATCTTGTATATCAAGGAACCACATCTAAAGCATGTTATAGGATTGTGCAAGGTCACTCACTGAGTAGTTAGCAGATTCCAGGTCTAGGGATTCCAAAGCCACATCCCTTCTTTCATTTGAAAATCTGCATAAATAAAGAGAATCAAATAATTGAACAAGGCTTCAAAAGATTAACTGATCCATGTCCTTGCCTTGAGTGAGCAACAAGACTGTCTTGGACAGAACCACAGCTTCCAGTTGATGAGATCAAGGACATAAATGCAAGCATAAAACAACATTTTGGGGACTAATTGAGTTAAAGGCCAACTAAATGGCACTTAAGGAGCCCTCTTGCCAGTGGAGCCCTGGCTGCTGTCCCAGCTCCCAGCGCTGGGCCAGATGCCTTCATGCACTCATTTCTTCTATCAATCTCTAAAATGGGGATAATAATATCTGTTGTCCTGACCCACCTTACAAGGACCCAATTAAAAGCCAATGCAGGCAGCATTTTTGATGAGGAAAGCCTGTCTATAAGAGAGACGTTGTAGTCACTTTGTAATCAAAAACAAGAAATACTACAAGATTGACTTGTTCCAACTTGCATGGAAAAAACCCTACCTATGTGGAGAGAAGCATTTTAAACCTTTGAAAACCAAGGACCCAGTCATCACAATTCCACATATTGAGATGGCTGCTGACTACACAACCAGCTTGATGGAATAAATCCCTGTTCAGGTGTCAACTAGTTTTTGCCTTCTTCCCTGAGAGTTTTCTGGAAAGTTCTCAAATGCAATTTAATGTTTACATCACTTCAGAGAAGCTATTTCTTTAACTTTTTTTCACCTAAGCCACTTTCTGTTTTCTTCCTAACCAAAGTGGTAAAAAAACTCCGGGGTCGTAGACTAAGAGATGCTCTGGAATTTCTACGTTGAAAGGGAAGAGGAGTGTCATGTGGCTTGAATGGAGGAGCGGGGAACTGAAGCTGCCTTTGCATAACTGTTTTAAATCAATTGTCCTTATAAAGGAAAAGAAGAAAGGGTTAACTGGAGGTTTGGAGAGAAACAAGCCTTCCCTGGCCCACTTCTAAATGCCAATTCTATATTGCACAAGTCAAAAGATGTGGGCATTTGCCTGGTGTTACACATAAGTGCTCTGTAACCACAGGCAGCCCATAGAGCCTGTGTTTCATTAGCAAAATGACGAAGAGATAGAACTTGTTTCCCTTTTCAAGGTCCCTTTCAGCTTAAAAATTATGTAAGCCTCTGAAACAATTCTCCAGTGTAGGTATAATCCATCTACTCATTCCTGGTCTGATGTCCTACTTTCAGTGGTATACACAAAGGCAGGTACTACTGGATGGACATGTAAATAGTCCCCTTGGAATATACAGGATGTCACAGAAGCTTTTAGGTCCCTACTCCTATCCCTCAGGCCTCAGCACTTCAGGGTGGGCATCTGATCTCTCTACCACACCCTCCCTAAGCGCCTGGAATAGCTCTTAATCAGTGAGTTCAAGGAGCCGATGTATAGATATTTAGAGCTCCCTATCCTTTCCTATCAGGTAGGATAACTCAGAGGCAGGGATTCTATCTTTTCCCCAGTTTCGATGCCTTTAGTACCATTTGGTTTGATTACACACCCTTTCTTAGCTTCCCTTCCTTTTTGTCTCACATGCCACCTCCTCTAACACTGCTCTCTCCACTTCACAAATCAACTGCTTGTATCTGAATCTTTGTCCCTAAGTTGGCTTCTGGGGGAACCCAAACTAAAACACATTATGTGCATATTTCAATCTTTCACTAATGAAATTCCCAATTGGACTACTCAATGAGAATAAAAGTAATGCTCTCCAGGAAGATTCCTTTGGGCCTTACAATGCTCTTGTAGGGGACTATAAAGACAAAGTTTATCTCCCAACCTACAGTCAATCCTCTAAAAGTGAGATCCCTTACAAATCAGAATTTTCATCTATGATTTACCTTCTAGAGTACACAATTGGATGGACTCCTCAGCATCCATTACATTTTAGAAGATTAGTGTGAACTGGTCAAGGTCATTTTATCCCTTTTGTCAGATCTGTAACCAATCCTGGAAACTCTAAGGGTATATTAAGACTGGATTCCACTGCAAGTAACACAAAAAAATTTCACCACAGTCAAGAAGGTTGTCTTAACTATAGAGAACCCTCCCGGAGGGGAGGTTGGTGGGGGATGGGCTAAGTAGATGATGGGGATTAAGAGGGCACTTGTGATAGGCACCTGGTGTTGTATGTAAATGTTGAATCACTAAATTCATTACCTGAAACTAACATTACACTGTATATTAAATAACTGGAATTTAAATAAAAACTTGGGGTGGGGGGAAAAGTCTGAAGGCCGACACTCAGATTGAGTATGGCACTCTCATCATGTTGCTCCACTACATACGCCTACATTCCCCAAGTCACTCATGCTTAACCATAAGCACTGGGACTCCGTTATTACATTCACCTTCCAGTAAATAGGAGAAAAGGGTAAAGAAGAGTATGCCCCCCACCTTTAAAGTTCCTTCCCAACTAATCTAATATCCCAGGGCTTAGAACTCAGGTACATGGCCATGCCTCACCATAAAATCTTCATTCTGGGCAGTCATGTGTCGAACTGAGAAATTGGGGTTTCATTACAGAGGGCGAGGGGGAAGGTGGATGTGAGGGTGACAACAAGCAGACTATGACATGAAGGAGTAGTCATTTGAGGGGCTTCTCCACTCACAAAGAGGAGGCACAAAATCCTGGTCTTTTTTCTTGATCCATGTGTTTTGGGGTTCGGCAAGATGCTTGGGAGTGCCGCCCACCTCCTTATGAACTGAGGACGAAGTGAACATCAATGTCGGCAGAGAAGAAACAACCTCAGTTCTGGATGCCATGCGACAGAATCAGTCAATCCTTGAGGCCTTCCTTGCTCTGGTGTTATTATTATGTAGTTATCTATCTATTAATTATTAAGTAGGAAGTTCATTTGTCTAGATTTTTAGCCAGTTTTAGCTGAGCTTTAGGTTTTTTATTGCTTTCATAACTAATTTAACTGCTTAAAACAAATACCCATTTAGGGAGAAGATATTTGCAAATGACATATCTGATAAAGGGTTAGTATCCAAAAAGAGCCCATTTGAGAAAAGGGAAGAAGACATGAGTAGGTACTTTTTCAAATAAGACATCCAGATGGCTAACAGACACATGAAAGATGCTCAACATCACTTATCATCAGGAAAATACAAATCAAAACCATAATGAGAAACTACCTCACACCTGTCAGAATGGCTAAAATTAACAACACAAGAAACAACAGATGTTGGCAAGGATGTGAAGAAAGGGAACCCTCTTGCACTGTTGGTGGAAATGTAAACTGTTGCAGCTACTCTGGAAAACAGTATGGAGTTTCCTCAAAAACTTAAAAATAAATGGGTGATGGGTATTAAGGAGAGTACTTGTTATGATGAGCACTGGGTGTTATACATGAGTGATAAATCACTAAATTCTGTTCCTGAAACCATTAGTGCACTGTATGTTAACTAACTAGAATTTAAATACAATTTGAAAAGAAAAACTAAACTAAAACAAAACAAATATCTATTTATTGTCTCACCATGTCTATCATTCAGATATCTTGGCAAAGCATTGCTCTATGGTTCCTCTGCTTTAGGTCTAACAAAACCAAAATCCAAGTGTTGGCAGTGCTGCACTCCTTTATGAAGACCCTGGAAAAGAATTTGCTTTTAAGCTCATTCATACTGTTGACTGAATTGGGTTCTGTGCCCTGGAGTATGTTTCCTGCTGGCTGTCCACAGGAACAGGGGTGGGGAGTCATACTTACTTCTAGAAAATACCTGCATTCATTGGCTCATGGCCCGCTTCCTCATCTTCAAGGTCAACAATGGCAGACTAGGTCCTTCTCACATTTCAGATCTCAACCACCTCCCCTTCTGCCTAATCTCTTTTATTGACTCTTCTGCTGGCTTATTGTATCAAGAGCTCAGGCGATCATATTGGAAAACTTAATTATTATCTATAAAGTCCCTTTACACTTATACCAATACCAGCATCTGATTGAATAACTGAAGGACAAGAATCTCTGGGGCGGGCGGGCATCTCTAGAATTCTAGTTCCTACAAGTTTCCTAGAACCCAGTGTGTCCTGATTGACACATCCTCATTGCAGACCAGAAGAAAAAATACATCTTCCCAGATTGCCTCATTAACAGTAGGACGTTAGACCCAGAGGAACTGGCTCAGTGTTACAAAGTGGCAGACTTAAGACACATTGATATTCACTAATAATAAGAACACTGAAGGGTACCTGGGTGACTCAGTCAGCTGAGCATCCAACTTCAGCTCAGGTCATGATCTCATGGTTTGTGAGTTCAAGCCCTGCTCTGGGCTCTGTGCTGACAGCTCAGAGCCCGGAGCCTACTTCAGATTCTGTGTCTCCCTCTCTCTGCCCCTCCCCCTGCTTGTGCTCTGTCTCTCTCCCTCATGGGCTCCTGCCACGCTCTCTCTCTCTCTCACTCAAAAATAAATAAACATTTAAAAATTTTTTTAAATAAGAACACTGAGAGGCTGCTAAACACAGCAGATCTTTACTCTTTGCTGTGTTATTTCAAATCTGGCCATTTTGCTAGTTACAATGACACGGCTTTCCTATTTACCGCTAACATGATGCTTTCCCCGGTTGCAATCAGTTTTTCATTTGTTTCAAATCCAATCCCATAACTCACATATTTTTCTCTGAGATAAAATGGTTATTAAAAAATACACATTATTGATTTCAAACCAGGGCCTAAATCTTGAGCAGCCTTTCTGGCAAGGTCTGTTTTTTAAAAGCCTGCTTTGGGAACGTAAGAGAAAGAACTAGTGAGGAAAAACTTCTGTAGAGTTTTATTCTGAGGTGACCTTCTGTCTGAATCCCATAGGGGAGGGAGGAAAATGGAAGGAAAGATGGAGTAGCTAAATGCGTATAATCATCCTTTGAATAATAATATGAAGTATAATGTATTTTATGAAGAAAATTACTTTCAGTGAAACTACCTTGGCTAAAATAGATTTCTCAGGTCCTGATTTGTAACCTGTAAGTCCATCCCCCAGGTTTATTTTTAATCATTTTTAAGTTTATTTATTTTTTGTGAGGGAAAGAAAGAGCAAGAGCAGAGAGAGAGGTAGAGAGAGAATCTGCACTGACAGCGTGGAGCCCAATGTGGGGCTCAAACCCACAAACCATGAGATCAGGACCTGAGCTGAAACCGGGAGTCAGACATTTAACCAGCTGAGCCACCCCAGTGCCCTGGCTTATTCTTAATCTCGATGTCTGCCACCAGTCACAATTAAACCTCTAAATTCTGGCCATGTAATTACATAGATAAGACATGTATGGTTTCCCCCTTTCACAGAACACCTAAGAAACCGAGGCATAGAGAGGACTTGGCTCAGGTCTCACCTAAAGTCAGTGATGGGATCAGTGAGGTCATTACAAATAGCAATATCTTTTAGGGTTTGAACCACCCTTCCTCCCCCCGCCATTCCTGCTGTGTATGAAACTATTTCTCATTCAATTGTATGATTCAGCAGATTGGATCCAAGCACAATTTAACCACTCCAAGATCAAGAATTGTTTGTCTCTGTCAGGATACATCAGACAATAGCCTCAACTCCAAAGACGTCAAGTCTGGCGTCGCAAAGCCTTGGCTCAGGCTGGATGGCAGCACATGGGAACTCTGCACATTTCCCCCCAGCTTTGGGTTAAGAAATGAATTAGAGGCAGAAAAATTGCTGCCATAAATAAACAAAATGGCACTCACCATTTATGGGGGCTGTCATCTATACAACCGCTGTGCACTAATGAGATTGGATATATGGCAAGAGAGCTAGGACCTGTAAGGAGAATTTGACGTTGCAACTGGTAGTGTATTGGAATAAAAAAAATCAGCCCTGCTTACTACTGTACAGATGGGCAGAAAAATATACCTCCTTTAGGTTTTCTGTAACTAATCTGGTTTTCTTTTAAGTAATGTCATCCAACCAGAAGTAAATGGTGAAAGAAATAATTAAATACCCAACCCAATTTTAACAATCATCATTTAGACAAATCCCTTTAGGAAATGCCTACAGTCTTCTTGGGACAAAATGTCTCTCAGGTAGATTTCTTTCCCCTTGTTACTCTGAGAAGATATTCTGGTGACTGAAGAAAGGATGTGTCTTTCTCATCTTCATGAAAGGTAGTGTCATCTACCTCTTCTGCTCTGGGAAAGATGTCCCTTCTCTAACTGCTTTGCCTGCTAACATTTATGAGCACGTATGCACTTATATCCTTATCAGAGCCCAAAGAAGCTCCCAGATAACTCAAGGTCTCCTTGACTCCTGGTTGGGGCCCCTGACATGTATCTGTCATTTCTCTTACCCAGCCTGAGTCTAATTATTCATACTAAGCTTCTACTGTGAGGCCACCTCAGCCTACAGGCACTTGGACTCCATAACACAGGAAATCAGTTGGACTCAGAAAAGCTGAAGGTCAGGGCCTCTTCTGGCCTGCTATAGAGCGCCACCTAGCCTTTGTTATCATGCCTGCATCCTAAATTGGTTTGCCACAGCTCGGTCCTCTGGGAGTAAATAGAACTCTCTCTCTCTCTCCCTCTCTCTCTCTCTCCTCCTTTCTTCCATCCCCCCTCCTCCCCCTATCCCTATCCTCATCTTTCCCTCCCTATTCCTATCCCTATCTCCCCTGCCTTCCTTTCGTCCCCTCTGACTATCCTTTGGTAACCAGACAGGATAGGTTCATCATTCAGGATTACTGTAGGAAATAGCACACTCAAATAAGGAAATTTTGAGGGGCACCTGAGTAGCTCAGTCAGTTAAGCATTGGACTTGGGCTCATGTCACGATCTCACGGTTTGTGTCTTCTAGTCCCACACTGAGCTCTCTGCTGTTAGCACAGAGCCTGCTTTGGATCCTCGGTCTCCTTCTCTCTGCTTGCTCTCTCTCTCTTAACAAAATAAGTAAATATTTTTTTTAAATAAGGAAATTTCTATATAAATGTAATAAATGTGATTATTTTCAAAGCTGTGTCAAGGTTTAGAGAAGTGGTCTCAGAATTTGATCTGGAGACCTAAGATCCTCTTAGGCCAAAGCTACTTTCCCCATAATTCTAAGATGTCATGTGCCTTTTTCATAGTCTCCCACAAGTGGACCGCAGACTTTTCCAAAGACTACGTGTAGTATTTATAAGAAAGGACATTATCAACAAAGTAAAAGGTAAAAAACAAAATGGAGAAAGGGAAAGAACTACAAAATATATAACAGGCAAGAGAATAAAGTACAGAAGTTATAAGGAACTCCTCAAACTGATGCAAAAAGACAAACAACCTAATAGAAAAATAGGCAAAGAACATGAATGGGAAATTCACAAAATAAAAAAAGAAAAACAATGCAAATTTAAACCTCATAAAGATATTTTCTAAATAATTTTATTAGGAGATTAGTATAATATACACTTGCTTGAGAGAGCAGCTTTGGTATGGGTGTGGGGAATGGATACCCCAGTCGCTACTAATGACAGTACAAATGATGACGAATTGGCATAACCATTTAAGAAGTCAATTTGGCAACACCTATTTAAATGCACATAATTCATGCCTCAGGAATTCTACCCCTAGGCATCTTCCTCACCCCCACCTCCAAACTCTGCACATAGATTAAAATATATGTATAAGGATCATATTGCAGCATTGTTAAAAATAGCAATAATGGTTAGTAATAGCCAAATAAAAAAACCAAAAGGAAAATTTGAATGTCCTTCAACACAAAAATGATTATATCGGTGGTGATTCATTCATGCTATGAAATTTTATGCAACAGACAAAGAGAAAAGGATAGATCAATATGTTTACGTAAGAAAGATTACCAAAATATTGCTGAGTCAAAAAAAGCAAGTTATAAATAAATACTTATAATAGTTTATATTTACACTTATAAATTTTTTACACTTATAAGTAAATAAATAAGTTCACAAATAGAAATGAGTGGAATATTAAAAAATAATACACCACAATACATTTAGATTCATCTTCACAGGGAAATAATAGTTGAGTATTAGGGAATTTACTAAAATACTATGCCTTATTAATTGGTCAAATGAGATCAAATAATACTTACAAACAATAGAACAAAATTTGACATCCTTTACTGATTAAAAATCCTAGTAAAATAGAGAGATATGAATAATTTCCTAACATGACATTGTAATGTATGCATAAACTCCGAAGCCAGCAGTACTGTTCATAGCAAAGTAATAGTAAAGGCCATCCTGTGTAAGTTAACAACCAGACAAGGATCCCTAATAATGGCCCAGCTACTGCTAAGTGTTTTGCAAGATTGAGCCAATGCATTTAAGTAAGAAAATAAAATAAGATGTGTAAATATTTGAAGAATGAGGCCATTTTGTCATTATTTAGAGATAATGGTTATTGTGTATTTGAAAAATTAATGAAAAAAACAAAACCTAAAAAAAAATAGTGGAGTAAGTTACAAAATTAATTTCCAAAAACAAGCTTTACTTTCTACAGAAAGAGATTAAAAAATAAAATAGAAAATATTGTTAAAATAATAACCAAAATATAAAAACCAAGTGAACAAAACAAGATAAACCCAAGAGCTATATGAGGAAAGCTTTAAAACTTTATGGTGGACATGAAAGAAGACTTGAATAAATGAAAAACACCTACATGAGTAGATTCACTATTGAATAGTGATCATTTACACTTAAACGAATCCATAAAGTCAATGTGATCTTAATCACAACACTAAGAATTTTTAAAACATGACTAAATTGTTATAAATCATTTGGAAGACTATGTATTTGATAAAGAGTCAGAAATACAAATCTGTAAAATAAGAGTTTCAAGGGGGAAATCAGTCCCTTCAGAAACCAAAGATTTATTATAAATTACAGTAATTTAAAAATTATAATACTGGTTCAGAAACAGACACAACTGATCAATATTTGGAATGGAGTTTAGAAATAAACCCTCCTACAGGTATTCAGTTTTTCATAAGGGTACTATTTGAAAATCCATAGTAAAGATAAAGCATTTAGTTGAGATAAATAGCTAATCTTATTAAGAAAAATAAAACAAAATGTATTCCTACCTCATTCCTTTTATTAAAGTAAATTTCATATTGCTCAACTACTAATCCAATGCTAAAATAATTAGTAATTTTTTAATAATTAGTTTGATTTGAGTATATTAAAAGAACAAGGGAATCAAATATTATTCCATGAATGCAGATCTTTTTGTCTGTTTTGTTTACTAAATGTAAAGTGCTTGACACACAATTAGCATACAATAAATATTTGTTTGATGAATGCATGAATTATAGACTAAAACATTAATAAAGATAAAAACTACCAAAGAACATATAAATGATTTTTTAAAAATCTTTGAATTAGGACAGTCTTTCTCATTGTAATAGGAAATCCAGAAACCACTGGGAGACAGAAAGATTGATAAGCCCAGTCAAATGAAACTTAAACTTGTCCATTCAACCAAATGCTTGCCTATAAAAGCCACATGAGTGACAGGATGCCTGGGGGGCTCAATCTGTTAAGCATCCAACTTCGGCTTAGATCATGATTTCACAGTTCATGGGTTTGAGCCACATGTCAGGCTCCATGATGACAGTTCAGAGCCTGGAGCCTGCTATGAATTCTGTGTCTCCCTTTCTCTCTGCCCCTCCCCTGATAGCTTGCTAGAATTCTCTTTCTCTCTAAAAAATAAATTAACATTAAAAAAAAAAATAAGCACATAAGTGGCCAAAGACAAACCTTTTTAACATTCAAAAAGGATTTACTAATTAATGCTAAAACAACAACCCAATGCAAAGCTTAGCCAAATTAGTGGACAAATAAGCTATACACAGAGACAGGAATACACATGGTCAACAATAACTTCATCATTATGTAAGTAAATGTAAATTTTTTCAATGCCACATTTTTAACCAATAATATTGGAAAACATAAATTAAATGGATTCTATCCAGTATTCACATGTGTTGCTTTTTTAAAAAAGGAACTCTTGTGCGCTATTAGTCTATTAGTGGCAATACAAAATGGAACACATTTGTTAAGAAAATTTGGCAATATATATCCAAATACTGAAAATGTTTACCATTTGGCCCAGTAAGTGTTGGTTGACTACCTTGGAGAATTCCCCAGGTAAAATTCATTATTCAAATTTTTAATTATTTATAGATAATATCAAATCTGCCCCCCCACACACACACAAGGGTTTAATAAGCAAAGGAACCAATGAGGCTTGTCTTAGGTGGCCATAAGACTAATCAATCTCCACACTCACCTGCCAGAATCTTAAAAATTTATACACAGGCCTTAACTGGATTCAGACCCATATTCAACCTACTTGGTCTCAATATCTTGCTTTCTCAAGATTTCTTCCTTGAAGCGGCCGCTATGGGAATAGTAGGCAGAACATACCTTCTAGGACAGAAAAGCTCTCTGGTCAACCATCAGTCACATCCTCTCAATGACCTCCTCCAACAGTAAGTTTTTCTAATAATTTATCTGACAGATATACTGTCACAAAATGTTCAAAGATGTGTATTAGTTACAGCATGCTTATAGTAGTGAAATTTTAAAACAATCTAAAAATTCATCAGTAGGGGTCTGGTTAAATAGCAATGCATAAAAATAAGAGAATACCACAGTCATTAAAGTAAACTGTATGATATTAAAATGACCTATAATATATATTTAAATTTAAAGGAAACTCACAGAACAAGATGAGGATGCCTTTTTTTAATCTTTAAAAGTGTAGAGGTGGGTAACTATATACCCCATGTGTGTACTTACGACATTTGGAAGGAAATACATCTCATTTGGAGCACAAAGCATTTCTCACATTGCACAGTTTTGCGCTGTCAGATCTTTACAACCACATGTTGACTTTATGATAAAAGTCTTCTAATAACTGGTTAAACTTTTAAGACATGGGAAAGCCTTAACATTTCTAAGATAAAGAATGAATTTAAAGTGGGACGTATAATAAATTAACATTAATATCACATTAATTAATATCATCTGTATTAGTATAGGACATAATGTAGTAGGCATCAGAAGTCTTGGAATGAGAAGATTTGTGTTTGAATTCAGCTTTATCCATTACTGACTATCAATAATTTATCAAGTCCATATTTAGTGAGATACTAGTACCTGTGTGCTAGCTGTTAGAATTCTAGCAATTAACGAAACTGAATAGACCTTTCCTTTATGGAGCCAACAACTATTAGTTATATCACTTAACTTATCTGGAGTGCAGTTTTCCCATCTGTAAAATGGGAGTAGTGATGCCCCCTTCCCAGGCTATTGTGACAATCAAATGAGTTAATCCATATGAAAGTATCTAGCTAATGCCTGGAACATATTAAGCACTCAGGAAATATTTGCTGAATGTAAAGTTTATGCAGTCACAGTTGACTTTACTAGCCTGAGTTTTTAGGGAAAATAAAAAAGACAACAAATGTACCTTTGTTTAGAAGACAAATAATGGGGCACCTGGGTGGCTCAGTAGGTTAAGCATCCGGCTTAGGCTCAGGTAATGATCTCATGGTTCATGGGTTCAAGCCCCACATCAGGCTCTGTGCTGACAGCTAGCTCAGAGCCTGGAGTCTGCTTCAGATTCTGTGTCTCCCTCTCTCTATGACCCTCCCCTGCTCATGCTGTCTTTCTCTGTCTCTCAAAAATAAATAAAAAACATAAAAAAGAATTTTAGAAGACAAATGATAGACCAATGCTATCTTACCTCATGCTGCTCTAACAAAATATCATAAACTAGGTAGGTTATATAACAGATATTTCTCATAGTACTGGAGGCTGGCAAGTCTGAGATCAAGGTGCCTGGAGATTCTGTTTCTTTATTCTGTTTTCTGTTTTTATTTATTTATTTTGAGAGAGAGCATGAGCAGAGGAGGAGCAGAGAGAGTGGGAGAGAGAGAATCCCAAGTAGGCTATGCACTGACAGATGCAGGGGCCCAAACTTGTAAATCATGAGATCGAGATCTGAGCAGAGATCAAGAGTTGGATGCTCAACCCACTGAGTCACCCAGGTGCCCCAGGAGATTCTGTTTCTGACAATAGCTCTCTTTCTGATTTGCAGGTGATCACCTTCTTGCTGTGCCCCACGTGGTGGAGAAAGAGCTCTGGTTTTGCTTCCTCTTCTTGCCAGGACACTAATCCTTCACATTGAAGACTGCATCCAAACTTACTCATCTCGCAAAGCCCCACTAGTAAGTGCCATCACAGTAGAAGTTATGATTTCAACATATCAGTTTGGGGAAGGACACAAACATTTGCTCATAACAGATACCAATATTTATATATTTGTTGCATGAGAGGATATTGCTCCCTCCTCAGAATAAGCCAAGATAGGTAAATATTTCATCTGAGTAAATTATCAGTGATCTTCTGAACAAAGAATAGTTTTTATATGTCAAACTAATACATGTCATCATGGAAAAAGCTCTTGGGATATGTTTGGATTTGCTAATTATTGCCAAACCCACATCTTGGCACTCTCAGCTTGCATCTGTAAAGGAAAGATGATGGAATTGGCACTACATAATTTTATTCAAATATTGACAACCTCACTTTGGTTTTGAAATATTTATTTTAAATGCATTTTTAACAATTTTTGTTTATGATACAATTGTTCAACATTTTGGAGGAACTAATTGTTTTGGTTTGTTCAACTAAATTAAGTTGGCAGTGAAAAGAGCTGAAATCAATAATAAGGAGGTAAAGGATAAGAAGGAATAGATAATACATATGTTGAACTCCTTGAGAACAATAGAGGTTAATTCCTTTTATACCAAAATAACTTTTATAAATAATGATTAAAAAGGCATTTCAATTTTGAAATCACTTGGTCGACTTGAATTAGAGATGACTCTGCCATTTTACTATAGTAGACATTAAGGAAGATTGCATTAGTTTCAGAAACAACATTTTTGTTTCTTATAGTTTGGGATTATTCTTGGAATGTATTCTCCCTGGTAGTAAAATGAACAACTAAGAAGACTGAATGACGCAAGTAACTTAAAAGTTACTTACAATAACTTCAATTTTAAGACCAAAAAAATGCAATAAAAGAACCCAATAGTTCAATTCACCATACAGATTATGAGCACATCCAAAGTACAGAAATCTGTCCTAGGTGCTAACTAAACATAAAGATGAATCATGCCTGATTCTTGTCCTTGCAGAGCATATATTCTAGAAAGGAAGCAATGACACACTCATAAATGACTATTAGACAGTAAAGAATGATTTGTGTTGTTTAAGAGAAATAAAAGGTGGTTTAGCGCTAGAGAGAGGGGAGAGATATTTTTCAGATGGCAGATGGGGTAGGTGTGATAGGGTCAGAAAGTTTCCATGAGCAACATGGCATTTGAGCTAAGTCTTGAAACATGGATATGGCTTTATTTGACAGCTGGAGATGAGGAACAGGAATGCCAAATGAAAGGAAGAGCATAAGCAAAAGCGCAGTGTACGATCATGCACAAGAATTAGCAAATGGTCAGGTTTGCCCAGTTTGCGCTGGCAAATTCTGGGGTAGGAGCTCTACATATGATGCAGGAGCAAAATATTGGTATTATTTATAGACTGTGCTGGACTTTATTCTAAGTAATGGAGAGTCACTAAAAGTATAAAAGTCACATGGTTTGAGCTGTGGTTTGAAGAGCTTACTCTGACAATGTATTGGCCAATGGCACAAGAGGAAGCTGGAGGAACCATTATAAATTGGACTAACACAAGGATAAGTACTAATGGCCTTGGAGTTTTGGGCTAGGGTTGTGGCAAAAAGGAAGAAATTGTAATCTAAATGAGTGACTCATAGGAGGGAAACAACACATATTGAGCTCTTATTTCATTCTAGATGCTTTATATATGAGCATATATATATTTTATATATGAGCAGGGGTGCCTGGGTGGCTCAGTCAGTTAGGTGTCTGACTTGATTTCAGCTCAGGTCATAATCTCATGGTTTGCAAGATGGAGTCCCATGCCGGCCTCTGTGCTGACAGCGTGGGAGCTGCTTGGGATTCTCTCTCTCTCCCTCTCTGCCCTATCCTGCACATGTCATGCTCTCTCTCAAAAAAAAAAATTAAAATATTTATATATGAATGTGTGTATATATACATATACACATGTAATCACCACAAAAATCCTAAGTATAAAGTAACATTACCTTCCTTTCTTACCTGAGGCTAAGAGATCAAGTAACTTGCTAACCAGGTGTGTCTGATAAGAAAAGGCATGGCTTTTCTAGTGCACTTTTCTATAAAATTTACTTGCTAGGTGATTAATATGGGGGTACAAAAGAGAGAAATGAGTAATGACCAAATGCAGGTGCTTTGACCAAATGCAGGTGCTGTCAATAAAAATAAAATATCCTGGAGAAAGAATACATTAGAAAGGAGGAGGATAATAGTCAAGTTTTAGATACTTTCAGTTTGAATTAATTTAAAGGTACCATCAATATGCACTGTTTCTAATTCCTGTTACCTCTCTTGTTCACTCATTCAGATCAGGCTTTCATCCCTACTGTTTCACCAAAACTGCTCATTCGAAGGTCGCCAACAACTGCCTCATTGTTAATCCAATAGCCAATTCTCTATTGTCTACTTAATTAAAAACAGCATTTGATGCAACTGTGCTCTCTCCTCCCTGATAATTTTTTTTTCACTTTGTCTCTTACTCCTCCTGCTCTCTTGCTTTTCCTTCTACTTCACAGATAAACTTGTTAGTCTTCTTTCTTTGGATCTTCTCATCTCAAACTTATAATGTCATAGTGACTTGAGGATCAGTGCTTGGTCCTTTTGTCTTCTCCATCCATGCTCATCCTTGTGGTGGTCTCATCCAGCCATGACTTTAAAGACCATCTCTTTGGCACCAACAGTCACATTCATATTTCCAGCCCAATGTTGCTCCAGAATCCTATAATCCTATAATCCAACATCCTATCCAACATCTCCACATGAGCATCACTAAATCTCCTGATCTTTTCCACCAAACCTGTTTTACCTGCTACCTTTCCAATCTCAATTGATGGCAACTCCCTTCTTTTAGTTTTCCAGGCTAAACAAATCTAATACATCAGGAAATTCTAATGGCTCTTAATTTAAAATATATCCAAAAGTTTCCCATCTCCCATCAACCCTACTTCCATTGTGGTCACTACAACACTGCGCCTAGCCTAGAATTGGTCTCTCAGAGCTACCCTTACTACTCATGTTCTCAGAACAGTAGCTAGAATAATCCATTAAACTTGTAAAATACTTTGTGTCATTCCGGTGACCAAAACTCTCCAATAGTTTCTCATTTCACAAAGGATAAAAAAGCCAAAGTCCTTACAAGGCCTGCCAGGACCCTAAACAATCTGACTTCTCATTTTCTCTCTGAACTTCTCTCCAGCACGACTATTTTGCAAATATACCAGACACATTTGTGCTTTGCAACGTCTATCCCTTTGCCTCAAATGCATTTCCCCTGAGTATTTTCAAAGTTAACTCTTGCTTTAAGATTTTTACAAATGTTTTCATCTGAGCCAGGGCAGCCCTGTCCACCCTATAGAAGAGCACAACCAATAGTCCTCTCACCACCCCTGCTAACTACACTCTGATTCTCTTTATCCTGGTTTTTTTCCTCTTCTTTTTCATAGTGATTCTCACATACAATCTGCTTTATACATTTTTTAGCCTTCAGGTTTCTTGTCTGTCTTCTGCCACTAAAAAATAAGCACCATGAGGGAGGGTGACTTAGTTTTTTTCACTGATATATCCGAAGCATCTAAAATATTACCTGATAACTAATAGACACCAGTAAATGTTTCGTGAATAAATGAGATGGTTAGCAAATGGAAATTTAATTCAAGACATATTTAGTAAGTAAGTTAGAGATACATTTGAGAGACATCAGAATAATTCTAATAACTGAAATTGTGGAAGTGTACAGATTTCTAAGCAGAGACCCATGAAGGCAAAAGGAAGGCAATTACACACAAGTCTTGATTGTAGAAGCATAAAAAAGAGCTAGTAAAGCACAGATGAAAGCTCAGAATCACACACATGCCACTTCATAGAAAGGAATTTTCCAGAAGAAAGGGATGTCCAACAGTGTCAAGGGTTGTGAAGAGGATAAGAGGACAAGGTTGGGGAAATGGTAACTGGATTTAGTAACTATCCTTCAAAAGTTACTGTGACCTTAAAAACAACAGTTATTAAAAACAATTATTTCATAAGAAGTTTTATGATGCTTGGATATGAAAATAGGACAGTGGACTCAAGAAAAGATTTTATTTGTTACACTAGTGAGGAAGCCAAACATACATCAGAAACATTTTATGATATAAGCATTAATTATTAAATATTAATCAATCAAAAAATCAAAAAATGTTCATACTTCACTGGAACTTCTTCATCTGTTGGTCACTTGAGTAGTAGCAAAAATCAGACAGCAGGCAGCACTTGGACTTGGAAAACCAGAGTCTGAGTCCTAGTTCTGCCACTTGCTAGCTTCTGACTTTGGGCCAATCACTTTAACCCTCTGAGTCTCAGTTTGCTCCTCTGTCAAATAGGTTTAACATTTACCTTGTCTACTTCAAAGGTTTATGAGTAGAATAAATGAAATAATGTAAGAGAAGGAGTAAAATATAAATCTCATCATTCCAAAGCCAATATTATTCACAGGCAGATTGCTGTGTTAAGAGTTTTTCAGCTCTGCTATGGTTAGACCAAGACACTGGGCATGACAAATACCCATTGTCCCCACCTGTAAAATTAAAATACCAATACAATACTTGCCTTGTTTATCTCACTTGATTCTTCTAGGGATCTAACGAGCAACTGTATAAAAGTGGTTTGCAAACTTTAATGTACCATGCATTTGAAGAAAATATCTATAGGTTCTGTGTTTAAGACTCTTGAAACAGTGGTTCTCATACTTCAATGCATATAGAATCATTTGCGAAGCTTAGTAAAATTGTAGAATCCAGGGACCCCTCCCCAGAAATTCCCAGTCAGTGATCTTACAGGGACCTGGGACCTACATTTGGAATAAGCTCCCTAGGTAATTCTCTTGTACAATCTACCTGTCATAAGGCAGAAAGTGGCAAGATTGGGAGGACTGAGGAGATATGAAAAAGAAGGGTAGAAAGAGTGGTAGAAAGAGGGTGAGGCCCTTCTTCATTCTTACAGATGGAGGCCTGGAGATATGGGATGGGATGGGTTTGTTCTGACCCCTGGGTCTCACTCTTGATGCCTACTGAAGAGGGATGGTCTTTTTTCCAAATGGTCAAGAAAGTTCTAGAAGCTCTTTATCTGCAAGAGTTTGATCAGAAAGTAAGTAACTAACACCACTGATCATTTTATTACTTTAAAATTAGAGTAGATACCTGAACATTGAGAACACATTAATATAATGGGATATGGAATATTTTTATACCAAAATGTTAGATTTTCTCATCTTTGATGGCAAAACCACTAGGCAAAGGGGCACCTGGGTGGCTCAGTCAGTTAAATGTCCAACCTTGGCTCAGGTCATGATCTCACAGTTTGTGAGTTCAAGCCCTGCGTTGGACTCTGTGCTGACAGCCCAGAGCCTGGAGCCTGCTTCGGATTCTGTGTCTCCCTCTCTACCTGCCCCTCCCCGCTGATACTCTCTCTCTCTCTAAAAAATAAATAAACATTAAAAAATTTAAAAAACACCTACTAGGCATGAAAACTGATGATCAATATGGAAACAAACACATAATTCTCTCCGACTGGCCACAAAGGTGATCCTTCTCCCAGATCTCCCTGTGACTGTATCTCAGTGTTTTGATTCGTAGGATACCCAATACCTTAGATGAAAAGGATCTTAGCCATCCTCATCCTTCACTGATTGAGTTCATAGAGTTAAGACTTGCCTGGGCAATAATTGCTGTTTTCCTACAAAAATCCCCTTTCTGCCATTAAGGGTTATCATTTGTTTATGTATGGGACAGTACTTTTCCCACAAATAACCTGGAATAATGTTATAGTTTTCCATGACAATGCAAAGATAACAATGATGGTTGCTAAAATAAAACCAGTTAATTAAACAAATTCATGTGGAATTTAAAAAGTAAATCCATACTCCCTTGCAATGAAGTATTTCTCAGTGATAAAAAAAAAAAAAGCTGTTCAGAAAAGGAATCAATAAATGAAACTAAAAGGCAACCTATAGAATGGGAGAAAATATTTGCAAATGACATATCTAATAAGGGTTAGTACCCAAAAGCCATAAAGAATTTGTCAAACGCAACACCTAAAAAATGAATAATCCAATTATAAATGGGAAGAAGACATGAATAGATATATTTCCAAAAAAGACATACAGATGGCCAATAGACACATGAAAAAATGCTCAACATCCTCATCATGAGAGAAATACAACTCAAAACCACCTGTCCAAATGGCTAAAATGAACCACACCAAAAACAACAGGTGTTGGCGGATTGAGGATAAAGAAGAAACTTTCTACTGTTGGTGGAAATGCAAACTGGTGTGGCCACTCTCAAAAAGAGTATAGAGGTTCCTCAGAAAGTTAAAAATAAAACTATAGTACAATCCAGCAATTGCACTACTAGGTATTTACCCAAAGATAGAAACATACTAATTCAAAGAGATACATGCATTCCAATGTTTATAGTTACAGTATCTACAATAGCCAAATTATGGAAGCAGTCCAAGTGTCCATCAATGGATAAAATAGAGTTGCTGTGTGGAATACTATTCAGCCATTTGCAATAATGTGGATGGAGCTAGGGAGTATTATGCTAATTGAAATCAGTCAATTAGAGAAAGACAAATACAATATGATTTCACTCATAGTAGAATTTAGGAAACAAAACAAATAAGCAAGGAGGAAAAAAGAGAAAGGGAGGCAAACCAAGACACAGACTCTTACATATAGAGAACAAAGTTATGGTCACCTGAGGGTAGACGGGCGTGGGATGGATTAAATAAATTCTGGGGATTACGAAGTGCACTTGTTGTGATGAGCACTGGATGTTGTTTGGAGGTGATGAGTTGTTATGCTCTACACTTGAAACTAATATTGCACTGCATGTTAACTAACTGTAATTTAAATGCAAACTTAAATTTTTTTCAAATAATTGTCATCTTCTTTAAAATATTTCCTGTGTTCATTTACCAGAGATCATCAAGAAATTTGAAATAAATTTCAGGGAAGTTAAAAAAAATCATCTGTCTCTCAAGAGTGTATACATTCAACAAACTTTAACTCAAAAATGTTCAGGTTCCCTTGTTCTATTTGACAAGTGTCTGTAGTTTCCCCTTGGGAAAGGGTCCCCGAGTCATATTACTTTCATCTTTCACATTTTTTCCCCTCCAATACCATGCCACTTCATGTACAAGTTTTATGATTTGAAACAGTACCTTTCCTATCTGAAGGAGCACGTGCAAGCATTTTATTTTCCCTTGCTGAAGGTCTATACATGGTGGCTTTGCTTCTAGGGCATCTAGAAAAAAGTCTTCAAGTGCATGATTCAAGATGAAATGTGCCAGATAATATGTTTAAGGGTGATTATCATTCTTTTTATCAAAGGTATGTACCACAGCCATGCTTTACAAGGAGAGAAAAGAATATGGTTTAAACAAATTATGATATATCAACCAGTGTTATATAGTATTTTCTTTAAGATTATAAACAGGTAAACTCTGCTAATATTATAAATATGAACATGTATACAAAATTGTGTTCATTTTAAAAGTAACTACAGAATATAATGTGCACACTGTTTAAACCTATTATTTATTTAAACTCTGCCTTCTTCAAAAAATACATGGTCACTTTGAAGACTTATGGCACATAACAAGATGATTAAAATTAGGAGAAAAGGTAAAGAGTAAAAAGATATAAAGTACAACTATGTAAACATTTATATCAAAACTAACAAAGTCTAGAAGTTAATTTAGTGAAATATAAAGTGTATGTTCCATGAGTTGTTTTTTCAGTGAGTCAAGTGCATAATAAAATATTTTTCATCCATAGGTCATGGGAAATGCCCAAAATAGCTTTATGAAGGAAGTTGTCTCACTGAGACAGAAGACAGGTTCTGTAGGCTTATAAGACGAGGGTTCCTAGGGTCTGTTTGAACATTAGATAACTAAGGACCTTGGTCTGATCTTTTGGCTTCTAGTTCCTTCTTTCAGAATGTAAATTCCACCAATCTAAATCAACAAACATGAGATCCCATTATATATAAGACACTGTTTCAATCTCCCTCTCCATAAAAAGTGTCCTTAATAATGATTAGTGTCTGCTTCACACTTTGGGGATAATTATTGCCCCATTGGTGAAGCAATCATTTCCTGATTCCAACAAAGCACAGCACATTTAGAGGTAAATTACAATTGCCGGACCAAATCGCACTGAGTGCTAAATTTATCTGAATAATCTAAAACAACTAACGGTAAATAAATGTTTCTAGCTCTTAAGAACTAGGATTCTCAATTCCTCAGCAAAGTAGTTTAACACAATGAAAGGGTTCCAGAGAAGGAAGATTAAAACACATTACCACAATCTTGACATTTATTCTATACTAATTACATTTTTGTCAAATTAAGTATGAAAAGAAAATGACTCAAAGCTCCTAATATATTTAACTCGCACAAGATCACTAAGTCCCCCTGGGTTTATTTCTTGCCTTTAATAAATTAGCATTTTCCTTTGAAGAAGCCAGTTTGGCTTCTGGGAAACCTGAGAGGACAGGGTCTTGTAAGAAAGTTCCACATCTTCCCATATACCCTCGTCTGAATTCAGAGGCAGGGAAGCAACAGAAAAGGAGAAAAAGCAGTGGCTGAAGATCAAAACAAGACTTCAGATAGGAATCCAGGAGGAGAGACAAAGAGCAGGTTTGGTCCCATTCAGCCAGAGGTCAAGTGGCCTCACTTAAAGTGGCCCAATGTGCCTGACAACACAGTCCGAGGGCAGCCCCCCCTTGGGATTCATTTCTGGATCACCCAAGTCCTGCAGGAGAACTTCAGGCATCTCCCTGAACACAGACATGTTCACTAGATATATCTGCTTGAGTTCCCTGGCCTTTTTCAATTGCCAATGATTCCTTTTTTCTTTTTCTTTTCCCTTGACTTTTGAGTGGTTTTGTTTTTCCTCCAATACCAGGGTTCACATACATCCTTTTCATGAAATGTAAAATATACAGCTCCCCTCTACTTAATATGATGGATGCTTGTGAGAGATCCATGATTTAATTCCTAGCCTGTCTTAAAGGACAGGTATCATTCACTATTATTGCTCTGATTTTTACAATTAAAACAAGAAACTGTTAGACTTTAAGCTCTGGGAGAGAAGAGGCCATGATACAGACATCGGCGTGGTCCTAGAGCAATGGCTCCTCATCTAGATTCTTCAGTAAGCCTGCCTGATTCCAATACTAACTTTATGAGCTATGTAATCTTTGGACAAGCTAGATCAGCTCTCTTGGACTTAGTTACCTCATCAACAGGTTGGAATAATAATGATAATAATATCTATCTCAAAGTAGCTTGAATATATTGAATGCAATAATCCATGTAAACATTTATCATGATCCCTGTGATAGATATATAACCAATGTTTAATAAATATAAGAAATGCCCATGAAATTTTGACTATTAACTAAGCAGTTTAAGAGATTTGAATAGAGCTACTTGATCTTCTTTGTTGCAAATAAACTAACTGATATTGCAGATATACCTCAAAAATTTCCAGTCTGCTTCATGTTGGGGTTTGATACATATAGTTCAATTCTCTTTTCATTTATCTTCATTAAATTGAGGAAGTACAAAACACTGACCTGAGCTATTTTTCCCTGGTTACAGTTTCACTATTTTCCATGGTTGCATGATGCATGATGTGTCAGAAAGATAAAGTTTTTACTCAAGACACTGATTCATGAGTTTTTATTTTTACTTTGAGTGATTTTCTATTTCTTTGGGACTATTTTAAGTGTTTCCTCTGTTAAAGTTGACTTTCTCCTTTTGAGTAAAACTGAATTCACATTTTAGAGTATTTTTATATGTTAGAATATTGCATCTTATGGTTTACTTTTTCCTTTTTTTTTTTTTTTTAAATCACTTCTATGAGAAATGATCTTATAGGTGACGGTGAGAAGATGTCACATTCTTCGGCCGTTTTCTTACTAGATTTGGTCATGAGGGCTTGTTTCCTTGTCCTTGTGCTCATAGTCTCCGGGCCTCTTTTTAGCTATTTTCTGGTTTTTTTCTAATATTTTCTGAGTTGCTTCAACATATGTAGTAATAAGGACTAGTCTTCACTATTTTCTCTACATTTGAAAAATTAAAGCATTTCCATGAGAGGAATAACACATTTGTTTATATTGTTGCCAGCAAACAACATCCCAAGGCATTTGGTCCTCCTGGGTTTTCACTACCTTTCCTATTGTTACTACTCTTGTTTTTATATTCTTCTCTATGTCATATTTTATGCAGAACTTAGAGATGTGGGTTAAATTTAAATAAGTTCATATTTTTAATTTTGGGGGGAAAATAATGGTAGGATAAAAGGCATCCTAGCAATCCCACCTACACTAAAATCTAGGCATGTCTTATGTCTTATTTGGGTTCACAGTCCCAGCATGGATCCCCAATCTGTCTTCATTTCTCCAAGGTTGAGCACATAAATCTCAACCTTTCTGGGCCTTGAGTTTCTTTATTGTGTTTTGTTTTGTTTCTGTGCAAAGAGATTGAATAAATGAGCTATACAACTCCCTGAAGATACAAAATTTGTCTTCAGATGAATACGTGCTAAAAAATACAACCATTGATACTATTGGGGCACTTAAGAGAAATTAGAATAAATAGCACAGAGTGATACAACATACACATTAGTCAGTGATCATTCTTTTTTCTGGGAAAAAAAAAGCCAAGTGAAAAATATACTTTCTTTAAAGAAACATTCCTGTTCCCTCAATATTAGATGATTATATAAATACACTGTTTTTAGGGGCACTTGGGTGGCTCAGTTCATTAAGCATCTAGCTCTTGATTTCAGTTCCAGTCATGATCTCACGGTTTGTGAGCTCGAGTGCCATATTAGACTCAGCATGGAGCCTGCTTGGGATTCTCTCTGTCCCTCTCTTACTGCCCCAACCCGCTCGCACTCTAAATCAATCAATCTCTCTCTCTTTCTCTCTCTCTCTCTCTCTCTCTCTCAAAATAATAAACATTTGAAAAAATAGACCTTTTTTATATTGTTGGCATTTTAAAACTTAATGATGTATGACTGCTTTAATAATAACACCTGTCCATTAATGAGGGTTCAGATGTATAATACATTATACTTGAACCATATATGTGTACTTTCTCATAAAACAAACCAGAAAATTTTGCTGTATAAAACTGCACCTTGGATATGTCTTTGTTGTCTCCTTGCTCCTGGTTCTCTTTTACCTCTTAGTGCAGAATGATGCCTCATCCAGTACTTCTTATGGGAAAGGCGAGTATCCAAAGGGGCTACTCTCTCCAGGAAGAGTTGCCCTTCCTCCTAGCCCCAGGAAGCGGTGGAGGAACTGAGAAATACCGCTAGTTGATACCACGATCACAAGGACAAAATCATCCTGCTTGCAGCACTGACTGAAATGGGCAGTCTCCCATTTCACCTGAAGTCGGAGGAAGTCACTCATTTATTGGGGGGGGGGGGAAGCATTAGTAAAAATAGAATCTCTGTTATTACAAAGGGACATGGATATATGTGTATTAATAAACTGACTTTATTATTTCACTCAAACATGAAGGTCTACTGAACTACAGGGTGTGTTCAGCTGTTTTTTATTTTAATGAGATTCTATATAATGGTTTCCACTTTTATAATCCCTAAAAGAGGCTTCAGAAATATGTTCTCAAATTTTCACTCTTAAAAGCAGTCCCACGGTTTTTGCTTTCAATATTTTACTCCTTATTTTAAGGTCTAAACCAAAATTGAAGCAATTGTGAAATAATCTCCAATCCCCTCTTTGAGAATTCAAGTAAGAACAAAAAGAGAGGAAATTGTAGCAGAAAACCTGGGTCTTTATCTTAATCCTCTGTGTGCATTTGACTTCTCTATGCCTGTTTCCACCTCTGCAAAATGAGAGCATTGGACTTGATATTTAAGTGCCTCTCCTATAGCTATAAAAATCCATAGGTCTAAAACAAAAATAATTTTTGAGAGCCAACTCAGTGAACCCCATTTACAGATTCAGTCAAGTCATTCTCTGGTTTTGAAACTAGGAAGAATTTCTCTGATCAGCGTTGGGGGAGAGAGTATGAGACTGGAGACCTAAGAGAAAAGATGATTTTAGTGAATATGTTGACCTGCAAGCATGCATATTAATATTGGGCTCTAGAACTAGTTGAGATGGACAAGATGCACTGATAGTGGGTTCTCTATCACTGATAGTGGGTTTGAATGCTGGGACACTGACCAAGTTTAGACCCCATCACTGACGCCATGATGCATTATGTAGGTTAGAAGGTTAGGCATAAAGCTTCAGTCTAGGAGGCCCCAGTCTTGTACCCCCAGCCACCGCATCACTACCTGAACCTCGCCACTTGTTCAACTCACTGAACAACAGTTGCAGGTTATTTCAATAACTTAATACAATCTTTCCTGTCCAAACATAAACATCCCAAATTGAGACTATCAGTTTTTTCCTCACTGCACATGAATTTTTAGGTTCTTTCCTCAGACAATATTTTGATGAGGAAAGATTTAAAAAAGGAGGAGTACTGCACCAGCAGGGTTAAAAAGTGAGTAACCACAAAGGTAGAATGCAAAGGCAAACTGGCTGGGAACACAGACTTTCATTTTAAAACAAATCTGCACCAAAGAACAAATCTTTAACCAAAGAAAGGTGGTAATGAGTCTGAGCAAGAAAAGTATTGGCAAGCTAAAATTGTATTATCTGTCATTATCAATGGATAAGGGGTGGGAGTCCACCAAATAACTCAACTCTCATTTAAATTCCAATGCTTATTGATTCATGATGTGGTTTCATCTTAGCTTGGGCAAACCATGCAGTGTTTAATACATAGTAGCAGAATATTTACTATTGAAGCTTGAAAAGATGTGAGTTCTTTGTGTGCAATCTTTCATTTATGCATGTGAGAGGGTTTTCTTTTTTTAATATTTTTACATTGTAGTACTTGTTTTGCTTGTTGGGGGTGTTTGCTTATTTAATACATTCCATCAAGGACAGAAATTACATGCTGGTTTTTTTCCCCATAGGAAGTGTGTCTTGGGTTCTTCCCTTATTATTTTCTTTACTTTTTTTCCCCCCTCTTCTTTTTTAGGTGGTGGGGTTGGTTATGTTTAAATGAAGTTGCTTTTACAACACCAAAGACTTAATCATCCATTTCCTACATAAAAGGTAGCTACTTTTTTGCATGGACCTCAAGTATATTGTAGTATAGAGGTGGAATTTAAGGAAAGGTATTAAGCAGGCTGTGTTTTAGCTTATGGGCAAGTAATTGTATCATTTATCTTGAATGTATCATAGATAAGCTGCTATATAACGATTGCCAGTTCAGATAGCTGTGAAATTAGGTGATCAACTAGTTGTTACTTAACCTTCTAATTTCTGTATAAGTCTAATTACATGAAATAGAAGTTCGTGTTTTGATTTTTTACTTTGCTTTTCTGTTTGGAGTGTCATTGTAACTACTGTACTGTAAATGATGGAAAATAATTGCATATGTTAAAAAAATAAATTGTGTTATATTAAGAAAACAAAATAAATTCCAATGCTTCTCATGATTTTAACATTTTTTAAAAGTTTACATTATTTATTTTGGGAGAGAGAGAGTGAGACAGAGCATGTGCACATGTAAGTAGGGGAGGGATAGAGAGAGGGGGAGAGAATCCCAAACAGGCTCAGTACTGACAGCACTCACCCCAACAAGGGAATCAATCTCATGAACCATGGGACCATGACCCGAGCCGAAATTAAGAGTTAGATGCTTATCTGACTGAGCCACCCAGTATCCCCTTGGTTTTAACAATTTTGACTGTAATCTTTATAAGTTATTAACAGAGTGACTAATTTGTCAACCAAATGGGGATACTTTCAAGAATAAAGGAAATACTATTTTTAACTAGATGATATATTTATACCAGGACTGTCCCAGGAAAACCAGATGTATGGTCATCCTTGGTAACTTTCCTATCTTCTTGAGTGAGGTAATCTTTTTTTTTTTAATGTTTACTTATTTTTGGGAGAGAGCCAGTGTGTGAGCTGGGGAGGAGCAGAGAGAGAAGGAGACACAGAGTCAAAGCAGGTTCCAGTCTCTGAGGTGTCAGCACAAAGCCTGATGAAGGGCTTGATTTCATGAAATGTGAGATCATGACCTAAGTGATCATGTCTTAACTGACAGAGCCCCCCAGATGCCCCCAAATCTATTCAGTTTTTGAAAGGACGTTGCTATAGAAACATTGCTATAAAATAATCCTTTATAGAGAGAATGGCTAATATTTTTGCCAAGATCTTTTTGTAAAATCTTATAAAAATATGCCGTTAATTCATAATGTCTATCCCATATTTGTCATCAACACTACTCTTGTGAAATTATTTGTTATCCTATGATACTGTCACCAAGTTGTCCTTATCCTGTTGGCCCATCCATGCATATTGCACAGTGTCACTTCATACTTAACTGAAATATACAGATGCTGCCAGAAATATAATGGAACAAACTCAGCTTTAAAGAAGGCCTTTCTTACAGACAGTAAATCATCATTTGGCCAAGAAATTGACTTTAGCTAGCCCGAGAACTTTGTGGCTTGTTAAGCTATGACTATTTCTTCCAGTTTTTCATTGCCCTCCAATAGATATTCCTTGACACCATAAAGTTGTTCTCATTAAAATTGGCATTAGTGTAGTGGGTGAAAAAGCAAGAATTCTCATGAGCTGAAAGGGAAAAAGAGAAAACTCAGGGGTAGGTCCAGTCCAGCACGGACATCAGGACAAAGTATGAGACTGTGCAACTGAATTGCTTGCCTTTCATCCTGGGCTAATGCTGTTGGGACAGGGCCAGACAGTGGTCAACTAGGAAGGAACTGGGCTTTACCCTCAAGATTCCTCTCCATCACCATCAAAGAGCCCAAGACTCCTACTGTCTGGGATTCTCCTTTCTTTCATTATCTAAACAAAATGATTTATACTCTGAAACAGGTTCAGCCACCACCACCACCCCAATGTTTCTGAAGATTTTAGAAGGAGGGACCTTCACGTTTCCATTCTTTCTTGCCCCAAGTTTGAGTCTCATCCCCACTCATATCTTCTCTCCTATGAACCATTTTCCTTTCTCCTCCTCACTTCACCTTACACATGGGCCACACAACCAAAATGCTTCCAAAGCGAGACTCTAAAGTTTAACAAGGTTTTACTAAGCTTCGAGTACAACTGAGAGTGATTGCACACAGTGCATGAGCGTGTGCACACACACACACACACACACACACACACACACAGAGCTTTGAATTCAGTGCAGATCTCACTATCCCTAGAAATACATCCACCATTTCCAGTCAAATGGCCTTTTTCTTCCACAGTTCTAGGTTGCTACTTACTAGATGACTGGCCATACAAGGTCTTCGTGCACTCTTCATTCTATTCATTCCTCTGTCTTCCAAAAATCTTGTCGTCCTCTCAGATCACTAGTGTGCAGTCTAAAAACTTCTGGTACTTTATTATGCAGAGCCATTTCATTTCTCAAACTGCACACTAGACTGCTTGTTGGTTCCTTCACATAACCAACACAAGCTCTTTTCCCCTGAAATTAACTTTATTGCTATCTTAGAATGGTAATCAATGTCTATAGTCATTTTTTTTGAATTGTAACTTTTCCTATCCATGACAATGGTTGCATGAATGTGTATGAGCCAATTAGTTTATCTAAACCTCAGTTTCCTCATCTGCCTCATATGGTTGTTACCAAGATTAAATATAAAGACCTCGTATAACACTTTCCAGATGGTAACTGATAACCACGAGGAATTTCTATTGGAAAGGAAAATTAATAATGGCACCACTTGGGTAATATTAGTCAATACCAACAGCCAGCAGCCAATGTGCCAGGCTCAAGCACAAGCTGAGGGTATGACACCAGTATAGTCTGGCACCGGGGACTACATTTTCTGATGCCCTTGTGCTACATTTTCTGGCAAATACATAGTTAGAAATATTAGGCAAATCATCACACCCAAGAGCTAAATATATCACCGCTACCCCCAGCAGCAAGGGATGGTGTTCTCTCTTGCTTATGTTGTTTACTTCTTTCTCTCAGGGAGGAGAACAGAGCTGGACAGAGGCCCAGCTATGTGCTACACGCTTCTGCAATCTATTGCCTTCCATCACATAGCTGCTCTGAGAATAAACTGCATGCATGGTTTTACAGGGATTTAATTTCCCAATGAAATCAAAGTTGGTCTATAGATAATGTGCAAATCATTTAAACTGACAGATGAGTTAATGTCAGTTAATGTCAATGAAAAAGGAGCCAAATTTAAGGTGAATACAAGGGGGTGGACTTGAATCGGGTCCCATCAGCCTGCATCTTGTTCCCAGGTTCCTTCATGTCAAAATGACCCAAGACTTTCTCTGAGGAACGAGACCCTCACCCCTGTCTCTTATCCTTTCTACATTTCCGAGATGATGACTCCTACTCCTACGGATCTTTCCCAGATCCATAGCCCAAGCACTCATCTAAAAAGGAGGTGCAGCCTAGTATTTTTGGCCATTTGTGGTCCATGTACTGTACACCAGCTATGTGTCAGGCACTCTGCTACATGCTTTACATCAGATGAGTTCTACTTAGACTCAAAGAATTCTAGAATTCTTAGTTCAGAACTGCTCATAGCCTAAAATACTTCCATATATGTTTATCTCCACCCAACTAGTGACACTGTGGCATTCCTGTGGAATTCAAGAATAGTCCAACATATTTAGCTACTTTGATAAATATCAGGCACTGTCTCACAATACATGGGTGATTAATATAGTTAGAGTCCTAGAGCCCCCTCAATAATGGCATACTCATTCCCAGGCTTTGTTCTCCCCAGTTCCCCCTTAGTCATGATACCCTGTACTGTTTTATTTCCCAACTCCCATCATGGAAGTTCTTTCCTTAAAAACTACCTTTCACCTTCTGATGTGCCTCTATTGAGTATTCAAGGTCCTGTTCTTCCTGGCTCTAATGTAATGTTTCAGCTTCATCTTTCATTGGCCCTTGCATTTAGATGCCCCTCCTTTCAAGTGATCCCACGCAAGGTCCCACTCAAATGCCCTGACCCTTTGTTCTACAGTGTAAAATGTCCTGGTTTAGGGTAGAAATTGAGAGTAAATTTCTCTGCAATAAGAAGGAACAGAAACTTACCACAGTGAGATACCACTTCATACGAACTATGGGATTGGCTATATTACAGGATGGGTATACTCAAAAAAGTGGAAAATAGCAAGTATTTATGAAGATGTAGGGAAATTGGAACCTTCGTGCATTGCTAGGGAATGTAAAATGGTACAGCCACCGTGGAAACAGTTTGGTGGTTTCTAAAACAGTTAAACATAGATCTGCCATATTACCCAGTAATTCCAAGCCTAGGAATATATACCAAAAAATGAAAGAAAGGACTTGAACAGATATGTGTACACCAATGTTCATAGTAGCATTATTAACAATAGCCAAAAGGTAGAAATAATATAAATGTTCATCAATAGATGAATAAACAAAATGTGACATATATATATGTGTATATATATATGTATATATATATAATAAAACATTAATCAGCTTTAACAAGGAATGAAATTTTGAAATATGTTACATCTTAGATGGACTTTGAAAACATTAGGTTCAGTGAAGTGGACAGATGGAAAGGCCACATCCTGTATGATTTCATCTATATGAAATATCCACAATAGGTAAATACATAGAAACAATAGAGAATTAGAGGTTTCCAAGGGCTTGGGATGAGGGAAAATGGAGAGTGACTGCTTAATGGGGATGGAGTTTCTTTTTTTGGTTATAATGTTCTGGAACTAGATAGTGCTGATAGGTGCACACTGTAAATGTACTAAATGTCACTGAATTTTATACTTTAAAATAGTTAAAATGATCAATTTTCTTATGTGCATTTTATAAAAATAAAAAATGCAAAGTCTATAGAAATGGCATAAAAACTGCTCTATCATATTTATTCAATAACTCCTTTATTCCAGGATGCTTGCCTTGAGGAGAAATGAGATTCCAATCTTAATGCAATAAATGCTTATTTGAAATTGTTAAAAACAAAAAAATACCTTCAATCAGAGGTCAAAGTGAAAGAACTGGGTCCCCTTTTTTGTTATTGAAACTCTAGCCATAATACTGACACAGTATTGGTTATGAACTGGGTAGTATTAATATTTTGAGAAGTTTATCAAATTGGTCAAGGTGTACTGGATTCAAGTCAATTCGGTAAATAATCATCCCTGGGAACTAGCAAAAGGATTTTAAAATTTTTGTGTCTGTATTCCTGAGATGCTTCATGATAGAGAATCTGAAGCCCAATCTAACCACTAAAACTTGCATTTAAGACACTCATCCATTGGCACCAATTATCTGTTAATTTATTAATCAGTGGTGAAGACGGAAAAACATTTTGCAATCTATACAAACCCAAAGGGAAGCCTTGCTAAATCCTCACCTTTTGGGACTGGTAACCAAGTAGAAAAATTGTCCAGTGTATTAACTCTAATACAGCAGTTAGTTTCTATAAAAATGGACATTCCCTCCAGACAACTTAAATGGACAAATACAACTGAAAGAGAAAATATGCATTACTCCTACCATTTGGAGCAATGCTTTATGTAAAATTTGCAGTAATTTATACTTTAGCCATTTATTAGGAAATACGATATTATTCCTGGAGTCATTTCAGACAATCAATGGAACAGAGTTGCCAGGAAGAAACATTGTACAATTTAATGTTTGGCACTCTTCCCCCTTTTTTTTCCTTATAGCTATTGCTTTTGAATAGCCATTTGGACTTCAGGACCTTTCCAATTTATGGCTTCATATTATCTGAAGTCCTGGTGCTAGTCAAGATGGAACATATTATCACATGTGAAAGCGATGACTTTTGAAGCTGGAAGATTTAAATTAAAATCTCTTTTCTGCTTCTTTCTAGTTGGAGGAATGAGTCCCTTAAACTTGGTCCCTGTTAATCCCCATCTGTAAAATAGGAATGACAATCTGTCCTACCTACTTCACAAGGTTGCTCTGAAGATTACAACGGACGGGAGATTGTGAAAATAAATTAGAAGGGGTGATGTTGGAAACAGCGATTAGCAATCACAGCTCTTGATAACTTGGCCATTACTTACCTCTAATCCAACCACCTGTGCTCTTCATACTCTCTTCTCATACAGTTGTTGAATGGACTTGCCTGGAGATTGTGAAAGAAAAATTGGACAAGATGAGCAGAGCTGTTTTTATTCTGCTACTACTGCCAGCAACAGGGGAGAAAGCACAGACCAAATGGAGACTCCTGCCCCACAGAGAAAAGGGCTGGAGAGAAATAGTTAAGAGATAGCATTGCAGATCACAGGCCACCTATGTTTGCTAATTGGCCTCATCCATAGGAAAATTCAGCTTTCTCATATCCTCAGGACCAAAGTAGTTTTACAACTTGGGAAGAGGAGGCAGGGGAAGGGAGGCTCCTCCCTTTCCAAGAAACTGGAAGATAGGGGCGCTATTTCCTTAAATAATTGTATTTCAAAGAGTGGCTTTCAGGTCCTTGAGAAAGACATTTCTAGATGGCAAAACTGGCAAGAGGTCGACTGAAAGATACACATCTCAAGGCACCTGGGTGACTCAGTTGGTTAAGCGTCTGGCTTTGGCTCAGGTCGTATCTCATGGCTCCTGAGTTTCAGTCCCATGTCAGGCTCTGTGCTGACAGCTCAGAGCCTGAAGTCAGCTTTAGATTCTACGTCTACCCTCTCTCTCTGCCATTCCCCTACTCCCACTCTGTCTTTCTCTCTCTCTCTCTCTCTCTCTCTCTCTCTCTCCCTCCTCTATCTCTCTCTCTACCTCTCTCTCAAAAGTAAGTTAACATTAAAAAAAGATTTACATCTCAAAGGAGAATAAAATATATACAATAACAGGTTTTCTAACAGTTTCTAAATTTTTTTTTAACATTTTCTAAAAAATCCTCTAAGAAAAGGGAGGTCAGGGGCTTAAGGTCATAAAGACTCTTGTCTAAAGTTAGTCAGGCTAAAGGGTAATTTAAAGTCACTTTAGTTGGGGTGCCTGGGTAGCTTGGGTCATGATCTCAGGGCTTGTGAGTTTGAACTCTACATGGGGCTCTGCTATCAGCACAGAATCCACTTCAGATCCTTTGCCCACCTCTGTCTCTGCCCCTCCCCCACTCTCTCTCTCAAAAATAAATACACATTAAAAAAGGCCATCTTGGTCAAGAGCTATGAGAAAATGGCAACAATCTGTTTTGTTTTGGTTTTTTTACAATCCAGAAAACATGCCAAAGTGTTCTAGTTTCACTGGATTTCCTCATAAGAGTGATAATAATTTTATTCATTCAGGAAAAATATTGTGAATCAAGGCCCAGCAGCAGAACTTGGGCTCCCATGTGTGATGCCCCTTAGTGTTCTCGGGATGCAGCACAGTCTGTACTAGTAGAGCACAGTCCCTCGTCCTACATGATCTGCCACAGAAGTTACCCACGAGTTCACATGCTGGCCACTATAATCTGAATATAACTTTTGGGTGTCATCAACAAAGGGACAAAGACTGTGTAATGGAAATCAAAGTCCTTTCGCTGCAGTCTTTTAGAAATTCCTTCAAAGGGGAAGCTGATGAAACGTAAAAGCCATATCAAAAAGTAAACAGAGTTAAGAAGTTGAAGAAAAATCTCATTCCTCTCAAGCTACCAATTCCCCTCTGGGTTTCCTTCCCTCCCTACCAGGTCCCTTGATCAATCAACTCAATCACACCTACCAGCTTCTTTCATTCACTTACCTTATTGTCCTTATACCTTAATCCTACTCTACCAATCCCTCAACATATCAATTCAACAATTTGCTTTCTCTACCATTGCTGCTATGAAGTTAAGTACTATTGGGAAAATTTTAAAACTTCATCTACTGGCAGTATTACATCTGAAAAGTTTCTGTAGACAGAATAATGCCCTCCAGCAAAGATGCTCCTGGCCCTTCCCCCAGTTCTGGGAATATGTGACCTTAGGTGGAAAAAGGAACTTTGCAGATATGATTAAGTTAAGGATCTCGCTATTGGGAGATTATCCTGGATTATCTACATGAACCCAAAGGTTGGGATCAAAGGCAAAGATGTGAACACCAGAAGTGGAGAGATGGAGTGATGAGCTTGAAGGCATGAAGTCAAATAATGCAGATGTCTTCCAGAAGCTGGAAATTCTCCCCTGGATCCTCCAGAAGAAACACAGCTCTACGGAAACCTTGACTCCAGTCCCACAAGACTTGTTTTAGGTTTCTGACAGCAGAACTGTGAGACAATAAATACGTGGCTCTCCCAGGCTGCTGCCAGCAACAGTTGGGGGCAGGGCTCCTGGCAGACATCATCACCAGGGAGGCACTGTGGGGCTGTAGGGTGGTGTTTTTGCACTAAGAGGGCATCAACATTTCTGGCAATTTCTACAGAAACAAGGGCAGACCATCAAGGTGTGCTTCCCTACAAGACCAATGGAAGCCAAGGCTGCCTTAGACCAGCCCTGGGTGTTTGAGGGGATCCTGTCACCTTATGACAAGTAAAAGTGGATGGTGCTTCCTGCTACTCTAGAAGTTGGGCCTCTGAAGCCTTTGTGAGAGTGTCTCCCTGTATGCTGCCGCTGGACGTACCAGGTGGGGACAGCCACACTGGAAGAGGGAGAAAGCCCAGATTCATTACTGGGAGGAGAACACCCAGCTAAGAGCCTTAGAAACAGGACAAAGCAAACAAACAAACCAAAATACTCCCTAAAACAAACAAACAACAACAACAACAAAAACCACAGAAGGAGCACCTGGGTAGCTCAGTCAGTTAAGCCTCAGGTTGTGACCTCACGGTTTGTGAGAACTCAGTTTGTGGGTTTTAGCCCCGAGTCAGACTGTGTGTTGACAGCATGGAGCCTGCTTGGTATTCTCTCTCTCTCTCTCTCTCTCTCTCTCTCTCTCCCATCCCTGCCCTCACATGCTCTCTCAAAATAAACAAATAAACTTAAAAAAAACATGGAGAAGAAAATTGATAAACACATGGAGATATTTATCAAGACTCGTGGACTCCCAGGCTGTTTATTCCCTAGGCTGGGCCTGGCTTTCTCCGTCACTTCCCTGGATGTGTGGGTAGCCAGGGGCGGCCATCCAGTCAAGCATCCAGGTGCAAGACAGCTTGGGGCCTAGAAAGCTAAAGCACAGAAGAGGCATCGGTCACCACGTCTATTTTAAAAAAGAACTGTCTTTGGGGACACCTGGGTGACTCCATTGGTTAAATGTCAGACTTCGGCTCAGGTCATAATCTCACAGCTCGTGAGTTCGAGCCCCACATTGGGGTCTGTGCTGACAGCTCAGAGCCTGGAGCCTGCTTCACATTCTGTGTCTCCTTCTCTCTCTCTGTCCCTCCCCTGCTTGCACCCTGTCTCTATCTTAAAAATAAATCAACATTAAAAAAAAAAACAAAAAAATAAAAAGAACTGTCTTCCCATAATATACTTTAAACAGCTCTAACAGTTGCATAATAAAATTTGTCTATGATTTACTAGTGCCTAGAGAATTCTAGAAAATTGACAGTAGGGGGCACCTGTGTGGCTCAGTTGGTTAAGCATCCACCTTCGGCTCAGGTCATGATCTCACAGTTCATGGGTTCAAGCCCAGCATCAGCCTCTGTGCCAACAGCTCAGAGCCTGGAGCCTGCTTCAGATTCTCTCTCTCTCTCTCTCTCTCTCTCTCTCTCTCTCTCTCTCTCTCTCTCTCTCTCTCTCTGCCCCTCCTCCTCTCATGCTCTGTCTCTGTCTCTTAAAAATAAATAAACATAAAAAAATTTTAAAAAGAAATAAAAAAAAAGAAAATTGACAGTAGGGACAATCAGTTACATATTTATTTCTATATTTGCACAAGTGAGCTGGAAAACTAATCGGAGCAAGGCATCATGAATGAAGCATCTGCTTAAACTTGCTGTGTGTCGCAGACTATACCCTATAGCCATCAGTGTCAGAGTGCTAGTGAGGCAGTGAGCCTGAGCTTGCACAAAGCCATTCAGAGTTTCAGACTGGGAAGATGTGCAACCCAGGCTACAGGCATTGCCCCCAGTGTTTTCCTGTATTTTGTGATCAGAAATGAATTCATTATTTCAAAATAAATAGACATTGTGTTATGCTAAGCCAACTAGCATATGTAGTCATAAGTCCCAGTAGCAGTAGAAAACTGCTACAGTTTACAACCTCACTGAGTCTTCAAACTGTCAGAAATTGTAGGGGAGAGACTTCAAAAATGACTGCTTTCCATTTCTTTCCTTCCTGCATGCATTACTTCAACAGGTGCCGTCTACTCGCCTCCCTCTTAAATCTGGGCTGGCTTCATCACTTGCTTTGACCACTAGAGCCAGATGGAAGTGGCTCTGTGTCAGTTACGAGTCTGCCCTTTGAGCGGCTTCTTGCTTTCCCCCTCTGGGTGGCCAGCCACCATGGAGGAAGCCTGACTGTCCTGACCATCCTGCTATGCGGAAGGCCAGGCTGATCCAGGCATCTCAGTTGAGACACCAGACATGTGAGTGCAGAAACCATCCTGGAAAATGTAGCGGACACCACGGGAAGAACTTCCCACCAAAGCCTAGCCCGGATTGCAGAATCATAAATATTAAATGGCTGTTTTGTAAGCCACTAAGTTTTTGATGGTTTGTTACCAAGTAATAACTAACCGAAACAAAAATAATTTTCACTTGCCATTACTCAACTTCTTCCCCCTTTCTCCACCTATCCCTCTCTGCAGATGATCTTCTCCTCTATTTCAAAGACATTCTGGTCCCCCCAGCATATTTTCCCTATTTTCAGCTCTAATCTCCCCTACCATACCTGTAGCCACATCAATCATCTGGGCTTTATTAGAATTACCCTCCTGGTTTAAGCCCTTCCTGCATCTCTAAGTTTCAGTCTTTCTGAACACTCTGTCACTGTCATTGTCCCCTGGCTCCTTCCTCCAGGTGGTACACACGCCCAAGATGATCCCAATCCCTTTCATTATAGCTTCAAGTGATAGCCCGATCTTTTTTAGTTCGATCTTTTTAAAAAGTGTCTGCACGTGTCACGTCCACATTCCATGCTCGGCTAGGAAGTAAGCTAAACCAGCTGAAGGACCTGAAAGGGTTCATTGGAAAACATAATGTATATGGGAGGGGGGTGGGAGGTCTATTATTTAAACAGATTCTAGTTGCCAAGACCAGTAAGGAAACATGGGTCTGTGGTAAGTAGTAGCGGAGTCACGAAGAGCACCAGGCTGAGGGGTTAAATGCACTGTGCAGGCTGGGTGCAAGTGCCAGGGAAGACGGGGGGGGGGGGGGGGGGGGGGGGGGGGGGGGGGGAAGGGGGGACTCGGTCCAGCCAAACAAACCAGGGGAAGGTGCAGGATTGAGGCCTCTGTTATCAGCTGTGCGTGTTTGCTCTTGCTGCGTAGACAGCCAGGCCCCTCCCTCACAGAAGAACTTGCCTGCTCTGGACTTCGCCATTCAGTGGTGAGGGCTCCATCCCTCTACTTAATGGACTATACTCAGAAAATAGTTTGGGCACCCGGGTAGCTCAGTAAGTTAAGTATCTGACTCTTTTTTTTAATGTTTTTTTAAATTTATTTTTGAGAGACAGAGAGAGACAATGTGAGCAGGGGAGGGTCAGAGAGAGAGGGAGACACAGAATCTGAAGCAGGCTCCAGGCTCTGAGCTGTCAGCACAGAGTCTGATGCGGGGCTCGAACCCACGAACCGTGAGATCACGAACTGAGTGAACGCTCAACCGACTGAGCCACCCAGGCGCCCCAGCATCTGACTCTTGATTTCAGTTCAGGTCATGGTCTTACAGTCTGTGAGATGGAGCCCCATGTCAGGCTCTATGCTGACAGCATGGAGCTTGCTTAGAATTCTCTCTCCTTCTCTCTCTCTCTCTCTCTCCCTGCCCTTCTCTCACTTGCTCTCTCTCTGTCTCAAAATAAATAAACATTAAAAAATTAAAAAAAAAGAAAACAGTTAACACTTAGATGCCTACGATAAATCAACATTTTCTTCTTTTTTTTTTTAACAAATCAACATTTCTAAATAAAATAACATTGAGGTAAAATAACCAAGTTAAATCTTTCAAACTATTTTTTCCCTGAAGATATATCTCTTTGGACTATACATAACTAAAAATCTGCAAATCTGCTTTCCAGAAATAATAAATGCCAACACTTTCGCATTCTACTAGTAGGGTGAAATGTTAAGAGCAAGCTCTTGGGAGTCAGACTGTGCTATACAGAGGAGTACATGCATACACACAGACATACATCAAAACAAAAGTCTGCATCCTGATGCTGGAAACTGTGACGATCTTATCTTATGTAGCAAGGGGAAATTAAAGTTTCAGATAGAATTGAGATTGCTAATCGGCTGGCCTTAAAATGGGGAGAGTATCCTGGTTTATGCAGGGAGGCAATGCTATCACAAGGTGCTTGAAGTATCTGAGAGAGACAGAGGAGCAGGGGAGAATGATGCAGTGTAGGACTCAATTTACCTTTACAGTCTTTGAAGTTGGAGAAGCTGGCCCGGAGCCATGGAAGGCTGGAAGCCTCTAGAAGCTGGAGAAGGCACGGGAAACATTCTCCCCTAGAGCCTCCAGAAAGGAACTCAGCCCTGCTGATACTTTCATTTTAGTCCACTGAGACCTTCATCAGACTTGTGACCTCTAGAGATATAAGGTAATAAACTTGTGTCATTTAAGCTGCTAAATTTGTGAATGGCAGCAATAGAAAATTAATCGTGACCACATGGTTCAAATCCTGACTATCTTTTACTACCTATGGACTTAGGGAACATAATGTTTTTATTCCTGTTTATCTATAAATAAAACTAATAATACTATCTGCTTGAGGATGAAATGAGATACTATATAATCTATTTAGAATAATGCCAGACACACAGCAATTGTTCAATGTTAAATGTTGTTATTGTTATCTCATTGTTGCTTTGTATTTACCCTTCTCTTTGATTTTCACCTCAAGATTTTACCCGAGAACCATACTTCAAATACGCTTATCCTATATCCACTTCAACAGCACAAGACAAATACCTTGAAGTTCCAAATTGCCTGGAAAACCTTCTTAGAATGTTTTGTTTTTAGCTTTGAACATGTAACTCATCTTGCGTGTTCCGCACTTGGTGTAACAAGCTGTGTGAACACCATTTTTTAAAAAGAACTTTGCTACTTCTTGAGGACTTAATTACAGAGCTGCTGGTTGATGAGTTTGCATTTTAAACCAAGACCTTGAAATAAACACAGTCATTTCAGCTCTTGATAAAACCCAGTGAAAGTGCATTCGCTGATTAGCCTGTCGCCCTAGGACTGACACCAACATGACAATGGGATAAAATTAGCCACATTTGCCAATGACCTGACACCCATTACAGATCTGGGCAGTTTCTGAACTCTTAATTCTTTCTGAAGTATATTGCATTTGATATATTTGGTGTGTTACAGGATAGCTAGCCATTTTATTTGAAAAATGTAATAAGTATTTGTAATATTGGATCAACTTAAATAATTTATATTTTCACAAGATAGTTTTGTTACACACATAAAACATAAAGTCCTTTTATTTTTACTAAGTCCTGGGATCTGCTAAGAGGTCACAATCCTAAACAACATCCATCTTCATGCCTACGAAGCATGAAAAAGAGCTGGCCCCCACTCTTTATGGTTAACAGGAGACCCTTTTATTATGATTGACAGAAATATACATAAAAAATGTCAAAGTACATTGTTTGAGCAAAAGGTTTTAGTGATATACTACATCTTCGGTAATTTCAATGGTTGGTGAAAGAGAATGGATTGAGCTTCCTTGTTTGTCATTAATCCATTCTTTCAACACGTGTTTATTAAGTTTATACAATGTCCCAGGAAGTACAAAACTCCCTCAAAAGCTAAATCATGTATTGTTTAGGAATATACATGTATGTGTGTGTGTGTGTGTGTTTAAATGGATTTAAAAACCCACGAAATTCAGAATATTACTGCCTGTTGGGGAGACAGGGAGATGGGAAGGGTGAGGAACATACAGGTAGTCCCAGTGGGATGGGCGTGTTGGAGTTCTGGAGTAGGTGGTGGGTCCTCAGGTGTTAATTCTCTTATATGTGTGTGTATATATGTATATACATATACATATATATAAGCTTTACTTATGTTCTTTTGCTGTATCAAATACTCACTTTTAAAAGGAACAACCAGTTTCTGCTTTAAGGAGCTTAGAGTCTTGATGGTCTCCAGAACTGACTGTGTCTCATGTCTTACACTGTAACCATAGCCTCTCACCCCCGCCACCCCGTGTTTGAGTGTCTATCACCATTTTTAAGGGGAAAACCAACTATATGATCCTACATTTTAAAAAATCTTAATTAAAGAGCATCATAAATTCACATGTGCTTCCCTATCTTGATTTCAAAGGCTCCAAATTATCACTGTCCAATGAGAAGAGCAATGTGTGTACTTTTTTGTTTCTTATCTATTTCCTGCTACTGGAGCTCAAGGCAGGGTCATCCCCTGACGTACCTTTTGTCTAACATAGGGCTAAATAGTCTAAAGACAGGTTTGTAGACCCAGTTCTACCCCTAGCTCAATGTATGAACATATGTAAGTAATTAAATATTCTGTGGGTTTTTAAAAAAGGTTTATCAGTGTCAAGATGCTCACATATGTAACCTGTCTTCTTGGGTCTATGAAATATAATTACAAATACAAAAGCATTTTAAAAAGTTAAGTGGTATATTAAAGTTGAATACTATTATAAGTATTCTTATTACAAACATATGAATTCAATAAACATTTATAAAGAAATCTGTTACCTGTCAGTCAACACAAATAAAAAGATAAGTAAGATAAGTAAGGTAAGGTAGATTTAAGTAAGGTGCATTTATAACCAGAAAAGCTTGGGTTCAAACCATGCTGTGTTTGTTACTAGCTGTATCCTCTTTATCAAGTACATTTATCTTTTGAACCTGTATTTCTTCGTCTGTAAAATGGGGTAATAACATTAGCATTATGGGGGGCACCTTGGTGGCTCAGCTGATTAAGCATCTGACTCTTGATTTTGGCTCAGGTCGTGATCTCATGATTCATGAGACTGAGCACCAAGTTCAGCTCTATGGGGACAGCATGAGCCTGTTGGGGATTCTCTGTCTCCCTCCCTCCCTGCTCCTCCCCTTCTAGTGCTCACACACTCTCTCTCTCAAAATAAATAAACTTAAAAAAAATACTAGCTTCAAGAGATTCTTGAAAAGATTATTTAAAATATAATAGTAAATCCTACTACTCATCCAGTGGGAACGGAAACTGATACAGCATCTGAGGAGAGATTCATGGCAACATCCCCCTCATCAACTTGACATAGCCTTTGAACAAGCACGCCTACTCCACCAAGTCTGCCACACAGTCTCACACAACTACGAAATGACAATACCTGCATGGGTGCTTATTACAGCATTGTAACAACGTAGGTTTAGAAATAATCTAAATACATAAAAACAATACATATCCATACAATGGAAAATTATAAAACTATTTAAAAAAAACTGAAGAAGTTCTTTGTAGATTTATATGGAATGACCTTCAGGAGAACCTGTTCAGTGAAAAACCAAGCTCCAAAAGGAAAAGTAGGTAATAAACCACAATTTGTGCTTTTTAAAAAAAATTTAAAAATATATTAGTTTAGTATGCATTAAATATTTCTCTGAGGACACACAAGGATTGTATCACTTTGAGGAGCGAGGAGAGAGTTTGGAGGCACCCTGGGTACCCTTCTTGACCTTTCAAATTTGGAAGCAACAAAAACACCACCTATTTGATAAAGTTGAAAGGATAGATGGATGGATGGATCACAATATCTGGCATAAAGTAAGTGCTCAAACCCTCTTAGCTTTCACTCTCTATTCCTCTCCACCTAAATTATTTTAAAACTAAATGCATAAACTTTAACCCTTTACTAATTTGTTCCTCCAATAATTGCAAATATTCCATTCTTTAAATAAAACAGTAAATTCGTCAGTTAAAAAAAAATCCATATTTCCCTACGGCATCAGTTGCAGAAAATGAAATAGAACACCGTATCTTTCAGCAGATTCTGATTCTTTGGGCAAAACAAAGGCCCATTTCAAACCCAAAGCAAACTCAAGGATACTGGCAATGAGAAAACAAACTCAAAGCCCTCTGTACCTCCCTCCCCAAAGAGACCAAGGTGAGCTCTCCTCCTGCAGAGCCTAAGCTACATCATCCTTTGAATTCAGCCTCCTCTCCCACCTGACCTTTACAGCCACTTGCCAGCAGCAAAATGAAATTCCCTGATTGAAGTGATGATGAAGAAGAAAATGTTCCAGGAAAGGGAAGAGGCCAACAGAGCTACAAAATCAATAACCCAAATAGTTGGGAAGACAGACAAAGTAATTTGGCTTTATTAACTTTTCCATTCTTCTATATAATTAAAGTGATCTCCCTTTACCTACAACTTACCACCCTTCCCCTCTGTGGTCCTTGGACCATTTTTACAATCCTTTTGGAGTCCGAAGATACTAAAACAGGCCTGAGTTCAGCTGGTATTTCCTATTTCAGTTTTCAGACTCCCTGCCTACCTTCCCTTCTTTAAGAATTGACTCTCCAAAACAAACAAACAAAAAAATAAAGTGTGATATCATTGCTTGCTTTTTCTTTTGACTTCATTTACTACGTCCATCATGCTTTTGCTGCTCAATATGTGTTTAATCATGAAAATGTGCTTAAAGATATAGAAGTGTACATGATACAGGACAATGAAAAGGGAAATAATAACCCCAGACAAGAACGTTGACGGTAAAGCAGTGCAGTCTGCCATCAAATTCAAATAAATAAGGAGAACAGTAGGTGCTATGGGCTCACAAAGGAGGAAACTGCTGTGGTCTTAGGGGACTGGAAAGATTTTATGAAAGAACAAGTACTGTTGGGGACTAGAGGACTTGATTAATGGAATGAAGAGGTGAGGACGTCCCAGGTGGGAGAAGCAGTGTGAGAAGATACGGAGAATGGAAAACCTAAACCACATTAGGCCAGGGGTTGTCAGTTTGGGGCAGTGTTGCCCAAAGTGTGTTTACAAAGAAGTACTTTGAAGCTCAAAGGGAAAATGAATAATAATCAAGCAGACACCTATTTCCAAAAAACAGGGTTATTATCTATATGAAGATAGATGTAGATGCCAAATTCTTAGGCTTGCACAGGCTTATTAATTTAAAACGAGAGTTTTGTTTTTTATTTGAAGCATAAGAACAAATGAGATAAATTTGAGATAATTAAAAACTTGGTTTTTCCATCTATGATAATATTTTATATGCTATTAATATCATTCCATCTGTGAGAAAAGACTCAAAATAAAGACATCCGGCAATTAGTATTATCAAGGCCACATAATTTTTTTCCTTCCTCAATCTAGTACCCCTCTTCCTTCTTAAGTTGGTGATTTTTAGTATCATCAACCATGCTTTTACTTTACCCAGATTAGTACAAAGTTTCAGACTTTCAGTCAAGTCCTCTCCAATTTAGTTTCTCTCCAAATCCTTTGAAAGACCTGTGCCATCATTTTGTTCTATTCTAATTATACAGGAATGCTGGATTTATGTTCCTATTTTTCAACAATCTAGCATAGTCTTATAAAATGTAACCAGGCATATATCTCCAGAAATAGTTGGACAACTAAGAATTTTCAAACCTAGGGCATATAAAAACTACAATATTACTCTCCATTCCGTGTTGTTGTTGTTGTTTTTTCATCTCTGCTATCATCAATTCAGTCAAGAGCCCTTCAATATGAATTCTCAACATAGTGGTAGATTTGTTTCTGTTCTTTCTGTGCCTATTTGCCTCTCTCACGCAAATGTGAAGGCCAACTTTTGCCTTTATTGCCTCAAGGCTGGCTCTTCCCTAAATCACCATTTAACACTGTGCTTTCATTTTTCCCTCAACAAGAGGAAAAAATCTATAGCCTCACATATTTACTTGCTATTTGAAAGGCATTATAATGTATGAGATCAACTTCTGTTTTTGAAATATTGGAAATTTTGGAAACATTCACAATTATTAAGATGAAAATCAAATGTATGGATAAAATTTAGAGATTTTTCCAAAAAATTGATACTTTTAAAGTTTCGTCAAACATCAAGGGGTATCCAGTCATTCATTCTTTTAACAAATATTTATTGATTCCTTGAATGTGCTAGTCATTATGGACTAGGAGCTGAGGACACAGCTCCAAACCAACTATTAGCACCTGTCCTCATGGAGATTATATTCCAAAGAAGAAGCAGGTAATAAATATAAACAACACATGTCAGATTGTGAGAAAAACTGAGTCAAAAGGTACAGAGTGCCTGAGGACAGCACTTAAGGAAATTCTCTCTCCGGACATAACATCTGAGCTGAGACTGGGGGGTGAGTAAAAGACAATCACATTATGGGTTTGGGTGAGGACAACCTTCCAGGCAGAGGGAACACAAGTGCAAAAGTCTAGAGGCTGGAAAAAGTTTTTCAAAGTCAGGAGTTAGAAAGGAGGCCAGTGTGGTTAGATTGTTATTTTCACTCATGTCTATAATCACACATAAGCCCAGTTCAGAGACAGCATTTCTTGTCTTCAGTTAATGCACCATTTTAGTTTCATGGTACATAACTGATGTCTTAACTTTAATGATGACTATATTTTTCTTATGCATTTGGGTCTTTTGGAATTCTCGGAATGAGTCTATCTTTAACACTAGAGAATCCTTTTGAGAGTCAATATATTAAAAAACATCAGCTACCATTCCAGCAATGAAGGAGAGTTGATAGAACTCCCAAAATGTCCAGTTCACTGCCAAGAAATCCTGTATACCTTGAGAGAATCTGGCTGAGAAACTGTAGACATCTGGTATTTAAAACTAAAACCCATTGTGTAGAACTGGCCAACATGTTTTAAATATAATACAACTAATCTAGGTTTTAAATGCATATACCCATTCAAATAGAGTATGCTAATTTTTGCCTTTGAGCTTCGATTTTAATAACATTTCAAAGTAACAAAATGTCATGTAAAAATGGAAGGAGCAGGGCTTGATTGTCTCTTTTGAGCTCAGCAGGATCCTGGTGTCTGCTCCATCTGCTTCCTGCAAGCACTGGGCCAATCAGAAACCATTCAGTCTGAAGATGACAAAATGCTGACTGCTTGCACCAGCCCTGCTCCAGTTCTCTGGCAGGTGGGAGAAGAGTTTCCTTAGCAAGAAATGGGGTAATCATTGAGAGGATGGACTTTGATGCCAGGATGACTTAAGTACAAATTCTAGGCTGCCATTCACTGGTGTGAAGACCTCAGTTCCTAGGTAACTGACCTGACTGCTCCAAGCTTCACTTTGAGTAGCTGTAGAAGTATGATAGCTGTGTATTTGATTCATTGTGAGAATTAAGTACGAGAATGTGACACACATTCTTATGTGGCATAGTAAAGTTATATGTAGTATACATATACTTATGTGCCATCAGTAAACTATGTGGCACACAGTAGGTATTCAACAGTAGCAGACTAATTATTATTAGTCTTAATAATAAATTTCATTCTTCAGATGAGTAGAGAAACACCTCCTAAGCAATCCATAGAGATGTGGCAGATACTGAGGGATATACAAGATAAGCAACATACCACCATCTTGTACCATCAATCACTCTATCCCTCTTATCCTCCTCATCTGTGTAGGGACCTCAGGAGTACCACTGACCTAGGGGCACTTATTCATAAGGGAGATGATTCCAACATGATCTATCTACTGCCCTGTGCTTTCTTTCCAAAGGTATTTGGTCTTTTTTGGATTTCCATGTGGTAAAAAGAGTAACTGGCAGCAACTTCACTTCCCCTACCAGTTCGAAGATAGCTCTGTTAAACCTCTCTCCCCTGGGTAACTTGTGGCCTCAAAGTTTTAGAGAAATAAAAAAAAAAATAGCTGCTTCTATCTAACACAACAAAATAGCCTAGAATGTCCTTTCAAAGAAACAGTAGAAAACACTTGAAATTACAAGTGATTTTAGGTATTCATCACTTGATGGCACTATTTGCTATTTGTAATTAAGTAACAGTCAACCAATTTTAAAATGCCTCTTACTCTTTCCATCAAAGTATATTTTGTTAAAATGCCAGATTTTCTACAAAGAAATAATACAGGACTTGAAATATTACCTTAAAGCAAGAACATAGAGAAAAACTTTTCCTAGGCATTTTGAACATCCCTCTACTTGATGTTTACACCTTCTTGAAGCCCTAACTACAGGCTTCTGAAGCCTACATGCCAGCAATGGCCCCACTGGGCTCTACCTCTGGATCTTCCTGGACAGGAGATCATTAATGGGAAGCCTAGAGTTGCTGGCCATCTTCCAACAGCGTGGAAGTGGAATCCCCAGGCCATCCATGCTTTTGACCAATTGAGTTGGTCATGAGTTCTCTTTGGAAGAGAAGGACAGGCATCTCAAGCAGGTTTGAAGTGGTTTGAGAGAGCAAAGAAAGGAAAGTGGCATTGATTTTTCCTGCCGTTAGGAATTTAATTCCCTAGCTTCAGGATGCAGAGTTCTAAATATATCAATTCCATCTATTTCAAGTGCCAAAGGAGGAAACACAGGACTCTCTTCTCAACTAGTGCAGAATGTAGGGCACAATGGGAAGGTGGAAGGTAACACTTAAAAGTGGTTAGCAGTCAAAAATCAAAACATGGAGTCAGATTTGTCATTACACACACTAAGATAGACAGAATGTTCTCTGTGTCCCCATTGACACATCACATAGCTTCAAAAATTGTCATGCAAGTTTTTGCTTCTTCTAAACTTCTTCCCACTTCTCCACACCCATCAGATTATTTTGAAGTAAATCCTTAGCATCAGATCATTTTATTTATAAATATTTCACTACAATCTCCAAAATACAGACTTTTCTTTAAAAACATACCTATAAGTTCATCATTAAACCCAAATAAATTAATAACAATTCCTTAACATTATCAAATATTCATTTTGTGTTCATCTTTCTACAACTGGCCTATATTTTTTTAAGTTTCTTTTATTGGAATTTGGATCCAAAGTACATAATTACATTTAGTTAATATGACTCTTAAGTCTTTAATTTAGGTTCCTACTATATCTAATTATTTTTTCCTTGCAATTTTATTGCGAAAGAAACTAGGTTGTTTAGCTTATGGTCTTCTATCTCTTTTAAACGGATAGTAATATCTAGAGGCTTGATCACTTTCAAGTTTGATTTCTTTTCCTTTTTTGCAAGACCACTTTACTGGGGTTGCTGTAAACTTCCATAAGGAAGTACATGATATCTGAATGCCTTTTTTATGTGATGCTAAGAACGACTGATGGCTGGTTCACAGATCCATTAATTCACTAAGGGTTGCAAATGATGAATTCTTCTATCATTTCTTTTTGCTTACTTAAAATACTTATGTTAGAAGGAACTTCTCTTTGCCCACTTGGTTACTTGCAGTATGGTTCTATAGGAAAATTAGAAGAATTGCTTGATTCTTTCCCTATACTTATCATTATTTATAATGAGTGGTACCCTTGTGTCTGTAAAAGGAAATCTCTGAGTCTGTTGGAGGATGTCTTAATTATATGGTTTTAAATACATGGATTAAATATGTTTGCTTTTATTATTCCTATTCATTATCAAATTTTACAACTTTAAACCAGTGAGAATCAGTTGAGTTGGCTTTTTAGCTCATTTGACATGATCCCAATGGTCTTTAATAACTCTTATTTGTTGTGGCAAAGTGAATCTTCAATGTTTCCTTGGACTGGAAGTTTCTTCTGTGATTAATTTAAGTTTCATAGCATTGTGATCTGGAAGTGTGCATGGTATGATCTCAAGTCATTTGTATTTATGGAGGGCTATTTGATGACCACACTATCTTGGAGAATGTGCCATGCACAGTCGGGAAGAAAGTGGATTCCCTAGCTTCAGGATACAGACTTCTAAATATATCAATTCCATCTATTCCAATGTGCCATTCAGGTCCCTTGTTTCTTTAGTGATTTTCTTCTGGTTGACCAAGCCATTGCTCTAAGTGGAGTATTAAAATCCCCTACAATAAGCACATTATTATCAATAAGATTATTTCTGTTTTGATTAGTTCTTCTATGTATTTGGGTGCTCCCGAATTCAATGCATAGATGTTTATAATTGTTAGCTCTTCCTGATGGAGAGACCCTGTAATTATTATATAATGTCCTTCTTCATCTTTTCTTACTGCCTTTACTTTAAAGTCCAGTTTGTCCAATATAAGTATGGCTACTCCGGCTTTCTTTTGACTTCCAGTTGCATGATAGATATTTCTCCATCCCCTTATTTTCGATCTGAAGGTGCCTTCAGGTCTCAGATGAATCTCTTACAGACAGCAAATAGATGGATTTTGGTTTTTGATCCATTCTGCTACCCTGTGTCGTTTGACTGGAGCATTCAGTCCATTTACATTCAGCGTTGTTATTGAAAAATATGGATGTAGATTCATTGTGTTCTCTGTAGAGTTCATGTTTGTAGTGATGTCTCTGGTACCTTATATTCCTTACTACATTTCCCTCATAGAGTCCATCTTAGGATTTCTTGTAGGGCTGGTTTAGTAGTGATGAATTCTCTCAATTTTTGTTTATTTGAGAAAACCTTTATCTCTCTCCTTCTATTTTGAATGACAGGCTCACTGGATAAAAAATTCTTGGCTGCATATTTTCCCTGTTTATCACATTGAAGATTTCCTGCCATTCCTTTCTGGCCTGCCAAGTTTCAGTAGATAAGTCTATAACCACTCTGATAGGTTTCCCTTTGTATGTCAAGGCCCTTTTATCCCTAGCTGCTTTCAGAATTCTTTCTTTATATTTTGTCAGTTCATTATGACTTTGTCATGCTGAAGGTTGATTCAAGTTGCATCTTAGGGGAGTCCTATGCACCTCTTAGATTTTAATGTCTTTTTCCTTCCCCAGATTTGGGAAGTTCTCAGCTATAATTTGATCAAGCACCCCTTCAGGACCTTTTCATCTTTCTTCTTCTTCAGGAACTACTATGATATGAATATTGTTCCATTTGATCGTATCACTCAGGTCTCGAATTCTCCTTTCCTGTTCCTGTATCAGTTTCTCTCCCTTTTCCTCAGCTTCCTCTTTTGCTATAACTGTGTCTTCTAATTCACCTATTCTCCTCTCTGCCTCTTCAATCCATGCCATGGCCACCTCCCTTTTATTATGCACCTCAGTTATAGCCTCTTTTTTTAACTCGTCACAGCTATTTTTAAGCTCCCTAGTCTTTGTATCAATAGCTTCTATGATGACTTCCATGCTTATTTCTAGTCCAGTGATTAATTTTAAGACAATTGTTCTAAATTCTTTTTCAGTTATGTTGCTTGTGTCTGTTTTGAGCAGTTCTGTGGCTGTGATTTCTTCCTGGAATTTCTTTAGAGGAGATTTCTTTCATTTCATCATTTTGGCTAGCTTTATGTCACTTGTCAGTTTTAAAAGTTTGTTCTGCTCTGTGCACCTGTTAGTATTGCTCTTTAAAGGAGGCTCATTGACTGTCCAGGGCCTGTCATTTCAGGAAGTGTTCTTTTAATGGTGTCTCTCAATTTCTCTTGTTATGCCTCTGATTATTTTATTTCCCCACTGGGACTCTCCATGTATTTTTTGGCTTGTTTCTTGAGGTAGCCTTGAAAAGGAAAACAGACAAACATACAGAAAAAAAAAAGCCTGCAAATGCACAGACAAATCAAATAAACAAGCAAACCAAAAGGGGAAAGAAAAAAAAAAACAGAAAAGAGAAGAAAGGAAAGGAAAGGAAAGGAAAGGAAAGGAAAGGAAAGGAAAGGAAAGGAAAAGATAAAGGAAGAAGGTGGGGGGACAGAAACAGCCAAAGACAAAGGACAGTCTGAGAGCATAAAACCTGCAGAGGGGAGAGATAAGATTGAGATAAGGGAAAATATATCTGGATGGCAAGAATTGATCTAATCATGGCAGTGCATAAATGTTGGTCTTTCCCAGACTCCAGGGGGGGAAAGGAAAAAAGAAGGTAAAAGGAAAATTTAAAAAAAAAAGATAACAAGGAAAATAAAATAAAATAATAAAATAAAATTTAAAAAGGAAAAAATTAATTTAAGGAAAAAAAGAGGGGGCAGCTCTCCAGCATGGATGGGCGTGGTTTGGTGTAGGTAGGTCAGGTCTCAGGGGCTGCTCTGGAGGCCCCACCTTAGCGGCTGTGGGGAGAAGAATGGTGGCGCCCCAAGCCCTTCTCAGACCATGTGTTGCAAGCCACTCTTTTGTGTCCTATCTCCCCCAGCCACGGGAAGTCCAAATTGCTTTTTTTTTTTTCTAAGCTCCACCATGTTTTTAAGTCCTAGTCCATGCACTTTAATGCTGCCACCCCAGATGAAATTTCTTCCTGTCAGCAGGTGGCTTTCTAGCTGGGGATGAGAAAGGGGACTGGGGAGCCAACTTTTCCCTGGCTCCACCTAGAGTCAGCAAGCCACTGAGCCCAAAGGAGAACAAGCCTGCTGAGGGGGATGAAATCCTCTCTCTGTGCTCAGCGGCTATATATGAGATGTTTGTGTCTCTCCATCATGGGGGAGGTCTCTCCCTCTCCAGAGACCACTTTCTGAGTGTTTTCAGTCTTTCCCTTCCTCTTGGCTCTCTGCTACTCTGTACCGCCAGCCGTTCTGCACTCGGCCCTCCACGGCCCTATGCCACCTTTGTACACATGGCCCTCTATGGCCCTGGGCCACCTTTCTGGGCACTCTCTCTCCGGGCTCCACTTTGGGTCGTGGCTCCCTCCCCTCAGAGCCTCCATTCCTAGTTCACACTCACTCAGGCAACCATGAGGCTGTCATCTATAAAGACTCTGTGTGTGTACCTCCCATTCTTGCAGACCAGAGTATTGTGGCTTTAGTCCTTCTCAGTTTGGTAGTTGTGGGTGGAAAGAGATTACAGAGTTCCCTACTTCACCATCTTGCCGCTCCACCTGGAAATTTCTCTAAGATGGTCTTGGCCTTTAGTGGGAAGTGGTACTAGAGATCAGTATCTGAAAGCTAAAAGTACTTGTAGCTATTAGTTGATATTGTAGAACTGTTTATGTCCCTATATTTTTATTTCCAGTCTTATTTCAGATTGATATTTTAAATTCTGCTCCTACTCTTATTAATTTGGTAGTTTTACAGTATTTTAATGTTCCTAAAGTGGTTATACCAGAAGTTGCAATGATCATCTTTAACTTATGTAAGTTTAATATAAAAGAGTATTTTATCTCCTTTCAGATAATGAAAGGTTTTTATTTCATTCACTTCTTCTCTAAAAATATATACTACTATTGTTTATATAACTTTAAAGTATACGTATTTTGTTTATATGCTTATATAGTATTATCATTTCATACTGTCAATATTCATTTAGATTTCCCCTTTTGGGTGCTTGTCATTTCTTCCTGCACCTTTAAGCTTTTATCTGGGATGTTTTTCTACCTGAAACCCTAGTATTTCCTTTAGTGCAGCTCTTCTGGTGATGAATTCTGCCAGTTTTCATTTGTCTGAAAAAGTCTTTATTTTATCTTCATTTTCTTTAGGCTGGAAATTATTTTATTTAAGTAATGTGGAAAATACTACTCGACTGTGTTCTTAAGTCAATTGTTTTTCTAAGATTTGCCTTTTTACTCTGCTTGCTTTGCTTTGTTTTGTTTGTAGGTTCACATTTTTATTTAAATTCCAGTAACTTAACATATAGTGCAATATTAATTTCAGGAGAACTTAGTGACTCATCACTTACATATCACACCCAGTCTCACCACAACAGGGGCCCTCCTTAATCCCCATCACCTATTTCACCCATTACCCCAAGCACACCCCCTGCCCCAGCAACCCTCAGTTTGTTCTCTATAGTTAAGGGTCTGTTTTATGGTTTGACTCTCTGTTTCCCCATATGTTCATCTGTTTTGTTTCTTAAATTCCACATGTGAATGAAATCATATGGTATTTGTCTTTCTCTGACTGACATTTCACTTAGCTTAATACACTCTAGCTCCATCTGTGTCGTTGCAAATGGCAAGATTTCACTCTTTTTATGGCTGAGTAATATTCTACTGTATATATATTTTTTCTTTATCCATTTATCAGTGGATGGACACTTGGGCTCTTTCCATAGAAAAAGAGCTATTTTTTTCATAATTTGGCTATTGTTGATAATGCTGCTATGAACTCAGGGTGCATGTATCTCTTCAGATCAGTATTTTTGTAAATACTGGGTAAATACTCAGTAGCATAACTGCTGGATCATAGGGTGGTTCTATTTTTAGCTTTCTGAGGAACCTCCATACTATTTTCCATAGTGGCTGCACAATTTTGCATTCCCATTAATACTGTAAGAAGGTTCCCTTTCTCCTCATCCATGCCATCATCTGCTGTTTCCTGTGTTGTTAATTTTAGCTATTCTGACAGATGTGAGGTGATATCTCATTGTAGTTGTGATTTGTATTTCCTTGATGATGAGTGATTGTGAGCATCGTCTCATGTGCCTGTTAGCCTTCTGGATGTCTTCTTTGAAAAAATATCTATTCATGTCTTCTGCCCATTTTTTAACAGGATTATTTGTTTTTTGGGTGTTGAGTTGACAAGTTCTTTATCAATTTTGGATACTAAAGCCTTATCAGATATGTCATTTGCAAGTATCTTCTCCCATTCCATAGTTGCCTTTTAGTTTTCTGAATTGTTTCCTTTACTGTGCAGGAGATTTTTATCTTGGTGAAGTCACAATAGCTCACTTTTGCTTCTGTTTACCTTGCTTCTAGATGTCTTTCTAGTATGAAGTTGCTACAGCCAAAGTCAAAGAGGTTGCTGCCTATGATCTCCTATAGAATTTTGATGGTTTCCTGTTTCACATTTAGATCTTTCATCCATTTTGAGTTTATTTTTGTGTATGCTGTAAGAAAGTGGTCCAGTTTCATTCTTCTGCATGTCAAAATCCAGTTTTTTCCAACACCATTTGTTGAAGAGACCATCTTTTTTCCATTGAATATTCTTTACTGTATTGTCAAAGAATAGCTGACCATATACTTGTGAGTTCATTTCTGGGTTTTGCATTCTCTTACATTGATCTATGTGTCTATTTTCATGCTAATACCTTACTGTCTTGATGGCTACAGCTTTGTAACAGCTTGAAATCTGAAATTGTGATGCCTCCAGCTTTGTCAAGATTATTCAGGGTCTTTTGTGGAACCATACAAATTTTAGGATTGTTTGTTCTAGTTCTATGAAAACTGCTGGTGGTATTTTGATAGGGATTGCATTAAATATGTAGGTTGCTTTTGATAGCATAGACATTTTAACAATATTTGTTCTTCCAATCAATGAGCATAAAATGTTTTTCCATTTATTTGCATCATCTTCGATTTATTTCATGGTGTTCTATAGTTTTTCAGAGTACAGATTTTTACCTTTTTGGTTAGGTTTATTCTAGGTATCTTATGGGTTTTGGTGCAATTGTAAATGCGGCCAATTCGTTCTCTTTCTGCTGCTTCATTATCAGTGTAAAGAAATGCAAAAGATTTCTGTATGTTGATTTTTTATCTTGTGACATTACTGAATTCATGTATTAGTTCTATCAGTTTTTTGGTGCAATCTTTCAGATTCTCTACATAAAATATCATGTCCTCTGTGAATAGTGAACGTTTGACTTATTCCTTGACAATTTGGATGCCTTCTATTTAATTTTGTTGTCTGATTACCAGGTTAAAACTTCCAGTACTTATTGGACACCCCTTTCTTGTTCCTAACTCTAGAGGAAAACCTCTCAGTTTTCCCCCATTGAGAATATTAGCTACGGGTCTTTCATATATGGCCTTTATGCAATTGAGGTATGTTCTATTATCCCTATTTTGTTGAGGGTTTTTATTAAGAATGGATGCTGTGCTTTGTCAAATGCTTTTTCTGCTTCTATTGCAAGGATCATATAGTTCTTATCCTTTCTTTTATTAATGTCGTGTATCACATTGATTGATTTTTAAATATCGAACCACCCATGCAGCCCAAAAATAAATCCCATTTGATGGTGGTGAATGACTCTTTTAATGTACTGTTAGATTCAATTTGCTAGTATCTTGTTGAGAATTTTTGCATCCATGTTTATCGGAGATATTAGTCTATAATTCTCTTTTAAGGTCAGGTCTTTGTCTGGTTTTGGAATTAAGGTAATACTGGTCTTGTAGAATGAGTTTGGAAGTTTTCCTTTCACTTCTATTGTTGGGAACACTTTGAGAATAGGTATTAATTCTTCTCTAAATAACCTTTAATTGGTTGGTAGAATTCTTCTGGGAAGCCGTGTGATCCTGGACTTTTGTTTGTTGGGATGTTTTTGATTACTGATTCAAATTCTTTGCTGGTTAAGTTTCTGTTCAAATTTTCTATTTCTTCTGATTTCCATTTTGCTTGTTTATGTTTCTAGAAATTAATCAACTTCTTCCATATACATGGAAGTTAAAAAATATCCTACTAAAGGATTAATGGTCAACCATGAATTTAAAGAAGAAATTTGAAAACATACATGGAAACAGATGAAAATGAAAACGTGATTTTCCAAAAACCTTTGGAATGCAGCTAAAGTCATCATGAGAGGAAGGTATACAGCAATACAGGGCTACTTCAGAAAGCAAGAAAAATCTCAAAATCACAACCTAATCTTATATTGAAAGAAGCTAGAAGAGAAAAAACAAATAAAGCCTAGATGCTCAGAAGAAGGGAAATAATAAAGGTTAGAGCAGAAATAAAAGATATAGAAACAAACAAAAACAGCAGAACAGATCAATAAAACAAAGAGCTGACTTAATAAAATTTATAAACGCCTAGCTAAACGTATCAAAAAGGAAAGAGAACGAATCCAACTAAATAAAATCGTGAATGAGAAAGAAGAGATTACAACCAACACCTGAGAAATACGAACAATTATAATATTGTAAAAATGTATATGCTAATGAATTGGACAATACTGTGCTAGTAGTAAGAGATTATCTTTGACATTTCTTTCCAGAAGTTTTAGTATGATGTGTGTAGGTGTGATTTTCTTTGAATTTACTTTGCCTGAGGCTTGTATTGTTTGTCAAATTTATGGCTTGATGTCTTTGATCAGTTTGGGGAAATTTTTCAGCCATTACTCTTCAAATATTTCTTCTGTCCCTTTCAATTTTTTCTCCTTCTTCTGAGACATCAATGAAACATATTACTTTATTATATCTTTTTAAAAAATCTTTCTCTTATTTTAGAATTCCCAATGTCTTGTTCCTTCATTCTAGATGTTTTCTCTGATCTATTGCTCTGTTTATTAATTCTTTCCTGAGTGGTACATGATCTTCTAAGTCAAACTCTTCTGTCATTAACTTCAGATACCATATTTCTAATTTCTTTAAAAGAAATGTTAACTGAAACTTAACTTCCCATCCTTTGCAATAGTTTTTGATCTTGTCTTTTATTTCTTTAATCAAATTATGCACAGTTTTGAGTTCTATTATCTAGATTCTCTGTGAATTTGTCTCTGTTTTGTAGTTTTTAGTTATACTGTCTAGTTTCTTCATATACCTTTTATTCTTTATTGAGTGCCAGATAGTGCAACTTAAAAATAATAGATTCAACTTGAGCCCTATAAGAATACTATCTTTTCCCAAGAAAATTCACTTTTACTTCTGGTAGGGACCATGAACATTGCAATTTTGGATTTGCTTAATACACAAAAGGATTTAAATTATTTGAATTATCTGGGTTTCAGTGCCTAAAAGAGCACTGGTCTAACATCTATACACTCTTACTTGGGTAATGGATGCATCTACAGCGTGCCAACCCAACGCCCAAGAGTTTGTCAGGGACCATCTTCTTTTTATCCTTCCCGCCACCCAGCCACATGAGTTTGTTGAAATATTTGCTCAGGTTTTCAGGTCCTTAACCCAGATTTCTGAACATGGCAGGCATAGCTGTGAGAAAAATAGCTCAAAAATTCTGAGCTCATCCTCCTGGATTTAGCTATCCTGGATCTTAGTCCCATAATCCTTTGCATCGTTGGTATTTCTCTGATACCTTCAAAGAGATTATTTCCATACTGTTTCCACCCATTTTAGTTGTTCTTAATGGGAGTATTCGTCCAAATTATCCTTTCATTCTTTATTGGAAGCCAAAGTCTGATGCCTATGTTTTTAGATTGCTAGTATAGCTATGGTAAAAGTTAATTAAAGCTGTTCTGTAAATAAAAAGAGTATTCAAAATTTTAAATCTGAAAAACTGGTGATACATTAAATGATTTGAAGCGATGGACATTATATGTTAATGTATATTAATTGCTAAAAGTTTCTTTGTGGAAAGTTAAAAATGATTTGATTTAAAGAAAATCATTAAAGAAAAGTTGGTGCTTAATGTGGCAAAAACCATTGATATCTCTCACATATAACTGTAGTTTGACAACCTGAATTTTAAAATTTGATCATTGCCAAATAAAGAAATGGGAAAGAGAGTCCTTTCCTGGCTTTATTCAAAATATAAATTAATTGGGGTACCTCGGTGGCTCAGTCGGTTAAGCATCCGACTTCAGCTTAGGTGATGATCTCACAGTTTGTGGGTTTGAGCCCCACATCATGCTTTGTGCTAACAGCTCAGAGCCTAGAGCCTGCTTCAGATTCTGTCACCCTCTCTTTCTCTGCTCCTCCCCTGCTCATGCTCTCTTTCTGTCTCAATAATAAAGGAACATTAAAAAAATTTAAAAAACCAAAATATAAATTAATTTTTCATTTTAGTCCCTAACTTCAAGTCAGATAGCATTTTCAAACTACCTTAAATAAATGCTCCAAGCCATACAGCAAAAACTTTGCATAGGAAATGAATACTTTAGAAATAGCTAAATCTATTACAGAGATTTGCCTTAGAAGGATAATATGACTGATACTTCCTTACAAGGATATATATTACTAATTCCTTTTAATATGTCCACTAAAATAATGCAAACCATTCCAGAAGATCCTCTCTCCCAGGGGAAGACAGGAGAAATACATGGGCAAAGACTAGAGAGAACAAGTCATGCAAGGATAGAAATGCTTTCTATTAATTTTATTTGAGAAGGTCCCAGTTCCTTTTTCTTCTACCAACTATACTTCGAGAATTCTTTCTCTAACTTTCACATTGCTTAGCATCAAATTTTGTTTGATTAATATGATATCCATGTTGTTTTAGTCCTCCAGTGTCCCTCTGGAAAAATCGCCTCTCCCCTACCCTTCATGTGTTCCTAGCTGAGTGATCTATCAATCATTGTGCTCCTGTAAGCCTAGTGGGCTGGGCACAGACTGGGTATAGTAGTTTCCTATTACTGCTGTAATAAACGACTACAAACTTAAAGGCTCAAAAAATATACATGCATTCTCTTCCAGTTCTAGAGAGCAGGAGTCCTAAAGTCAAAGTGTCACCAGGCTGCATTCCTTACAGAGGCTGCAGGAGAACAATCAATTTTCCTGCTTTTTCTAACTTCTAGAGGCAGCCTGAACTCATTGCTGCATGGCCACATCCTCTATCTTAAAGCCAGAAGCATAGCCTCTTCCAATCTTGCTCTCTCTGACCTTGGCTTCCACCATAACATTTCCTTCTCCAAGACTTGTTCCTCTTGCCTCCCCTTTACAGGAAACTTGTGACCACATTGAGCCTATCAAAATAACACAGAATAATTTGCCCATCTCAAAATCATTAATCACATCTGCAAAGTCCCTTTTGCTTAATATGGTAACAGATTCATAGATTCCAGGAATTCAGCCTACCACATTGGGTTAGTTTGAATATCAATAGCTCAGGCCACAGAGATTTTTGAAGAATATACTTGATATATCTACTTCACAGCCCAATCAGAGACAATTAGAGACTTTTTGAAGGTTGATATACGAATGTTGAAAAATTCATCTTTTTGTACACTGTTGTTTATCAAAACTGCAGTGAATGTCCATCTTACCTGACACATGAAAAGAGATTAAAGCAGACTCAAGTCAGTCTGGAACAATCAGAAGCAAGGAATGGACAGGTGTGGGGGAGAGAGTGGGGAAGGCTACACCCCTAGAAATTCTTTACACTTCCCTTACCCAGTAGGTTCTGAAATAGTGTCTCCACCCACAAACATCTCAGCACCATAGTACAATTCATTCTCTTATTGGTTAAGGTAATTTGAACTAACCTCTAATGTCTAGGTCAGATACCTCAGTATCTGGCTAAAGAGATCAAACTAATCATATGGAAGAACTTATTTTGTACTCAAGCTTTTTGTGGTTAGAATTTGTGCTGCTTTTCTCCACATGAGATAGAAAGGAAAAGAAAAGCATGCAGCATCTTTCCAATAAAAATATAACAGCAACTTTCCTCCTATGCCAAAGTTCTCCTCAGTGGCAGACTTCTTTACCAATTATCTTTGTGTTTTTGGCTTTAATTTTCTTTGCAGAAGGACTCATTTGTTTAATTATCCACTAACACTCATTTCTGCAAACTGAGTAGAGGTGCTGGCTATAAGAAGCTTAAGTTGTTTCCTAAAAGAGCAGTATTCTTTGTAGAAAACAGAATTCTAAACAAAAATTAAACACATTTTTTGTAGAGACATCAAAATTGCTTTCATCATGAGTTGCAACATTATTTTTCTCCATTTAGGGATCTTCTTCAGAGACTAGCTTACTCCATGGAGAAGTAAATGTATTAAATTTGGATCAATTATCAGCTACACAGATCTATGCACCTCTCTCCACTCCAACACACACTCACACACACAAACACACACACACACACACACACACACACGACTTTAAATTTTCAGCATTCTATATTCTTAGTAACATTTCTAAGATTACTTTCCACTTGTGATTTGTAAGGTTTCTTATATAACCACCTTGCTATATCTACTTCAAAATTTAAACAACCTGGGACTGCCAAAATGTCCAGTCTGCTTTCTGTGGTGACCCCGGAAACCACTCACCCCAGACAACCAGTCATTGCCACCGATGATTTTGGCTCTATTGCAAGCATGTTTGCTATTAGTTGACAACATTTTTATCTGACTCCTGCTAAAATTAACCTCACTTGGAATACAGTCTTTCTGTTTCATCAGTATAATTACTGGCCCTAGAGTGCCTTCCCAAAGCTGTTGTTTATAATGAATCATGTAGCAGAAAATATACAACTTTGTTCTTGAGAACCAAGCAATGACAATTCAATCCTATGGCAGAGAAAATGCAAAAACAATCAGTATAAAAACCTAATGGTAAAGGTGATTTCTTCCTCTTTAAACGAATCATTTTTGGTGAAGGAAACACACACACACACAAGCCTGCACTTTAATATATTTCTAATTCTAAAAATCAGGGACCAACGTCTATTTGGTAGCTCATCTCATCCAGGTTAATTATAAACTGGGTAAACCATATGTAAGGGCTAAATGAGGAACTGGAACTAATATTGTATCAGGAGTCACAAGAAGGGCCTGATGTTTCTCCAAAAGCTTTCTTTGTCCTGGTACATGACTGATAGGTCACTATTAGTGCTTCATTCCTTTAGCATAACAGTTGGATGTGGTTAAAGTACACAACCCTTGGGGCAGGTTAGCATTTAAACTTCATCTTCCTCTGTGTGGAAGATGGACAGATTCCTCCCAGCAACAAGTTCAGGTTGGAGCAGCAGCCCTTAACCCTGTCTGCACATTAAAATCACCTAGGAAGCCTTTACAAAACATGACAGAAAGGGTTCTACTTTAGAAAAAGTGGGTCGGAATCTCTGAGGGTGGGGCTTGGGCATCAGTACTTTTTAAAGTTAAAATGCTCCATGTGACTTCCAATGTGGGGCTATGATTTTGAAGCTAGGGAGTTTAGATTGCAATGGAATGGAGAAGACAGGGGCCAGGCATATAGTGTGAAGGCACAACATGTGCACACTGACAAACCTCACTCAAGAAGAAAGGAATAGAAGAGGGAAAGACCTCCCCACATGCACTTTAGGTCTATGTGACCAGTGGAGCTGATCATCCATCTGTTGGTGGGGAAGGGAGATGTGACCTAGGCCTTGCCAGCTGTAGCAATGAATCCCTCTGAAAAAGTGATTGCTTTGAGGAACCCAAAGTGGGCCAATCTGAACCACAAATCCTTCAGATACAGAACTTTTACTGGAACTTTTGGGAAATAAGTTTTTTCCACCAAGATTGCTAAACTGTCAAGATGTAAGTCTAGACCTACTAGGGCTCGCTGCCATAGGGAGGGGAGAAGCTGCCTGAGAACAAAGCCAACATGGAGGAAGCACTCCAGAATGAAGGGAGCCAATCCTAGTAGCGTTCTGTGAACACTGTATCTTACCTCACATATTACATAGACCACGGTGGTGGGAGCTAATGGACTCTTAACCCTTGAGTCATTTTTAGTTGAATTATCTATAAATTACAACAAAAAGAGTTCTGAATAATAGACAAGTGTGAAGCCCAAATGAGTCAAAAAATCATCTAGGTTGCAGGGTCAGATCTGTTACTATCCTTACTCTTGGGGGAGATCTGGTTGAATCAAAAGCGGTAAAAGTTACCGTAAGCTATAGAAATGAAGTTAAGATTTTCAGTGTTTCAAAGTTACTATGTGAGACTTTTCCTTTTATTTGTAAATAGATATCAAACAAACATCAAATATCAGATATAAAACAAATATCAAAAAGAAGAGTTGTGCCTTTAACTAGGTTCCTAATTTTAAGAAAATCTACTTAGTCTTTTTATTTTGCTAATTGAATTAAATTGAGTTAGACTAATTATAGCATCAGTAACTTTTAGCAATACTTAACCTCCTATGGTGAATTAACCTCTGATGCAAAACTTAGCTTATACTTTTAAGTGAAAAACAAAACCATAGTTTTCCTCAACAAACATTAAAATAAATTGGGTTTCTATGTACATTAATATAGTCTGGAACTTTCAAGTCAACAATCCTTGAACTACTCAAATCAGCATTACAGTATTTCAGGAAAGCTCAATGCCTTTCATAGCAAATAGGGACAAATATACAATTTTGTGATAAGATACAGAATAAGTTTATATTTAACTTACATTTTACAGTCACTGTTTTAAAAATGCTTGTCACCTTCACCTTATCCATTTATCATGTACTGGATGGATGTTTCAAGTCTGGTTGTCTCAAATCTCATGTGTCAGCAGACTCCCTTCTTTTCCAGAACTTTATAAACAATTTCTAGCTAAAACTGGAAATCCACTAAATTCAGTTATATTATTTAACTAAAGTTGATTTAAGTAAAGGATTATAATTCTCTAAATTTACAGGTTTGTACTTGAAATGCCCCAATCTGTGTCTCCCTGTGAAACAAGTAACACCGGTAGACGTTGATAACGTTTTAGGGACAAGACTCCACAAGGGTGAAGGAATACACTTAGGACCAAACCACGTGAGTCAATAGGTCTTCAACACCAGACTAAGCCACAACATGTGGATGTGGGTGGCACAGGCCAAGCAAATCATCTGCTCCCCTCTGAAGTGACACTCCTTACATTTGTTCAACACTTGGTGACGTGTGATCTGGCAGCAGGCAGTGTTTATCGGTTGTTTGGTTCCATATTGTGAATGTTGCTGTTTTAATTCCCACTTGAGGTCATTGCTTTCTGCAGCAGGAATGGGACTAATGAACGTTTCCGTCAGTATGTAAGAGGTTGCATATGGAAACCTGAAGTAACTGGTGCCCTAATTCTGACTATTCCAACTAGATCTTAACATAGCTTAAAAACTAGTGACCTGACGAACCTGCTTTCTGATCCTGCCTTTGGCCCATCATTCCTGGTTTGGAGCAGGCCACCGCTTACTAAATCCTAGAGCTGGGGTAGCTGTTGTCCTTGAGCCTGGGAATGTTCTCTCTGGCATTTCACGTCCTAAGGTATGTGCATTCTGCCATGAATCCAAAGGGAGCTCACAGGGCTGTACCTCTAGGTCATCTTCACTCTTTCTCATCCTGGCATGTGCCTTTTATCCCATCCAATAGGTTCAGTGGGACCACACCACATAGTCAGTCCATCTCTCACTCTGAACATTTCCTGGATAGGAGTCAGATGCCTGTCCACCGTGCCCTTCTCACTTAAGGAAACACATATCAAGTTTTCCAAGAGAAGCCTCTTTCTCTCTTTTTCTTTTTTAAGAGTGAAGCAGTCTAGTTTATTAAGTTTTTTAAAGTTTATTTTTTTGAGAGAGACAGAGTGCAAGAGGGGGAGGGGCAGAGAGAGAAGGGGACAGAGGGTCTAAAGCACACTTTGCACTGACAGTACAGAGCAGGATGCGGGGCTCACACCCATGAACTGTGAGATCATGGCCTGAGCCCAAGGCAGACACTTAACCGACTGAGCCACCCAGGTGCCCCGAAGCCCCTTTCTCTTGTCACGGCCTGCAGAGGAAGAACCTAGGCACATATAACTTTTTTCCCCTTGGGGGGTAGTTCTCTAAGGAAATTCTCCCCACACATTCTCCTTGACCCTAAAACACTCACTCTTTTTTATCCTAGAGGTGGATGAGGTGAAGAATCCTGTAACTGATGTATCTGTACTACATTTCGGACACTTAACTTGGAAATTCCTGAAAGAATCTCTCCCTCACAGATGACATTGTTATCTATCACCTGAGGGTTCGTCCAAAAGGTCCCATTTAATTTCCTGTTTCAGCAAGGGCTGATCTAGCTAGACTATGGCAGCTAGAGAAAACCTCGTAAAGATGTCCCGATAAGAAGTTAAAAGATTCGTTGCCAAAAATATGTAGAACACCTGCCCTTCATCATGTCTCACCTGGAGAACAATTGGATCATGACCACCTTGTGCTCCATTTCTCATCTCTGAGGTTACATGCCATTTTTAGAAAAGCTTGGCAAACAGCGTGCTTTAACTAATAGTAAAAGCAGAACTCCCTCGACTGCCTAAAATAACTCCTTCCTTGATCTACCTGTAATAGTGTCTGATTCATTCCCTGAAGAGTGCTCAGTGTACTGAAGAGACACACAGTTCAGCTCAGCAAGACTTCAAGAGTCAAAACTGCTATAAATATACACAAGTCACCTTGCTACTCTGGGGTATGATAACTTGAGTCAACGAACCTTTACAATTGTGTCTTCTAAGTAACAGGACAGATAAATCCATGGTTGACATTAGAAGAGGCATAGAATCTTCTCAATACTTGGAGAGGCAGAATGTTTTGGGGGAGCAATTGTAAAAATAATACATCCTCATATTTTTAAGAATTAGTACTGACCATCAGAGAAAGAAAACTATATGATTTCACTCACATGTGGAATTTAAGAAACAAAATAGATGAACACAGGGGAAGGGAAAGAAAAGATAAAAACAGAGAAGGAGGCAAATCCTTAGAGTCTTAAATACAGAGAACAAACTGAGGGCTTGCTGGAGGGGAGGTAGGTGGGAGCATGGACTGAATCCTGATCGGCATTAAGGAGGGCACAGCTGGGATGAGCACTGGGTGTTACATGTAAATAACAAATCACTGGGCTCTACTCCTGAAACCAGTACTACTCTGTATGTAACTAAATTGAATTTAAATAATGTACTCTAAAAAAAAAAAAGATTTAGTAACGACCAGAATAAAGAACTATGTTTTAAAAGTCACTTGAGGGGAGGCTGGATGGCTCAGTCAGTTAAGCAGCCAACTTCGGCTTCGGTCATGATCTTGTGTTCATGAGTTCCAGCCCTGCGTTGGGCTCTGTACCAATACCTCAGAGCCTGGATCCTGCTTCAGAGTCTGTCTATCTCCCTCTCTCTCTTCCTCTCTCCCCCTCCCCTGCTTGTGCTCTGTCTCTCTCTTTCAAAAATAAACATTAAAAAATAATTTTCTTAAATCACATGAATCCCACTATATAAACTATAGGTAATTAACAACATGTAAATACTATTTAAATATTCTTAAAAATACTTTTCCATACATATATAGAAATATAAAGATAGATAGCTAGCTTAAATAGCTAGATAGGTAAATGGAAAGATCTTATTTTTTCTTTTAAAAGGAAGCATAAAATCTAACATAGCATCAAATACGCCCATGTTTCTTTCTAAGACCAAGTACTTATCTTCCATTTTACTTGTTTGTGAAAATACTGGGGCTCTGTTTTATTGCTAAAGAGAGGGGGAAAGAAGAGCAATCCCTTCAGAGATTGCTAGGGAGAGGGCAGGAGAGTAATCCAAAGTGGATTTCTGGAGCAGACATTGACCATGACAGGCTGGAAGCTGAGAGTGCTTGGACAGCAGACGGAGTGTGCTCGTTTATTGTGTCGAACATGAAGGAAATTCAAAGATATTTGAACTTTCACACATTGCCTACTTTTGAGTTTGGTCTCATTTGATTGATCCTATAACTTATATTAAAGATATAATTTTATCTGGGAATATCCATGGATCTATTTTCACCAGAAAACATTTGGCAAGTGGTCTGCTAGGTTCTGGAGATACTGAGATGAACCCAAGGCAAGCTGTGAATCCAGGATATTTCCACTTGCATGGAGGAAGCAGCATTCATGCACAATGACAGTAAGATGTGGTAAATCCCAGAGTGAAGTCACTCACAGAGGGCTATTCGAACACACACACACACACACACACACACACACACACACACACACACCCAAAGAAGTAGCTCAGTCTAAAGCACCGTAGGCAGATAGAGTGGTATGTGCAAAAGATACGAGAAATTGTTATGCCCAGATCGCAATATCGTCCCCCAAAAATCAGAGACCACCAGGGAGACCAAGTCACGCATGCAAAAGCAAAGGGCTTTATTATTACAGGCTTAAGCTTGCCAGGCCTAAGCTCTGGCTCACCAGCGTAGTGGGTGCATGCTAAGAGCCCCGAACAAGGGCTGAGAGGGTTTTTATGGGTTTTGGGAAGGGGGAGTTACAGGAAATTGTGACACAGGTACAGTGATCCAATCATTATCGCATAACAGTATTGGCAGCAACTTTGACCATTCACATTGTCCAGAGCGTTCGTTACTTCTGGTGGAACCCAATCACAATATTTAGAGTACCTTTAAAATCAACCAATTATAGGGCGAGCCTAGGGTCTTGTTTGGCGACTATCGGGTTAATTTTAACATTAGGTAACAGGGTCCTATCTATAGTTTCTATCTGCAGACCTCACCCTTAGGAATGTGGAGAGTGGTAGCTGGCCTCCCCTGGTTGGGTGTTGCAAAGGTGGTCTCTCTTGCTCTAGGCAGTGTGTAACTGCCTGTTAGTTTTGGGGAAACTGAAACTTAGGGCTTTAAGGTCAGAGGGGAAACTTAAAGCCTGTCATGGAGTCTGTTTGGTTTAGACTCATGACCTTACAAAATGATAACAAAGGATTTATTTCTGGAATGTAGACTACTTCCACAAGCAGAGCAGGCTGTCCCATCAGCGTCCCTGTCTGGGTTTGCTGGAGTCTGAGGCACACACCTACTGGCTGCCATGATTTGATAAGCTGAGTAACAAGAAAGGGAAAATGTCTGTGAGTCTTACCCATGTGCCAACCCAGTAACAGACATCCTGAGATCAGCTTGGTATTCAGGTTAAACGTACTCCACAGAGAAAGCTGCCTCACCACATTGTCTAATTCATCAATGAAACCGCATGCCTACTACGTGCAGTAGACTCTGGTCAACCAAACAATACACTTTCTCTTCCCCATCCTACCCTCAGACCCAAGCTTCCCGTTAGTCTCCTCATTTGTTTCTACATAGAGCATCTAATGGAATAATGTTTTCCTTGTTTTTAAATAAATGTATTTTAAAATTAAATGTGACTTGAAGATATCCTTCAGACCTTCAGGACACTTTACTAAGAATTTTGGAAAGAGGGAGAAAACATAATTCAAAGCACTTACAGGTATTGGAAATACCTTCTCTTAACCAAGGTATTTTCTTTAGATAGGTTTCTTCCAGATCACCAGCATCACCCGCAACTTGGTAGAAATGCAATTTCTCCAGCCCGACCCCAGATGCCCCGAATCAGAAACTCATGCTGGGGCCCAGCCGCCTGTATTCTAACAAGGTTCCAGGTGATTCTGATGCAGGCTCAAGTTTGAGAACCATTGTTCTAAAGTAGTAACAGCATGGAAAAGCCCACAAGACCACAAATATTCCTATACAAGTTTGCCAGTTATGTTACAAAAGTGTTTATTGTTTAAATATATTCTTGGGATTAATGCACCAACCCCTTGAAGTGATCAGATCTTACTTGGGGAAGTCACAGCCACAGGCTCACCAGAGAGGTACCTCAGGCATCTTTCTCCTCCTTTTTGTTGATGAGAACACTGAGGCTCATAAAGGCCAAAAAACTTGTCCAAGGTCACAGAGCTGATCGGCAGAGGGCAAAGTCTAGTCTTTAGACCTCTTGACACAAGAAAATTTCAAAGTCTGTGCAACAGATACTAACCTAATTGCACAAATAAATTCAGTTCCTCTATGAGGCACCTGGGTGGCTCAGTCAGTTAAGCATCCAGCTTTGGCTCAGGTCATGATCTCATGGCCCATGAGTTCGAGCCCCGCGTCAGGTTCTGTGCTGACAGCTCAGAGCCTGGAGCCTCCTTCAGATTCTGTGTCTCCCTCTCTCTGCCCCCACCCCTCGTGCTCCATCTCTCTCTCTCTCTCAAAATAATAAACATTAAATTTTAAAAAATTATTTAAAAAAACAAATAAATTGAGTTCCTCTAGCAAAAGCCAAGGTTTCAAAAACATGGAGCGTAGTGAAAATATTTCTAGGCAGGTTTTTTTGTATTAGGAAATAATACACATTCATGTAGGAAAACTGGAATTAATAAAACTCCTAAAATAGACAAAAATCAACTATAATTATACTGAGCAAAGTGCTGTTAATGTTTTAGTGTGTGTACATGTATGTGCAAATATGTATTTATAAAGAGTATTTTGTACAATAGCATATACATATATCCACAATATAGAGTGGAATAATGTTTTCATTGTTTTCAGTGAAAGGGAAGGGAAACAAAGAAAAAAAGGGAAGGGAGGCAAGGAACAAAAGCAAACACAAACTAATGGGACTTCATTAAGATAAAAAGCTTCTGCACAGCAAAGATACAACAATCGGCAAAACTAATAAGCAACCCAGAGAATAGGAGAAGATATTTGCAAATGACATATCCAACAAAGGGTTAGTATCCTTTACTAACTAAATCTATAAAGAACTTGTCAAACTCATCAACCAAAAAACAAATAATCCTGTTAAGAAATGGGCAGAATAGACACTTTTTTTCAGAGACCTACAACACAAATGGGTAACATCACTCATCAGCAGGGAAATACATGATAATATGCCACCTCACACCTGTTAGAATGGGTAATATTAACACAGGAAACCAGAGATGCCAGTGAAGATGAGGAGAAAGGAGAACCCTCTTACACTGTTGGTGGGAATGCAAACTGGCACAGCCACTCTGGAGAACAGCATGGAGGTTCCTCAAAAAGTTAAAACAAGATCTACCCTATGAGCCAGCAATTACACTACTAGGTATTTACCCAAAGGATACAAAAGTACAGATTCAAAGGGGCACATGTACCCTGATGTTTGTAGCAGTATTATCAACAATAGCCAAACTATGGAAAGACCCCAAATGTCCATCAACTGATGAATGAATAAAGAAGATGTGTGTGTGGGGGGGGTGTTTGCGTGTAATATTACTCAGCCATCAAAAGGAATGAAACCTTGCCATGTGCAACAACATGATGGAGCTAGAGTGTATTATGCTAACAAAATATGTCAGGCAGAGAAAGACAAATACCATATAATTTCACTCATATATGGAATTTAAGAAAAAAAATAGATGAACATATGGAAGTGGGGGGGAGAAGGAAACAAACTGTAACCGACTCTTAATGATAGAGAGCAAACTGAAGTTTGCTGGAGGGAGATGGGGTAGGAGGTATGGTCTAAATGGGCAGTGGACATTAAGGAGGGCACTTGTCACATTGAACACTGGGAGTTATATGTAAGTGATGAATCATTAAAGTCTATTCCTGAAAACAATGTTACACTATATGTTAACTAACTAGAACTTATATGAAAATTTGAAAAAAAATGTTAAAGGAAGTGCATCAGGCAGAAGGAAAATATTACCAGGTGGAATTATAGATCTATGAAAAGGAATGCAAGGCCCTGGTAGTTATACTTACAAGGGTAAACACATAAGGTTTTTTTTTCTTATCATTTAAGAAAATAAAAATAAAAGTGACTTGAATATATATATGGAGAGAGAGAAAAAATAGGATGTACATATAGAGAGAATTTATATATAGGGAGTATATAGCATATAGCATTAATTTTGTCACTTGACATTTCTTTATGAACAAAATCACAATTTTTTAAAGTTTATTTATTTAGAGAGAGAGAGAGTATATGAGTAGGGGAGGGACAGAGAAAGCAGAGAGAGAGAATCCTAAGCATGCTCTGTACTGTCAGCATAAAGCCCAACACGGGGCTCAAACTCATGACCTTGAGCCGAAACCAAGAGTCAGATGCCTAACTGACTGAGTCACACAGGCACTCCAAAACCATCATTTTAATGATTGATTTGTATGTCATCAGAGTCTATTTTTTACATTCTCTTATTTTTTATATTTATATTGTTTCCAACATTTTGTTCTAGCAATAGGAAAGAGTAAGATCTGAAGTATCAGTAAGAAGCAGGAAAGGTGCATTATACAACAGGCCAAGGTTCAGTACCAAAGAAGTGACCCGTGTGAGCTGGAGAATTGAAAGACCAGGTCCCTATGTAGATACTAAGATGGGGAGAAGGAATATTTCAGGAGATGTGGAAATCCCCAAGTAAAAATGACCATTCACAATGTTCCCAGACACAGTACATGTAGAGACGTGGCAACCACAGAAAACGCACAAAGGTCCATCCAAGACTAACACATCCACTCACCTCTGTGTCCCATAACTCTTAGAAGTTACTTTTCTAGAAGGACTTCAGTCAAGTGATAATAAACCTCTTTAGTGTTTTATTTGTCATAGAAAAGACAATTCATCAAAACAAATCTTCAAAAGAATTTTTGAAAGCTAATAAAATACATCCCTTTTCTAACCATTCTTAATCAATGCCTGTCATTTCCTCTCATTGGAATAAAATTTCATCCTTTTGTCTTAACTCGGTGCAAAAACAATATTCTCTAATAATGATGGATGACCTATTTATATCATATGAAAATGAGAGTGTATTGCTTCTAACCTAAAAGGCTCTGTTTGGTTGCTCAGCTAAAATGTTCTCCAGTTATAAAATATTTATAAAGTAATTTTCCTATGTTTTGCTGTTTCAACAGGTTTGAGATTATAAGCATGGTGTTTGGGTAGGAACTGCATTTTTACCTTACCAGTTCAACCATTCTTCCGAACAAATAGCTCTCTTTTCCCAATGGGTTCTTACTCAACATAGTCATCTTTATTTTGAATTCCACCTAAATTTTAGAAAGAATTTCAACACCTGTGTTGAGTGATAATTTTTTTAATTGAAATAGTATGATCTTCATATGGCCACTTATATTTTCACACTTGCTTTTAACTCTTTGGCAGCATTTCTGAAGGACTGGTCTTTTTTGGATTTAAAATGTCTGTTAAAAGAGAAGATTCACAGAGATTCAATCATGCAGAGCTCCAGTGAAATAAGACAAAGCTTCTTTTCTGAAAGGCCAGGTATTCCAAAGGTGACCTTGGGTTTTAGTGGAAGAACCCATCTCCTGAACAATTGGTACTAACATTGACTCTGTACTTTGGGTGAGGGAGGGGACGCCACTGTGGAAGACCACCAAGGAAGATACCATTCGCCTCTAAAAAAACTTCAAGGAAATTCCTTCCTGAGCTTTTATGGGGACTAGACTCAACAAACTTTCTTTCCTTCTTTTTTTTTTTTTTTGATGTTTTATTTATTTTTGAGAGACAGAGACAGAGACAGCGTGAGCAGGGGAGGGTCAGAGAGAGTGGGAGACACAGAATCTGAAGACAGGCTCCAGGCTCTGAGCTGTCAGCACAAAGCCTGACATGGGGCTCAAACCCATAAACCATGAGATCATGACCTGAGCCGAAGCCGGCCACTTAACCGACTGAGCCACCCAGGCGCCCCATCAACAAACTTTCTGAGGCAGCATTTCTGAATTACCTAATTATATAACTTTTGGAAATAGTAAAGTAAAGGTGAGCTGTTCAACGTGCTAAAGTACCTGCTGAAGAAGGGAAGGGGTGCGGGGGTAAATGGTGGTTCCCAAAACTTATCCGACTATGAGCTCTTCCTTAGGAAAAAAAAGAAAAACAAAACTATTACATGTCCCAGTGAAGAATCTGAAACCACCAAGGCAGAATCAAAGGTCAATTGTCCCTTCCTTTATGTCCTGCTCTAACAGGACCTCCACAGTTTTACTGACAATTCTGCAGATACTTCTACCCTTTCAGCTCTGCTCTTTCTAAGTTTACACCAGCATGTGTTTACCCCGTGTGTTGGAAAGACTTTTCTATAATGAAAGAGTGTAATCGCCTTATTTTCTGATTCCTGCAAAGGGACAGGTAGCTGCTCCTGACGTGTGCCATGGCACTACTTTATCTCTTTGGACCTTTCCCCTGGCGTCTTTCCCTCATGTACACATATTTTGAAACCAGTGAAATTTTTTTTGACATAATTCCATTGCCTCTCTCATATTTGTTTTCAAAAAGTGATGACTTCTTCCATCAGGAACTGAGTGTGCTTTGCTTCCTGTCAGGAGAAAGTAAATAGATTCCTGCTGTGACAGAGGTTGGGGGGGAGGGGTAGAAGAAACCTATTCCATAGCCAGTCCTCTATGCCAACCCCCTGCACCTTATATTTCTAATCCCTTTATCTCTGTTCCCTGAACAAAAATTCAGGTCTGTTAGCCTCCTGATATCAAAGTATGACTGGGAACCTTAGTAGTAACAGCTCTGTCCTTTCTCTGGATCAAGGAGTCCCGGAATGCAACTTGAAATGAGAAAAAAGTACATCTCTTATGTGAAACATACTTTCCAAACTGGCTTCCACTGCTCCACCTTTGACCTGCCCTGAGGATAATATTGAGTCCCAGAGAACACAACTTCCTGCAAGGTCCCTAAACACTAGCCCCACCTCAAATTCCACAGGACTCTAGGGTGACCAACCATTGAGGGGTTTCCAAAATTCTGGACTTTGAGGATAAAAGCTGGAAAAGTCCTGGACAAACAGGGATTGGCTACTCTGTTCTTAAAGCACCTTTGACAGCATTCTGCCCTGGTAGGAGCACAGAGTCAGGGTAGCAGAACCTCCTTTCTAGCGATTTCTACTCTTGTCTCTAGGAAGCCAGTAAGCCACTGAAGCCAGGCCAGGATAATGACCCAGTGAGAAGCTGGCTTTTCTGCTCTCTCCCTCCGCCCCTTCCGCACTTCCCAGCAGCCCCCAGAGCCTCCTCCTTCTATCCCTTTGTCTTTCCAGTCTTGGTCACAGAATGTCCCACTTCATTATTTGATAATAAGGGTATCATGTGTTATTAACAAGTCATTCTAATAAGGGGAGTCACCTGGGACTTTATCTCCCTTGAGTCTGCGCATAAAGTCAGCACAACCAAATGGTCCCTGAGGATGGATGGCAAGTTCATTAAAGGAATACTTACACTCTTTCTTCCAAGCTGTTATTTGTGACCAGTGAGGTTGATAAACCCTGGTCTGAGACAGTTCCTTCCAAAACTATTTGGCTGAATCACAGCTTCCTATCCTAAGACCTAAGAAGTATGATCTACACATATGCTAGTGATACTCTTTTTATTACTTATATCAATTAGGATGTCTGTAAGTAACAGACCACACCATCCCAACTGATTTATAAAATAAAGGGATTGTATTATTTCATAAAACTTGGAAATCTAAAATAGAGAAGTTTTCAAAAGAAGTTTGACTTAGTGCTCAGTGAAATCATCCAGGCTCTGATGTTTTCACGGTTTCCCTTCATCATAAGACTGGAGTCATTACCCTCAACAAAGGTTTGTTTTTTGTCACAAATTGGATCGAGTGAAACCTGCAGGGCTTACTTCTTAAGTCCATGTCCTATGTTAGTGCTTGGATTTCTGTCACACTAGGGTAAACCAGTCACAAATCCCTGACTGATCACTGGTTTCCAAAAGCAAACAACCAAAAATACCATTCTCCCCCAGCATTTAAAGAATCAGAAAAGGCTGAAGATTTGCAGATAAAGGAGGGGTCACCTCAAGCCCTAAATTGTCCACACCTGGATGTTCTCTCAATCCCCCACACACATCCCAGACTCTCCTTCCTCTCAGGAGCAAACCTCTCAGGAGCCCTCGCTGGCTTCTCCTCTCCTGTCCAAAGCGGGCACTGGCAGGCATGCTCCTCAGTGGATGTGGAGGCAATGCCCTTTAAAACCTGGTTTGCTCCACCTTGAGGCATATATGCACCATGCTCAGCCCCTGCAGGGACTGAAGCCTGGCATGGGGCCACACTGTCCCCTGTTCCTCCCACCAAGTGTGGGAGCGGCTCCAGGTCCTTCCACTCCCGTGTGCCACCTGGAGAGATGTTAAGGGCAAACTCCTATTGGATATTTGGATGACTTTCTGCAGGTTTCATCACTTATTCAGTTCCATTACTATACATTTTTAAAGTTTATTTATTTTTATTTTGAAAGAGAGACAGTGTGAGTGAGGGAGGGGCAAAGAGAAAGAGAGACAGAGAGACAGAGAGAGTCCCAAGCAGGCTGAGAGCAGAAAGCCCTGATGCAGGGCTTGAATTCACAAACCATGAGATCATGTCCAGAGCCAAAACCAAGAGTTGGATGCTTAACCAACTGAGCCACCCAGGCACTCCTTCATTATTACACGTTTTAAGTATTATAATGTGAACATCTTTTGTTCTCTTTCTCTCAATTAGAATACATCCAAACTACCTTATTATGTAGTTATATTCTTAATGCAATACAATTTTATTTACATATTATTTATTACTTAAACAAACTAGGCTAACATAGAATTATCCAGTGGAATTCCCAAGGGCTTTTTGAAGAGATTTTAAAATAAATAAGCAAATACATACATATACACATACATGCATACGAGACATACTTACATAAATCCATTCTTCTGACTTTCTTCAAAAGCAGTGAGGTTTTGCTTTCAATTTCCCTCTTCGACTTTATTTATACCATTAGCATTTAGACTCGAGCTTTTTATTTATTTTTATTTTTTTTAGACTCAAGCTTTTTAAAAAGAGTTCACCCAAAAAAAGTTACCAAAAACTTCAATATAACCCTCATAAACTATCTCAGATTCTACACAATAAGTTTGAATTAGTCCAGTTTTACTGTGTTATTTGCATAAGTTCACTTATTGACAAAAACCCAATATTAGATTACCTTAGCATTGTTTCTCAAAAGTTGCATTTTTGAACTGAATTTGCAAATACAAAAAGTCAGCATGAATCAGGGTTTAAAAGTAGAGACAGAGGTGACTAGAGACATTTTGAAGGATAGAGTGCTTTCACATACAAATCATAGGTTCACCCAGACACTCCCACCCCAATGACTTAAAATGGCCAGCTCAGTAGGTTCCCCATCAGACCCTCTCACTGCCACACACCTCCATTACCTTCTGCCTTTTCCAGCCCCACAGGATCGCCTCCCCGGTGAACACTAGTCTGCGCCTCAGCTGTGGCTGAAGCGGGACTTAGTAATGCAAATGAAGAGTGAACATGTACCCCAGCTTGGTAGCATTTCATATGAAGCAAAAGGTAGATGGAAGGCTGGGTCTCCCTGACAACAGACAACTTCAAGGGCAGTGTCCAATATAAGGCCAAAAGTTGGTGGGGGCGGGGGGGTTGGTAATAAAATAATTGGCTTTGCCCATTTCATAATATAAATTTTACTCTAACAAAGGGTATTTTAGCCATTTCTCATAGTCGAATTTAGGCATCACCATGATTAAAGTAAACAATAGACGAAAAGCATAATTAAGTTTAGCCCAAAACTGCCTTAAGAGATCCTCTAACAAGCAGTTGGAGAGATGCTGGTCTCAGAAATAATGCTGTTTGTCTTATTAACTTGTACCGATTGTTCGGCCTGAACTATGTTTGATACGGTAATAAAAAAGAAAAGAGAAGAGACAGAAATATTGAGACAGAGACTTGGACTCCGTCTCCATGACACCAAATCAAGAACTGTCTCCTTCTACATCTTCCGCCACCACCTGGGAGACGCTGTTGGCAGAGGACAGAGCTGAGCGGTTTCTGTGGCAGAGGGAGGTTGTGACGCAAACAGCTCTGATGACACTTCTGTGAGTGGTGCCCTGTCACCTGCTTCTCGATCACGCCCCAGTCCTAAAATGGTCACAGAGCATCAATCACCTGAAACCCACATGTCATCGCATAGGGGAGGGGGGAGGATTATAGTGATAAATAGCAATGTCTTCAAAGCAAGTTCTAAAACCACAGGTCAAGTGAACAGAAATGCTTTTGACTGATAAACTACACTTATGTAGAGTTTACCTGTAATAAGATGGACCCATTTTAAACATGCAGTTCAATAGGGTTTGACAAATGCTACACACCTATGTAATCACCACCACAATCAAGATTATAGAACATTTCTATCACTCCAGAATGTTCCCTTGTGTCCTTCCCCAGAAATGGCCACAGGACATATTTTTTTATTTTATAAGCCATAGAACATTTATTTGAGCACTTTTTAAATTGAAGCAGCATAAAGAAGAATCCGTTCACTTGCCAGAAGAAAACATTTAGATCTTAAATTCTTAATGTAAAAATCAGACAACATTTCCCTTGGGACAGTCTTAGCATGGACCAGCTACTGATGAGAAGCCATTGCCTTAGCACTTTCAAACCTGGCTAACATTTGAAGTGTAACATTCACCCAAAAATGTGAGTGGGGAAGGAGTGTTTTCATCTACTTGATAAATTCTGAGGTTCTAAAGCTCGCTCTAAGGCTACATGGTAGGTAGCCCACTTTGGTAAGAGGACTGGGAGAGGGAGGGAACAAAAACGGAAAGAGAAAAGACCATGTAAAATACATATCATTCATATACTTATGTAAAATTATATATAATGTATGTACAATACATTGGAGGTTGAATTTAAAAGACAAAAAGTTATGGAGACCTCAATTCTTAACAAAAATTTTAGAAGTCTCCTAGTGCATTCCCTTCAAAACATTCCTTGTTTTATGTCACATCAAATAGTTTTCTCGTCCATCTTAAAAAATAAAAACAACCTACAATCTGGAAGAGATTATTGACTGATGGAAATAGACTCTGAGATTTGGAGTGAAAAGTGCTTTCTCAGCCTGCAGCTGAACATTCTGCTCTGAAAGTGCTCTCCTGCCCGCTTCTCCACAAATCAATAATAGATCAGACAAGAACTTTCATTGCTGCTACTTTCTAAGAGACGCAGAGAATTGGGCAAGGCGGGAACCCAATGAGAATTCTTGACTGTAAACCCCACATCCATCTCTGTCAGGTGCAGTCTGTGAAGGCGTTCCAGAAGGACAGCCAGTTTCAGCCTGCTGGCCTCAGAGCAGGCTGCAGCCAGGAAACTCCGGGGATTTCTAGCATGATTTCATAAGAAAACATTAAAATTGGTGCACACCGTTAGAAAATTAACTTATGGCTGAAATTTTATCCAAAAACTGACATTGGTAAGGATATCTAGGAGGAAAAAAAACCACAGTTGCACAACAAAAGACTTATCTTCCTTTTTAAAATGTAAAAACAATTCATGCTCTCATAAAAATATGGTAAAGAAACAAAACAGACGAACACTGGGGAAGGGAAGGAAATATAAGAGAAAACAGAGAGGGAGGCAAACCATAAGACTCTTAGATACAGAGAACAAACTGAGGGTTGCTGGAGGGGAGGTGGGTGGGGGGATGGCCTAATGGGTGATGGGCATTAAGGGGGGCCCTCACTGGGATGAGCACTGGGTGTTATTTGTAAGTGATGAATCACTAAGTTCCACTCCTGAAACCAATACTATACTATATATTAACTAACTTGGATTTAAATAAATAAATTTAAAGCTACTCCTGGGTGACTCAGTCGTTTGAACATCCAAACCTGATTTTGGCTCAGGTCATAATCTCACTGTGAGTTCAAGCCCCGCATTGGGCTCTATGCTGACAGTGCAGAACCTGCTTGGGATTCTCTCTCTCTCTCTCTCTCTCTCTCTCTCTCTCTCAAAATAAATAAATAAATAAACTTTAAAAAAAGTTAAATAAATAAATTTCAAAACAAAACAAAAATATGGTAAACTAGAAAAAAAATTATCCATAATTTTACCTGCCCAAAAGCTTTGATAAAATTTCTTTTGGAATATTTCTTAACATAGTGGAAATCAAACCATATATAACGTTTTGTATCCCAATTTTTCACTTACCTATTGTAGTGTATATGTTTTACAAATCATAGATAATTGTTAATAAACTTCCTTTATGGTTGTCATAATTAAATCCGACAGAAGTAACACTCTCGCATTTCCCCAGGGTTAGACAGCTCAGCTGTTCCAGTTTTTTCTTAGCACTGTGACTAAGGTATTCGTAGGAGAGTCTTTTTCTGTATTTTGGGATATTTCCCTAGAATGTATTTTAACATGGGCAGTCTCTGTGTTTGGGTATAAAAATTTTACATCTCTTGCGACATATTTCTAATTTGCTTTACAAGAACGCAATCATCATTTTTTAGGGCATTTTGGCAATGTCTATCAAGATCTTCACAACTATTCCATTCGTTTTGTAGAGAACGATCGTAGATGTATAAAATACTGTTGTTTACAATGTTACTTCCATTACCAAAAAAGTTGGTCACAATTTAAATATCAAAACTAAAAAAGCAGTTAGAATAAAATTATGGTTGCCATAGAATATACACCCTTAAAATCTTGTTTACAAAAAATATGTAAAAACATGCAACATGTCAAGTGTACATACAGTTAAGATTGAGTGAAAAAACTAGAATATGAAATTATAGGTATATGTCAATTATATACCTAATTATATATGTACACACATATAACTATATGTATGTGTTCACAGAAAAATATCTAGAAAGAAACACATCAAAATGTATACAATGATTTATTTCAATGATAATTTCCTAAGGGATGATTATAAGTGTTCTTTGCTATATATCTTAGGACGTATTTTTACATATTTAGAATATTAATCCTTTATTGCATTTCCATGTCTATCACATTTATGTAAAAGTTTATACATATATATTAAAGAAAAGATTGAATAGAATGTTTAAAACCTAAAAATAATTAGAGACACTCCAATTCTTAAAAAATAAATTTTTAAGGTTTATTTTTGGTCTATTTTGCTTGAACAGAAAAACTGACTAATTTTTCAGGCTGAGTTCTAAGATTTAAACACATCCACGGGCCTCAAAAACTCAATAAATACTACGTGACCACTCAGCTCTCCATCTACAGGGTACATTCCAAACTCCTCAGGCGCCCACAAAGATATGAGCCCCCCAGAATCTGGCTTCTACTCAGCAACACAGCCTCCTCTCTGATTACCAACCCTCCCCGCCAAAGCTCTGCCCTTCTGGCCATGGGGAGGGGCATTTGCCGAGCAGAAACATACTTCATCCAATCAGTAGGGGCAATTCCTACAGGGCCACTAAACTCTCCTGAGGTGTCCCTTCAGAGAAGTCTTCTGTTTCCTTCTTCCCTGCAGGCTGCTGCGCGTCCTTCCCTCTGGATGCCAGCATGCCTTCGCCTTTGCAATTCTCGAAAATTGTATTCATCACACTCAACTCACTTACTGCACACTCCCCTTTGGAATGTCAGTGAGGGCAGAAATTTTTTTCTTGTTTTACTCATTGCTGCATGCCCAGTGTCCAGAAAAGTACTTAGAGGTACCCAATCAATGTTTGAATGTTTCTATGACAGACTGACGGAATAAATGAGTCAATGTGTGATTGAATGGATTCAGCAGAATACTTAAGTATCTAAAATACAAGGCATCTGGCCAGGGGCAGAAGTAAGGCCAAAAAGGAGGCCAAAAAGCATGAAGATATAGAGAGACTTCAAAGATAAGGAGCTTGGCAATGTGGAAAGAGCATAGATTCTAGTCAGAAACACTGCTATGTGACTTTGAGAAAGTTCCTAAATTTGCCCTTTTAAAATGGGATATGATACTCATTTAGTTGAGAATTAACTGAACTATATATATAAATGCACATACATGTGCCTTGCATGTAACAAGTATTCAAAGAATTTTTTTAATTTTTTAATGTTTTATTTATTTTTGAGAGCAAGAGAGTACAAGTGGGGGAGAGGCAGAGAGAGAGGCACCAAATCCCTAAAGCAGGCTGCAGGCTCTGATCTGTCTGCACAGAGTCTGCTGCAAAGCTCAAACTTATGAACTATGAGATCATGACCTGAGCTAAAGTCAGAAGCTTAACCAACTGAGCCACCCAGACACTCTTGCATTCAGACACCTATCGCCTTACAGTTTGATCTACTTATTTCTGTACCTATGAAAAAACTGATCACAATTTCTAAAAAAAAAATGGACTGAACAAAATTATTTTTATTGTACTTTTTTCAAAGATAAGCCATTCTAGAAGAACAGCAAAGGGAAGATGGCCAAACTCTTACAAGGTTAGGCATCACAACCATAAAGAGACACGTTTACGTGACCCATACTGAAGGAGGGGGCCCCAGAGGTAACTCAGGGGTGAGTTTTGTACAGAACAGTACATTATATATTTTAATGACAGGGCAAAGAAGTATTCCCAGAGCACAGGAAAACTTCTCTCTTATGGGTTTCATTACCCTTTCTGTTGATGAGACAAACACATGCAATATTAAATTCTGTCCTAGAGCTGTTTGGCTAAATGTGTGGATGTCTAGGACCAAAAATACATTCATCGATTTTGGGATTAGACTCTATTAATATGCTTTTCAAAGAGATATTTCTGTTCACCTTGAAGCACTGGTGTGCACAGTAGGCTGGATGGCTGGGGACACTGATCTTACTATATAAGAAAAATCAGCTCCTTGAGATCGTGAGAGCCTCGGGTGGGATGGCTGCCACCACAGCCTGTTCCTGGTGAGCTGACACCATCAAGGACGTCAGCTGAGTTTTCTAGAGCAGAATGCTGCATCCACAAGCCTCAGGGACGTCAGCTGAGTTTTCTAGAGCAGAATGCTGCATCCACAAGCCTCACGTGGGGCCTCCCTGGCAGAACAAGAAAATTTGCTACAGTAATAGAGGTTTTTGCTGAGAAGTAAGGAAAATAATCCATGGGATTAAAGCAGCAAGAATAAATATTCCTGCCGCCAGTATCATAAAGATTCTTTTTTTAATATATAATCTTTTAATGCTTATTTATTTTTGAAAGACAGAAAGACAGAGCGTGAGCAGGGAGGCACAGAGAGAGACGGAGACACAGAATCCTAAGCAGGCTCCTGTCTCCAAGCTGTCAGCACAGAGCCTGACGCAGCACTCAAACTCATGAACCGCGAGGTCATGACCTAAGCCTAAGTCAGCCACTTAACAGACTGAGCCACCCAGGCACTCCTCATAAGGATTCTTTAATTTAACAATGAGCACAACCTTTATTGCTTCCACCATAATTTATGGCTCCTTTATCTGGTAGCAACACAATAAATCGTCACTCACACTGTCATAATCCTTTTTTTAGAGACTTTCATGCTTTTTTTTTAATTTTAGAGGAAGAGACTGCAAGAAAGAGAGCGGTGGGGGTGGGGAGGGGAGGGCAGAGGGATAGAAAGAATCTTAAGCAGGCTCCATGCCCAGCACAGAGCCCAAGCGGGGCTTGATCCCACAAACCATGAAATCATGACATGAGCCAAAATCAAGAGTCAGAAGCTCAACCAACTGAGTCACCCAGGCACCCTCAATTGTTACCGTCTTTGAATTATTAGTTTACCTACCTTGGTACTGTGTTATCAGCCACGAGGGATTTTGTCAGTATTTTTAGTTGTTGTGTTTTGCTTCTTTGTTTGAAACTCTGTTTATACATGTGTATATGTCTGTGAGACTGATACAAAGATGAATCCACTTCTCTTGAGCATATATTTTCCCTTGCTATTTTATGTCATTGCAGTCATCAAACTTTCTAAATTGTAGATATAGCACTTCTTAATTTGATTAGTCAACTTATTTGGCTGATATCAGCCAAAGCCAGACAAAGGGCAGTGGGAATTATAGGCAGGAAATATAGTTAAGGGAGGTGGGAATTCACCATAGCAGCTTGGCTACAATTAGATGTCTGGGGAGAAGCTATTTGTTCAGAAGTCGGGAGACAGAGGGGGTAACAAGAAACCAAAGAATGAAAAAAGAGAGCATTCCCGGCAAGAGGAAGAAGGAGGAGTAGATGGATAAAAACGACAAGGTGGGAAAAACAGCAAATTCAAACTCACGGGTGGCACCTGAAGAGAGACTTCCTAGTGGGATGTGGTTTAGTCTTGGGGACAGGTGCAGATGGTAATTAGAACCCGAGGCAGTTGTTTCCAGAGGAGAAAGCTTTTCCAGCACTGCTACAGTGTAGAAAGATTCACGTAGACACAAGACCTAGACAGATGGAGGCGGGAGGATGCACTGGATGGACAAGATGATGGATGCATGGGCACACGGGCAGGCAGGTAGACGTCAACAGAGAGTTGACATTTATAGGAATACAGTAACAATTTTAGGGACATCAAAGAGCACCACTGACCAAAACTGTGTTCTCTGTAGGACTTCTGGGATGCCAACATTAGAAATTCTTTCCTTTGAGTTTTTCACTGGGGAGTGTTGGATCTCTGGATCAAAATGAGCTTGAAATTAGTTGGGGTAGAACCTAGGAATCTATGGTTTAAGAAGCTCTCCAGGTGAGTTTTATACACACGTGGAGAGTGAGTGTTTCGCTTGTTTTCTTCTGTTTGAAACTCTGTTTATACATGTGAATTTAGTTGGGGTGGAGCTTAGGAGAGCAAATGTTTGAAATTTGCTGAACTAAGGCATCGTCCCTTGTCAGGTGTAAAGTCCATACTGGATTGACCAGATCCTTTCTAACTCACAACTGGGGGCAAGTCGGACATCAGAAGGATAGAACAAGAAATATTTGATGGTAGAGAGAGAGACCTTTCCTCTTTCCAAGTGCCAGTGAAGGACTGTAGGCACGATGAGTTGCCGAAAGTGTTCTTAGGGCTGTTATGGCAGCAAAGACAAGAGTCCAACTGCAGTGAGTGTCACTCACACCTTAGGAACTACAGTCATGCATTTATGAAGTTCAAGTAAAATGCCGGCTCCTTTCAACACCTTGGCCACGTTCATTACCTAAACCCAGAAGTCACTGGTACTTCTGCATTCCTCTGTAAAATGTTATCTGTACATCTTGATGAACTTAATTAATTCAGTCATTTAACAAGTATTTATTGAGCGCTTACCATGTGCCAGACACTGTTCCAGGCATTGAGGCAGAGCACTGAACAAAAAAGATAAAAATTTCTGCCCGCATGGAGCTTGGATTTTAATAGGGAAAACAATAAGAAAAGGGAAATGCATATGATACAGATAAATACTAAGGGGAAATACCAGGGAAGCCTCTCTGAGACAGTGACGTTTGAATAAAGACAGAAGAAAACAAGGGATGACCCAAGGGAATACCCAGGGCAAGGGCTTTTTTTTTTTTTTTTTTGTCATTCTTAGAAATATCCTTTTAATTTTTTTGAAGCTTTTGTTTAAATTCCAATTACTTAACATACAGTGTAATATTAGTTTCAGGGGTACAATATAGTGATTCAACACTTGCACACATCACCCCGTGCTCATTACTGGGGCACTCCTTAGTCCCCACCCCCCAACATCCCTCCCTTCTGGTAACCAACAGTTCGTTCTCTATAATTAAGAGTCTGTTTCTTGGTTTGCCTCTCTCTCTCTCTTTTTTTTCACTATGCTCCTTTGTTTCTTAATTCCACATATGAGTGAAATCCTTTGAGTCTTTTCTTGACTGATTTATTTCACTTAGCATTATATTCTCTAACTCCATCCATGTTGTTGCAAATGGCAAGATTTCATTCTTTGTATATCTGAGTAATATTCTAATATATATGTATATATATATATGTATATGTATATATATATATATATATATATATATATATATATATATGCCACACCTTCTTTATCCATTCATCTGTTGATGAACACTTGGGCTGTTTCCATAATTTGGCTATTGTACATAATGCTGCTCTAAACATCAGGGTGCATGTATCCGTTTGAATTAGTATTTTTGTATTCTTTGGGTAAACACCTAGTAGTGCAATTGCTGGATGATAGCATGGTTCTATTTTTAACTTTTTGAGGAACCTTTAAACTATTTTCCAGGGTGGCTGCACCAGTTTGCATTCCCAGCAACAGTGTAAGAGGGTCTTATCTTCTCCACATCCTCACCGACACCTATTGTTTCCCGTGTTGTTGATTTTAGCCATTCTGTCATCCTCAATGGGGAAAAACAGAGCTTTTCCTCTATGATGAGGAACAGGATAAGGATGTTCACTCTTTCTACGTTATTTAACATAGAAAGGGGAAGTGCCTGGTAGCCTCAGCAATCAGACAACAAAAAGAAGTAGAAAAGCTGTAAAAGTAAAAAGAAGACAACAAAAGAAGTAAAACAAATCAGCAAGGAAGAAGTCAAACTTTCATTATTTGCAGATGACATGATACACTATAAAGAAAACCTGAAAGACTCCACCAAAAAATTACTAGAACTGATACACCAATTCAGTGACGTTGCAAGACACAAAGTCAGTGTACAAAAATCTGTTGCATTCTATCTACCAATAATGAAGCAGCAGAAAAAGAAAGGAATTAATCCCCTTTACAATTGCACAAAACACCATAAGACACCTAGGAATAAACCTGTCCTCTGAAAACTGTAAAACACTGATGAAAGAAATTGAAGAGGACACAAAGAAATGGAAAGACATTCCATGCTCATGGATTGGAAGAAGAAATGTTGTGAAAATGTCTATACTACCCAAAGCAATCTATGCATTTAATGCAATCCCTATCAAAATATCACCAGCATTGTTCACAGAGCTAAAACAGGGAAGGTGCACTTAAGCATAGGCAACAGTGAGGTCAAAAGCCCTGAGGCAGGAGACTGCCGGTGTGTTCAAGGGTAGCAAGCCAGTCTCTGTGGCTGGAGGAGAGTGAGCAGGGAAAAGAGACACAGAAGCTGAGGTCCGATGGCTATAGGAATTCTCTACAACATAGGCTTCAGTGAGATTTTATAGCTATTACAAAGGTTTTATCCTTTACAAGATGGAAAACTACTGAAGGACTTTGAGCAAATGAGTTTCATTATCAGTCTTAACTTTGACAACATCAGTGGCTGTTTCATTGAGAATAGACTGACAGAAGGGAGATTGATTTTAGAAAGCCATCACCATAGTCCAAAAGAGAAACAATGGTAGCTTGGACCAGCCTGGTAGCAGAGGAGGCAGTGAGAAGTGATCCATTCTGGATATATTTTTAAGGTGGAACAAACATAGGGTATGAAAGAAAAAGAAAAGTAGAGGAGATTTCCAAGGTTTGGGGCCTGAGCAACTGGAAAAGGGCTGGTACCATTTACTGCAATAGGGGAGGCGGTTGGGGAGGGGCTTTGGGCCTCGGAAGGGATTTGAGGAATCACCAGCTTATAGCACTGAGACTGGGTGAGCTCATCACGGGGCTGAGTGTGGCAGTGCAAGGACGGAACGCACGCTCACACAGGGGGTGACCAGCTATTCCGGTTTGCCCAGAGCTCAGGATTCCCAGGACATGGGACCTTCAGGAAGGCTCTGAGAAAACGGAAATCATTAATCACGTATTCAGATGATGAGGGAGGGGAGATGAATGAGAAACCCGTGGGAAGGAATAGCAGGGCCACAAGAGACATGTTGCCTTGGGAACCAAGTAAGGAAAAGACAGCCCTCAACTCTGTTAAATGCTGCTGATGGGGCAAATGACAGGAAGACTGACAGCTGACCATTGGATAGACAACAAAGAAGTCACAGGAGACCCTGACAAGGGCAATTTTAGTGGAACTTGGCCTGGGACAGAGAGCCTGATTCTAGTCATTCAAGAATGTCTTAGTCTGCTCAGGCTGCTATAACAAAATATCATAATCTGTTTGGCATAAACAACAGAAATTAATTTCTTATAGTTCTGGAAGCTCGGAAGTCTGAGATCAAGGTGCTAACAGATTCAGTTCCGGGGTGAGGACCCCTCTACCTAGCTTGCAGACAGCTACCTTCTCATTGTGTTCTCACTTTCCTCAGTGTGTGTGTGCAAAGACAGAAATTGAGATTTCTTTCTCTTCCTATAAGGCCATCAATCCTATCAGGTTAGAACCTCACGCTTATGACTTCATTTAACCTTAATTACCTCCTAAAAGTCCTTATTTCCACATTCAGCCCGTCTGGGGTTAGGGCATCAACATACGAAGGGGAGAGGAGCAGGGGACGACACACAATGTAGACCACAGCAAAGAGCGAAATAAGAAAGAGAAAAATAAAGAAAAACTTTCAAGGAGTTTTCCTGTGCAGGAAAGGGGGCAAAAAGTGGTAGTTGATATATAGGATTAAAAGAAGGTTGTTTGTTTGCTTTAAGGTGGGAAGAAGGGGAAAAAATGTGTTTGTATTGTGATGAGAATGTTATAGCAAAATGGGAAGAGGGTTCTTGAATAGTTGAGAGGGAGTAGGACTTAAGGACGACTGACGGGTAGGCTGAACAAGGAACACAGATGGCTCACTCGCTGGAACAGGAGCGAGGGCAACATTTTTGGACAAACATGCATGTGGGTCTGTGGATATAGCATGTGGGCTCATCAAAATCCTGTTCTTATAATTCTGTTTTCTTGATTAAATAGGAAGGAAAGGTCATGAGCTGAGAGGGAGGATGGCAGCAGCCAATGGCAGTTTGAGGGCAGAGGAAAGGTAAGAGGGTCATCTAGGAGAGCAGGAGAGTCCTGTGGAAAGGAAATAGAATATAATTGCCAGGGAGCATTAAGGACTCCCTTCATGTTGAGCACCCTATACAGTGGAAGTCCAACACTTACACCTTAGCAGAATCCAGTGTGATTATCCAGGGAAGGGGCTGTACACAAGGCTAAGGGTTAGCTGCCCTGGGGTCTGGTCAGCCAGGGTTTCACTATCCACTTATGTGAGCCAATCTCTCTGAACCTCCTTGTATTTTATCTGCAAAGTCAGAATATTCGTGTCTGCACTGCCTTTCTTAGAAGAATCATGAGATGGTACCTGAGAAACATCTTCTAAAATGTTAAATGTTCAACACATCAGAAGAGATTATAGAAAACTGTCCTGATAATATGGCAATGAGGAAGAATGAAATCTGGCCATCGGTAGCAAAGTGGATGGACCTTGAGGGTGTCATGCTAAGTGAAATAAGTCAGGCAGAGAAGGACGGATACCGTATGTTTGCACTCATAGGTCTAACAGGAGAAACCTAACAGAGGACCATAGGGAGGGGAAGGGGGATAGAGAGCTGAGGAGAGTGAGGGACACAAATCATGAGAGACTACTGAATACTGAAAACGAACCATGGACTGAAGGGGGAGGGAGAGGGAGGGAAGGGGTGATGGTCATGGGGGGGGGGCACTTGTGGGGAGAAGCACTGGGTGTTATATGGAAACCAATTTGAAAATAAACTATTAAAAAAAAAAAGAAAGGAAAACTGTCCTAATATACTGAGCTTCTTAGAATAAGCTATTTTCCTTAATTTTTTTAATGCTTATTTTTGTAGAGACAAAATATGAACGAGGGAGGGGCAGAGAGAGAGGGAGACACAGAATCCGAAGCAGGCTCCAGGCTGCAAGCTGTCAGCACAGAACCCAATGCAAGCCTTAAACTTACAAACCACAAGATCATGACCTGAGCCGAAGTTGGACACTTAACTGACTTAGCCACAGTGGTGCCCTGAGAATGAGATATTTTCTTGACATATGTGTGAAAACTTGTAACAAATATGAAAATCTAGTTTTATCGTGTGAAAGTTCCTCCTAGGGCTGTGTCGTGCACAGCACACAGTGGGTCTCTCCACTGACCCTCAACACTCACCAACCCCTTTAAATGCCCACCATGTCATGATTATTTCCTTATGCCTATATTTAGAGTTATATCAGAATATAATGTCAGTTTTAAGTTTTTAAGACAAAATGGAACATTATTGGGTTTTGTGCCTTTAGGCTCTACTCTCAGTAGGCCTGGATTAGGAGAGATCTTGGAAGATTACTGCCTTCTAGGAAGGATTTTACATACATTGGGCAGGTGGGTATCCAATGGTACAAACATCCTACTGCACTCCTATGTGAATAACCAAAAAACCATTTAGAGAACACATTAGATTCTTATTTCATTCAAGTCCATTTTTCTAGCCAAATGTTATGGACTTGAAGCTGAATTTAAGGAGAGAGAGAACCACAAAAAGTTTCTTAGCAAGGTCAAACCCAGTTTTCCTTTCTCACACAGACCCTGTATCTATTTCTTGGATAATTGCCACCTTGAGAAATAATCACTAATAATAGCTACCTTTTAGTGAATTCCTGGCTTGGCGCTCAGCAGAGTACTTTAACTGTATCATTGCATTTAATCCTCAACCACCTTATGAGATCAATATTATCAGCTCTCTTTACAGATGAGAAAACTGAGTCTTGAAAACATGAGGTCATGTTGCCCAGTTAACCAGGTGGTTGAAGAGTCAGGGTTCTAACCCACTCTCTTGGTGTCCATAGCCATTGCTCTCACTTACAGTGTGCTGTTTCCCCTGGTGCTTGATAAAATGATGATTAGGATGGTGTAATGAGCCGTTTGGACAGCTTGCAAACCATGAAATACTGTATTTCTAAGTTTTAAGGGCTGAGCACTAGAAGACATACCACTGGCACGAAAAATCATAGGCAGCATTTATCTGTGGGATCTAAGTTTCTCATTTGGCATCCTGAACACTATGTATCTTCAGAGCAAGGCAAATCTGGCACACCATAATTTGAAAAGTAACTCAACCTATAATATAATTTCTGTATATGAAGACCAAGTAGTACTACCAAAATATGAAAATTCCAATCTTAGAACTCAGGAGATTATTTCAGAGCTGAAACAATCAACATCTTTTTGACCAAGTAACCGAACATGATTTTCTCTACAGAGCCAAAGTGCAAGATTTTAATTTGCTTAAAACCTGGACCCACCAAGCCTGTCGTTGATGCTGCTTTCTTTGTGAGACTCCCCCTAGTGGCCTACAAGAGTTAACTTCCTGAACCGGCACACTTGGAAGAAGAGTGGGGAGTATAGGGATAGTTCATTCTCTTTGTCTAATTTGATGGAAACTCGTCTTCCATCAAATGTGAAGGTAAAATCAGGTGGAGGTGTGAATGTGAATTGGATGGTCTCATTCCCATCCAATGAGACCAAGAGATGAATGACCTAGTGGTTTTATGATAATGAGCTGTAACGAAAACCCTTGAAGGTCTGAAATCCCAGCAGCTTGACTTAAAGTGTGGGGTCAACTCCACTGACGTCACAGATCCTTCCTGAGCCACCCCAGGAAGATGCCCCAGAAACATAAAGACATTAGTTAAACTGCAGTCCGGTTTCCTTAGTGCCTTGGCTTTCTGAAAGACAAGGCAAAAAAGCTCTGCTCCCTTTCAAAAAATATCAAATCAATAAAAAATAAAGCCAAGAAATCAAGCATCATGAGCGCAGGTATTTAACTCATGGATTACCCAAGGTCTCTAAACTCTCATTCTTTACTACCTGATTTATATTTCTTATTACGTATAAACAAGGTAATAAATCCCAAAGAAGATCCTTGGATGGCTTGGGGCATCCTATTATTTTATAGCTCTAAATGAGTGTGTCTCAACAAAGTTTCCTAAGTGTCTGATGGAAGTACCCGGAATGATAAATTCTTGTAGCTGACTCTGGGTGTGATGGGGACCTGGTGAAGAAATCACGTAGGGGAGAACACAAGAGGAGTGTGTAAAGTAAATTAGAAGCCTCCCTTGGGGCGCCTGGGTGGCTCAGTTGGTTAAGCGGCTGACTTCAGCTCGGGTCATGATCTCACTGTTGGTGGGTTGGAGACCGCGTCAGGCGTGTGCTGACAGCTCAGAGCCTGGAGCCTGCTTCAGTTCTGTGTCTCCCCATCTTTCTGCCCCTCCCTGGCTCACACTCTGTCTGTCTCTTTCTCAAAAATAAACATTAAAAAAAAAAAAAAAACCCTCCCTTAACTTTCACTATCTGTACAGAAACTGCCCTTAAAAGAAAGATTAACCACCACTGCAAGAATTCACTTGCCTTATTTCCTGATCTGAGTCAGCATTCTGGTTGCCTAGATACAGGTGTAAACAAAAATGCCTCGCCACTGCAGAAGAACAGCGGAATGAACCTGATGGCCCCCATCCTGGCTCAGTCAGTGACCAAGAAAAGAAAGCAAGTACTTTTAGACATTCATAGTAAACATAGAATATTTTGTTCAGCTTCTTTAAAGCTTAGCATTGTTCAGAGAGTTCTAAGGAGTCCTAGAAGAACTGCTTTTCTTTTCACTCTACCTACATTTCTTGTTTGTTCTGCTTTGAGGAAGTGACTGATGACAGCACAAGCTGAAAAGAAAAAGGGCCTCAATTTTTGAATACATTCATCGGCCTGACTTTTAATATGCAGGGCTCAATATTAACTAAAATTTGACAGTTATTTTTTATAAAGATTCAAAAGAAACTATGATAAATTCAAGATACAGACTTCATCTCTAACATGAAAAAGAGAATAGGTAAATAAGTTCCTTTTATTGGTGCTTGTCATTAATGAAAAAAGCATTCAAGGAAGCAGGAGTTTTCACCCTCTTCAGTGGATGCAGCCTCTTGTGAGAGAAAGAGCACTAAAAAGCTAGCACAATGTCAATATCAAGCATTGAGCTTTCTTATCTGATGGCTGTACCATACACAGGCTGTGTGACTGTTAGCAATTACTTAACCTCTCTGTTTCCTCTTCTACAAAATGGGCTAATTAGGTCTAACATACAAAGATGAGATTCAAATCAGCCTCTAAGAAAAAGGGCTTAGCATGTGAGAGGGACTCAGTCAAAGCTGTAATATGATTATCATCATCATTTATAGGACCTTGAACAAGTCCACTACTTCTGTAATCCTCAGATTCCTCACCTATAAAAATAATCATCTTAGGGGTGCCTGGGTGACTCAGTTGTTCAAGCATTTGACTCTTGGTTTTGGCCCAGGTCATAATCTCACGGTTCATGAGTTTGAGCCTGATGTCAGGCTCCTTGCAGAGGCTGCTTGAGATTATCTGTCTCTCCTTCCTCACCCCCTGCTACTCACACTCTCTCATACTCTTTCTCTCTCTCTCAAAATAAATTAAAAAAAATAAGAATCATCTTAATTTTTTTCTGTAATAAAATATGATCTCAGTAATGACAATGATTCCCACTTTATAGGATATCATATATGTGAAAGTATTTTATAGGCCATTAGGCCATAAATGATCACAGCATTTTAAAGTATTATTGTAAAGCAGATGAAAACTGACACACATGTAAAGTCCCATGTTGTTCATGAGATTTGTTATATAATTACATTCTAGCTTGTAGGAATAGGGATGAAACAGAGGTGACTCCTATATTAAATTAGCAAGGATAGAGGAATTTGCATACTATCTTAGGTACATCAAAAATTGCATAGAAGAAAGAGGAAACAAATATGCCACAATGTTAATGACTTTTGCTCTATGTAAGTAGTACAATTACAATGAGAATTTCTTTTTTCTGTACCTTTTACTCTTCTATATTTTTCCAAATTTGCCTCTGTGGTCAGGTTTAACGTTTGTTACTTTAAAAGTATATCAGTTGTGTTTTAAAGAGGATTCTATTGACAGTCTTCAAAATAAGACTTAAAAATTAATAATATAAGAGATATATATCCAATTGTTTTGCTTCAGAAGGGGGAAGGAGACAACAGCCCAGTAATGTAATGTCCTTGGACATAATATTCACATACTCTCTTATTCCACGGAAGTAAAGGGCTGCTAGGTGCCAAACATGAAAGGCCTGGGGCCAGCTGGTTGCTGAGGAAATACCACTGACTCACTTGCACAGGCCAGGAGAGCCATGGTGAGGGGAGAAGGGAAGAACCAGCATTAAGTAGGTCAGGAGCCCAGGACCCAGTTCTGTTCCAGCTCAAAACTGGAGTCAAAACACAACCCAGAGCAGAAGGCCAGTCATGTTCTCTAGGAAGTTAGGAGGGTTTCCTTAACGTGGACACCTGAGTGCCCCGTGGATCAGTGTATGTACATCCTGCAGGGGAAGACTCGGCTTCAGCGCATCAGACCCAATGCAGACCCCATTCGGCAATGGGGGGGAAGGGCCTACGGCACCATCATGGCGATCACTGGTTCCATTCTGAGCAGTCTGGAGCCGGGGCTGGTTGCCCAATACCAAGTCAGCAGGGTCAGGAGACCCTATTGTCAGGATTCTTTATTGGCTTCCTTGATAATACGTCTCAATATGTTTTGTTAGTTTGTTTGTAAGTTTTATTGGAGGAGAGAGTTTTCGAATTAAGTCTCTTAGGCCCTACAGCAAGAAGTAAGAAGTGGTAAGTTCCTTAGGCATTTGCAAAAAGAATGATTTCTATATGTGGGTCTTAAATTACTCTGCTCACCATTATAGTGTACAATAACGTAAACCAAGGCAAAATATCCCAGGGAAATATTTTATTTAAGTTTTAAGCTGAGGTGGAATACTACTCATACTCTCCCCGGTGAATCCAGTTCAACGATGGGTGATTACAATGAACATAAATCTGTGTCCTGTTTTTGATCTTAAAAATAAAGAACATTAGAGTTTAAAACACTTTTAGCATATGCCAAACAATGAGTGCATTTGGTGTACTCTTTCCTCCTAGAAATGCCGCAATACTATGAATGTTGATGCTAGCGGAACTTTTTAGTAGCACCATGTTATTGAATTAGTTAAGTGTTTATACAGCCAGCTTTGTTTAATACTAGTAAGTTATGTACATAACTGTGCTCTACTTTTACTTCTCATTGACTGTAGTATCTGACATCAAGGTTTCCTAGAAAACAAAATTGCCTGGATAGACTAGATTTCCAGTTTAAGGGTTTGTTTTTGAAAAATATGATTCCCCTCAGAAATTAGCATGTTGGAATAATTTACTCTGTGAGAACCTCTTTAGTAAATAAACCAATAATCATTGGATATTTCATTTAAAAATTGTTCCAAGAATAATCCATAGTTTTGACTTGTTGTTTTCTGTGATACCAATCTATCAAATGCAGCTCTCTAGTATCTTTCCGGAACTTGATTTTGGTTTTAATCTCCAGAAACACAGATGGGGTATGTGCATGTTTAACTGGGCTGATAGTCTATGAGATATATTTTGTTTAAAACTAAAATATTTATATAAAAATAATATGGATAAGACTTCTGTATAAAGCAGTTGATGATACATTTTAAACCCATGACCTTTATTTTAGGTAAGATTATCTCCAGCCACAATGTCAGCTAAGAATTCTATGGATCTAGTTGAATATGTTGACAAGTAAGTCTGTAAATTACAACTGGTTTTAACTACCTAGTATATTTAATGATTCAGCTAGAGATTCAAATGCCTGAGTAAGATGTTTGAATTCATCTAAGCTAAGTTTCTGCTTACAGAAGAGACCATATTAAATCATTTCAGAAGATGAACCTCTCTATATCATTCCTTTCTGATTCAGAAAATGAGCCAGTTTTACAGCCTCCTATTTAAATAACTTCCATAGGTTCCTATAGATTATGAATATCACAGAATAAGTGAATTATGAAAAGATTAATACTGTTAACTTTTTTCAACTGTAAGTATGCTTATTAATATTAATAAAACAAAACAAATAGCTGTTCTTAGAATTATAAATTTGAAAGTGTTAACAATAACAAGTGATCTGCTATGTATAAATATAGGAATAATATTTCTCCCAGTGTAGAACATAAGTTCTTCTATTACAACACAATACTGTTAACTTTGATTTTTAAAGTAAACCAAGTAACAATTTCATTATAAAAACTCAGAGAATTTGTAGACATATCAAATTAATCATCAGAAACTTTTGTTGCTGCTGTTTCCAGTGCCACGCCTGGAGCTCATCCACAGAAGGTCTATGGAAGGGAGTCAACTCTGGGGACTTGCAAATATGACCTGTTATTAATACAATGTGCAATGTCCAAAAGATCCTAGGACTCTAGTTTGTAAAGGTGGGATCACAGAAGCAATGCATATTCGTTTGAATTGTTTTCTATTTTGCATGTATGTCAGAGGATTTGGTCTGATGCAACAATTAATGTTTTTAGGACACCTGGGGTTTAGTCTCGGGACTTCCACTATTGTCTTGTATGACCTCAGGCAGGCCCTTAACATCTCTTGGCTTTGGTTCTTTTATTTGCCAATTAAAGAGGTTTGATTAGAAGCTCATAGGACCCACTGTAGCTTTAAAATAATTGTGGTTCTAAAATATACATTATGACATAGAAGAAAAATATAAAACAAATGAAATGGGTTGATGAGAAGAAAAAATCTAAATACTGAATTTGTATTTTTTTAAATTACCTTTAACAATGAAGATGATAAAAAAATTTTTTTGAAGAGGATAAACATTTTAAATTCACTGATTTTTTTATCACAATCTGTTCATCTTAAGGATTTCCCTAATCTTTAGCCAATTGAATAAACATATCACAAATAGTTCAACCACAATATTTTAGCCCCTCTTTTCATACTGCCCATAACTCACATTTGCCTATATGACAATAAGGCCATAATTGAGTGAAAATGAAACCAAACAAAGAAAAAGGATTTTCTAATGTTGAAAAATACAATATTTAGATAGGTGACATTTTTTTTCTGAGTTAAGGACAATGAATGTGGTAGGCATAAAAATAATTATTTTAGATGGACAAATTAGCTAAACTTGCCATCAAAGGAGGAATGGGAGACTTATTCCTACTTGAATCGACACATGACAATAGAAAATAGAAATCATTCTTCTGATTTATGAAATTCCAGTATGAACCTAAGGGGATTTCTTTCAGCCCAAGCTGCTGACCTACAAACCAGGAGATGACAGAACAAATTCCTGGAAGATAATGACAAACTTAAAAATAAATCTAAGGAAATTTTTGCCATTTCTTGGATTCCAGAGAAACTATAATTAAGACAAAATAGTGGAGGAGAAATATTGTGTAATTGAAAACAAAAGCACAATGAAGATGACCTAGTGCTGACACTCATTTCTCCCTTGATTGTGGCCTAAGCCATGTGTGTACAACTCCTATGTACCACCTGAGATGTTTGTTTTGTTTTGTTTTGTTTTGTTTTGTTTTGTTTCTTTCCCCTCTAATCTCCCAGAGCAGGCTGCAAGCTCTCAAAACGCAGGGACTATAGGATCTTACGCTTTCTGATTCCCCTACAGTAGTAGCCTATCACGGTGCATTGAATATTGATTTCTGCGGAACCATAGTGGACAGACTGAATGGAGAATCTAGTGGAACAACTGAATCTTTAGGACTCTGCTTTGTGGAGTAGACTCCTGGGTAGCTGATTAACTGGAAAAGCAAAATGGCACGCAGGCATTTCAATAGTCAGTGAAGATACTTGGAACTGACATGCTAAATCCAATAAAATAAACATAAAAAACAATTTTAAAAAATAGCTTCATCCTTCAAGTCCTAGTATTCATTGAGTGACAACAGATTTATTGATATGCAAAGAGGGTACTTACACAAGCAAAAGTCATTCTAAACTCAATAAACTACCTGAATATATATTACATAGTCTCAGAGGTTCTGCCTTATAAATCTATATGGGAATATTTATAGGTAATACTAAATAAATAAATAAATTATAACAGCAGCCAAAAAATAAAAATAAAAAAGGGAGAATGAGCCACAAAACCAATACTACATACCCTAAGAAAAAGGTTTGGCTAGAGACATGCACATTCACCGGCCTGGCAAAACACCAGCTGCCAAGGCTCTTCCCAGCCTCGGGCAGTTGGAGCAACAGCCACACATGATTAGTCCTTGTTAAATGTTGGGTCATATTAATAATCACGGAGCGGGGGGAGGCAGAATGCTTGCAATCATTTACAGGACATCTACGGTGACATTATACTAAAGGCAGTAAGTAATTCTGATTTCCACAATGTGTTTGTTGATTCACAGTGATGATGTAGCCAATGCTCATTTAAGCTTCACTGAACAGGAGAGCACCAAAAAGCCTTTTTTCTTTTTCTTCTTTTTTTCCCTGCTGGTGGGAGGATCACCACATGGAGGCCAGGCACCTCGGGTCCTTTCTTGAATTTGCATCTAATTAGCTATAGGACCTTGAGAAAAAGAAAATGTCTTTTCTTTGTGGGCAATCTCTGCCTCTTCTATAAAATGGGGTGGAGTTTTAAGTTATGATCAGCCGACTGAGTCCCAAGGGCTATCTGTGTTCAAAATCAAATCCAGATTTCATTTCCAGAATGCAGCTTAGAAAGCTGCCTCTATTTGCCACTCTGGCCGTAATTTCTCACAAACATTCTTTTATGCAATAAAGCAAATGGCTGAGATTTAACAACATACATTATTACCCCATGAGATTTAATTTTGAATAGAAAAAAAATTTTGCCCATAAATCTCTCTTTATTTTTCTTCAACGGACTCTGCTGGAAAAAAATTCTCAACACTTAATCATATAATTTCTTTTCTTAATTTATTAAAAAAAATTTTTAATATTTTATTTATTTTTGAGAGAGCAAGAGAGAGACAGTGTGAACAGGGGAGGGTCAGAGAGAGAGGAAGACACAGAATCTGAAAAAAGGCTCCAGGCTCTGAACTAGCTGTCAGCACAGAGCCTGACGTAGGGCTCGAACCCATGTACTGTGAGATCATGACCTAAGCTGAAGCCGGATGCTCAACTGACTGAAGCACCCAGGCGCCCCTGAATCAAATAATTTCTAAGGTCTCTCCCATCCCTAAATTCTTTGGTCTTCTAAAACTGGTTATTACCTTTTATTCACTTAACAAATACTTACTGAGCATTTACTATGTGCTGGGCACTGTGTTAGGCACTTAGGTAGATAGTCATTAGTGAACAACACAGAAAAAGATTCCTGCTCTCACAGAGAGTCCATTCTAGCAGGAGGAAGGGACGCACATTGTTAGATAGCCTGTCAGGGTGGACCTCACTGAGAAGTCAGAGGTGAGCAAAAACTAGGAGATGGCCATGTGGACAAGCAAAGTTTCTAAGGCAGGACATTCCAGAGGTGTGGCTACAAAGCCAAGGCAAAGATGGCTGGAATAAAAAAGAGGGAAGTATAAACTTGACCCCCTAGTCGCCTGGGCCAGGGAAAGGAAGTTGTTTGGTATGGAGGAGTTGTCCAGGCTAGGCTGTAGCCTATCTGTTTCCCAGAAATTCTCTCATGAGTACATTTTGGGAGGATGAGGGGTCTGGCTGAAAGCCAAGAATGGTATTTAAAATACATAAAACTATAAGCAAAAGAGGCAAAAGAATGCATGATGGATGATTTCTCCTTGTGAGTAGAATATGGCCTTCAGGGCCTGGGAAGTATTTATTTTCAAGATTTTCTCTTACTAGCAGGGCAGACATTGTATTATATTGTGATGCATTGCTTTTCTTAGTACGTGATGAAGACAGATATTTCATGTTATAGAACACAAGAAAGGAAGACAAAACACTGTTGGTTGAGCTTTCTATGGGAGAGGTCATGCTAGATTGGAGGACTTTCCTGTTTTATTTTGCAACATCATATCCACCATTAAGAGCAACCAGCTCCCAGGTGAGAAAGCTCAAAACAGTCTGGGCAATTAGGGAAGGAGAGATACACGGGACACTCTGAGTTCATTAGCAAGGTTTTTTTATGAACTGGCAAATCTTCTTGCATCCTGCCAGCTCTCTGGTCTCACTGACCACATTTTTTGTTAAAGATTTTAGTTCTTAGTCCATGTTAATCTTCTCATTTAATCCTCTCAATAACCCTAACAGGGGCACAGTGTCACTATTTTCAAGATGAAGACCCTGGGGTCAAATATTTGTCCAAGTGCACATAATACTATGGCAGAGCCAAGATTCTAATCCAGAGACCTATGTCTAAGTCATTCCAAAACCTGTTTCCTTAAGCACACCTCTATCCACATTCCCTGCCAGCCATCCTCTCAATAAACACACATACACACACACACACACACACACACACACACACACACACACACACACGGATATTTCACCTCCAACCCATTTCTGGACCATAGAAGATATGATACAACCATAGATTTCTGATCTTTCTCCACTAGGACCCCTCTACGAGGTGTGGCCAGCCTGGTCTCTCAGCATCCTAGCTGTGCCTGGGAGGTGCTGCCGTCAGCCACAGTGCAGTCTCTTGCTCCTCTCTAGCATCTTCTCCCTGCCCCCCTCCCCCTGTGATGGGCAAGACTCTGCTATGAGCAGACACAGCTATTGGAATTGGGCACAACCCACTGCACCCACATATCAATCAAGGCAGGGCCTGCCCAGATGAAGCTCGGTCCCTCCGCCCCAGGAGGCCCCCTGGATTCCCGCCACACCTTTGAGCTTCTGCTCAAGTCTGAGAAATGCACTGAGGTCAGGTTGAGCCAGACTCAGTTTTCTAGAGCAGAGAGGGAGCCCCTCCAGCCTCTGGACTTCAGAGATGTCCCTTAGGATTCCATGGTGAGATGTGAGCCAAGCAGAGGAAAGGTTAATTACATAATATATTCTGAGAAAACACAATATAACATGAAGAGCGACTACATAGTCTAAGCAAAGCTGCTGTGATGTAGGAAAGAGTCAAAGAAGTAAGTTAAAATATTTCCCAACTGAGTGACTGACAACTTCCAAGCCTCAGTTTTCATCTGAATTGAGAACAATTTTTACCTATGCTATGGGGGTAGTTGTGGGGATGAAAATGAAATGATGCTTATAAAAATGACATGTTAGGGGCACCTGAGTGGTGCAGTTGGTTAAGCATCCCACCCTTGATCTCAGCTCAGGTCATGATCTCACAGTTCGTGAGTTCAAGCCCCACATTGGGCTTTCTGATGACGGTGCAGAGCTTGATTGGGATTCTGTTTCTCCCTCTCTCTGCCCCTCCCCAACTTGTGCTCTCTATTTCTCTCTTTTAAAAATAAACAAATAAATTTTTTTTTTAAATTTTAAAATGACATATCAACTATGAGTATTGTGTAGAAATAAGACTGAAATAATAAATTCCTTACATTTCTCCACAGCTAGGAACTCCCCTTAAATAACTTACCATCTGTATTAGTTTCCTAGGGCTTTCATAACACAGTATCACAAGCTAGGTAGCTTAAAAGAACAGATATTTATCGCCTCACAGTTCTAGAGGTTAGAAGTCTGAAACCAAGGCGTCAGAAGGGTTGGTTTTTCTCTGAGGGTTCTGAGGGAGAATCTTTTTCAGTCCTCTCTCAGCTTCTGGTGATTTCCAGTGCTCCTTGACTTCTAGATATATCACTTCAAGTTCTACCACCATTTTTACATGATAGTCTCCATATGTCTTCATTTTTACATAGCCATCTTCTTATGAGGGCATCAGCCATATTGGAATATGGTCCCACCCTCCCCCCTCTGACCTCATCCTAACTAATTACATGTGCAATGACCTTATTTCCAAATAAGGTAGCATTTTGAGGTATTAGGAGTTAGAACGTCAACATATCTTGTGGGGATATAATTCAGCCCATAATTCCATCTAATAATTATTGTAAGAACATATGTATACAATACTTATAGACATTACAAATCACTTCAAGTACACTAAGTAAATTCATATCTTTCGATCAGTTGGGTAGGGCAGGAATCATTATCTCCACAGGACATAATGAGCTCTCCTCTGGACAACCTAAGAAAGGTTAAAGATAATAAGTGGCAGAGACACTTGAACCCTTATCTTCTGACTCCAAATACATTGTTCTTTACCCTGAAGACTCACATAAATAACATGTACACCCCCCAAACAGCAAGGCAATAGGGGAAAGTGTCACAAAAGCAGTACAAGATGCTGCAAGAACTCCAAACATCATCAAAACTATATGTGTAACCCATCATGCCCTCATTCACACAGACTCTGGAACACTTGCCAACCGAATGCCTCCCACAGGAAATCCTATCACAACAGGTGCGTTATTAATCCTGTAATTTTAATGAAAATTTTACCAACATGAAGTATTTGCCTCAGTGCATAACTTTTTTTGCTAGAAACTATCCACAACCAGTCTCCTTCTCTGGTCTCTTATTAGCCATGTCCTAGCAGAGTCCTCTCCTCCAGGCTCCTTCAGGCAGACCTCATGCTGGCACAACCCTGTTGGCTTTGGTCTCCCTCTTCCCCACCTGTACCCATGAAACTGGAGTTACCTCCGTCGCAGCCCTCGAGCATTCAGCAATGGAGGCTTCTCTAGCTGCCAAAATCCATTTGCCAGGGTGGTTAGAAATAGGCAACAGAGAAACTACAGAAAAATTTTTTTTCAATTTCTGTGTTCCACATAAGCTTACAGGTTATTTTCGTTAGGCATCAAAATGTTCTCTAAAATTTCACTTTACATACGAGTGTGTGTGTGTGTTTCACAGGACTCTAGGCACCAAGAAGAGAACCAGTCACAATAGATCTCCCAAAAATGAAAATTCTCGTTAGTTATACTCTTCATTGTTCTAGAAAAGAGCTAAAATGTTCCAGTTTCTGCCTCTTGAGTACTGCAGGTGGATGGAATGTTTATCAGAATCTCCCAAGTAAATTTAGTGCTCGATTCACAAGAACAGAACAGGCAGAGAAGTGAGAGGCCCCAGGCACGGATGCCTCTGCCAGCAACAGCACAGCTGGTCCAAGTCACACCGAATCGCAGAGAAACAGAACTCAGAGTCCGTGGGAAATCTGTTCAGATTCCGTTGTCAGCTACATAATCAATGCTTTATGTAAAGCCCAAATATCTGTCTGAAAAGGCTCCCTGGGAATTCTTTCTCCTGTGCTTAGTAATTCCATCTGGACTACTCAGGTATATTCAGTCATTTCTTTCCTTTCACAGTTAAATTTAGATGTAAGTCCCACTGATATAATATACTAATAAAACAGTGGATTATCTCTCCCCCTTTCACTCTCTCTCTCTCTCTCTCTTTTAACTTACTAAAAGAATCAGAGTGGGCACATACTGTTACTCAATTTTTAACCATTTGGGTATCATTTGGGTATCAGGAAACTCTTAGAAGATTGAAAATGTTAATATATGTGTTTTTCCAGTTGTTGATTTAGCAAGGTCAGTTGCAAAACCACATGCTTTGTAAGTTTATTTATTTTTGAGAGAGAGGGCAGGCATGCATGCGTGTGCACACACGCCCCTGGGGGAGGGGCAGAAAGAGAGAGCAATACAGAGAGAGAATCCCACAGGCTCCATGCTGTCAGCAATTGCTCTCAGATGTGCTAGTGGCTGATGTCAAGATTGTAGCCAAAAAGGACTGAAGGCTAAGGACCAGCTTCTCTTCCCCTGGCACATCCAGGCTGCAGGTCCTGGAGAAGCCAGAAAGAAGCACTGGCTCATGGAAGGTAACAAGTAAATCTGTTGTCTACCACGGGGCTATGTGTCACCATTAGTAGGGCCTGACATTCTCTTGCCTTCTGCCTGTGACTCATACATCCAATCAACGGGAGCACTGTCAGCATGTTGGGGTTTTAGAGGAATGGAACATATATATATATAGGTCCCATTTGGTAATATTCCAGAACATTTTTGAGCCAAATTAGTGGTAGAGGGAATCTAATGAAACCCTTAGCAAAGCCTTCTTTGTTCCTCAGATGTGCAGGTGATAGGAAAGAGGAACCTCACCCAGCCGAGGCTGTTGTGCACTGCTCAAGAGAAGCTGTAAACCTTGAGGCTCTAACAACTGTGGCTTTACTGCACCATCCCCACCCCCAATTCCAACAACAGAGTCTTAAGCGAACAAACAGTCCAGTCAGACCAATTAGTTGGTCAATAAATTTTTACTGACTACCTACTCTGTGTCAGGCACTCTTCTCAGTGTTGGAGACACTGTGGAAAACAACTTAGATAAAGTACCTGCCCTTAGGGAGCTTTCATTCTAGTGATGGAGGGTAGAAAATAAACACAATTAAGATCATTTTAGGTAATGACAGATGCTGGGGAGAAGAAATGGGGTATTATGATAGAAAGTGACCTAGGGAAAGACTTGTGTGAAGAGGGCATATTGAATTTCAGAAAAAATCGTTGAGAAGGAGGCAGCCATGAAATGACTGCAGGGAAGAGCATTCCAAGCTGAAAGAACAGCAAGTGCCAAGGCTCTGAGCAAGGAACTATTTTTGCATGTGTGAGGGATGGAAAGAAGATGCATGTGGTTGAATGGGAGTCAATGGATGGAAGAGTGGAGGAGATGAGGTTGGAAAGGAGAGCAAGAATATTATTTTCAGATAATGGATAAGCCCTTGGAGGGTCTTAGACTTTTAGAAAGACCATTCTAGCTTCTGTGTGGAGGATGCACTTATGGATGGGCTGCAGAAGTAGAGGAGATAATGGCGGCCAGGACAAAGAAAGGAAGAAGCAACTAAGAAAAGAGTGAATATGATGTGTGTCATTCCTGTTGTCACTCTGTTAGGTCACATGAGTAGCATCAAAGTGAGTCCCCTGCTTCTGCTTATTATCTCTTGAAATTATAGGACTATAGGAGAGTTAGGCTTAACATTGGATTTTGTAGCCCTACAGATGAGTTTCAAAGTTTGACCTGGTGACCCTTCCTTCTGTCTGATTAGTTTCTGCATTCTGGTCTTCCAAATTACATTTTCATTCTTCAGATATTTTCTCCTTAATATATTTCCCATCTTTTTTCTTTATTTCAACCATTATTTTTTACTTGCTTACTTTTCTACACTTTCTAGTTTTTGTTTTCATTTTGCTAACATCTTCCCTTGTTTTATTGTTTATTAGCCTTTTAAAAAAATGTCTTGTTGCATGTATCTGAATGTTTTTCTTACGTAGGGATCTATAATCCAGCAGGTTATTTGTTGGCTAGTTGGTTTTGGAGGAGACTGTGCTCCTCAAATGTCTTGTTATTCTGTCCTGTGAGTTAATTTTCCCCTGGGGGTTTTGGCCAGACCCAGTCTCCAATGGAGTCCTGTCAACTCCAATAAACTCAGGGGACAGGGCACGGATGAGCCCCTGGCCCAGTAAAATCTCAACTGACCCTCCCCATTCTACGACATAACTTGTGCTGTCAGGTCTTCACTTTTGCTTCTCAGAAGGATGTCACCTTAGGAGACCAGTGGCTTTCCCACACCTGGAGCCTATGGAAGTAGGAAGGCATAAAAGCAAATGCCCAAGGTCAGTTTTTCTCCCAAGTTTCTTACAACTAGAGCAGTTTATCCCAAGACTATCAAGGAGAAGAAACAGGAGTAGACCTACAACAGTCCTTTTTCCCCATTTTACACTCCCACCGCCTCGAAGAACTATCTCTTGCCCCAGGCCAAAGTGGCCACCTGTCTGAGGTTGGGTTGCCCAGGAAACAGGCTCTGAGACAGAGATTGGTAAACAGAAGGCTCATTAAGGAGTGCTCTGGGGTCACTGCCGAGAATGGAAGGAAAAAAAAGTATTGTGATACAATTCCACAGGGAGCCCTGAAGCAGGGATGGTCCTTCCAAGTTGTTCTGAGATAAAGCAAGTGTGCCAGGTCTTTACACCCACACAGTGACCAATCACTAATTTCAGGCTGCCCCAGGAAATGGATATGGCCATCAGCAAAGTGACTGTCTTCACCAAGGTGGCTCCCAGAGAAGCTATCAGCTGAAGTCTGTCAGCCAGCAGCATACCCAACACTTGGAGTAATAACTCCCTCCTTCCTAAAAAGGGAGCTGGGGGCACATCATGGCACTCACTGCACCTCCCCACACACTATCCATTTTAAAATAGCCCCCACTGCCTAAAAAGGGCAGTTTTCTAATTTTTCTTTCTAGGCCCTCCTAGATTTTAGGAGGAAGAGAGGATAGGAAGTCAGCCGTCACGCCAGGTCAGCTTGCTGGTCAAGACCATGGGCACCCAGGAAATTTTACTCCTGAGGAACTGTGTCACTCATTTCTTTCTTCAGAGACTAGGTCACAGAACCAAGCAAAGTGGATTCAATAAAGAAAAAGACAAAGTAGCTTGTCCTTTAAGCGGCTTATTGGTGAAAGGAAAGAGTAATATACTAATGCCAATAGGGGCTATCAGAATTTTACATGTTTCTTTACCCTAATGCTTAAGAGCTCTAGCCTGTTTCTTTTTCTCATTTATTGTGTTTACTTTTTCATGAAAATTCTGATTCTTCTGCGAATCTCTGCCTTTGAGCTATCATGTCTTCCAACTTAGTCGCCAGCTCTTTCCTCAATGTAGAATTCTCAAGTATTAAATGTATGTGGATCCAACTTGGCTTATAAGAATAGTGGGTAAAATAGAAAACGACTCCTGCTTAGAAAACATGAAAAATATCTACTGCAAGACCAAGGCAGAAGTCAGATCTTGTGAGATGAGAGACAAACCAGGGTTCCAACCAGGCCAGTTGCTTTAAAGTCCTCTCCAGCTTCTCACAGGGGAGTCAGTGTGGAAGTTAAGTGAAAAGACAAGTTTGGATTCTGGCTCCTCCAACTCATTCCTGAAACACCTCTGTTGTTTCCTGTCCTTGACCAGGGGTCATGCTTTTCTTCCTGCGATTCCAAACGCCCAGAGAAGCCAGCTAGAAGACAGACTGAACACCCAGGAGCGCACCATCACCTTCCTCCTTGAACAAGCCTTTCGCATCAAGGAAGACATCTCTGCTTGTCTTCAAGGGTCCCAAGGCTTTCAAAAAGAGGAGTTGCTTGCCAGGAAGCTACTGGAAAGCCATATCCAGACCATCACGAGCATCGTCAAAAAACTGAGCCAAAATATTGAGGTAATTCTTCATTTCCCATACGTCGGCATCTTTGCTTGACAACGATGATCACCACCAGTAACACTTTCAACTACAGAAACGATTCACTAGAGCTTAAGATTAAGTGATTACAACATGGTGCCCCGTGTGTGCCAAAAAGTAGAAGGACATTCTATTAAAAAAGCATTTAATACCTATTTTGTGACAGCAGAGAGAATTGTTTAACAGTATGTCAGACATTGTGCTTAGGTGCTTATTTTAATCTCAATTCCCGAGATTGCTTTTGTGGAATTGTTTCAAATAGAGCTTTTCATAATGCACTGGCGATGATGGTCTGACCCCAGCCCTCCCTTTCCCCATCTCCCACCCCCTCACTTCTTTCATTGTGACCACACTGGCTCTCCCAGCGCTTCCTAGAACACACCAAACATGTTCTGGCTTTAGGGCCTTGGCACTTACTATTCACTCTGGCTGAATCATCTTCCCCTAGATATTCCAGTGAAATGTTCTCCTTTGCCTTGAAGTCTCTGCTCAGTTATCACCCTATCTGAGAGGATTTCCCTGGCATTCTGTAGAACGGCACCCTTCCCTACCCAGTAGTCACAACCTTCCTTAAAACTTTACATTATAGATATCCGTGTGATATGCAAATTTATAGTCTATATTTGTTAATTGCTTGTTTTCCCCTTCTAATATATGAATAGACATATTTTAATATATAAAGGCAAAGATTCTGGGGGTTTTTTTCATTATGAAATCACACAACAGATGAGAACAGCACTTGGTAGGTAGTCAGCACTCTACATATTTCCCGAATGAATGATGTTTAAGATGTTAAATGGAAAAGAGAATTTCTGATCACAAAAGAAATATCTGTCTGGGCTACACCAAAATAAACAGGCTTTCACTACAACTTTTTTTTAGCAGTTTTAAAGTGCCATAGGCATGATGAACCTGGGGCAACTTTCAGACAAGAGTCACCGAGAATACACTTTGGGAAACTGACTAGAAATTTGAAGAATTATTATGAAATTTTATGATAATTCCCATAATAAATGTCTTCTTTTACTGTCAGAGAATATAGTAGGTTTGACAGACAGACAGACAAAACTCATTCAATTAAGCCAGCAAAGATTTCCTTGTTTATAAAGCAAAGGACATTTATTAATTTATTTTCTATCTGTAGGGTCTGCCACACCCTATGATGCATTAGAGGGAATATGGAAGTTTTAAAAAAATCTTAGTGGACTTTTAAAAGGTACTTTGTTGGTATTTAGCACATACTGAAATGCCTCCAGTGCCTAAAAGTCAGGACCACTTCACAAAGTGTTTCTAGCATCATAGTGGTAAGAAAGCAACAAGAGGTCAGCTGCTCAGTGCCTCCAGCATGATGACCAAACCAAGTTACTAATTTAAAAGTTGCTGCTAATTGCCAGGAGAGTAGCATTCTCAGAAATGAGAAATGGTTGTTACATGGTTGATTATATTTGTCAAAATCCATTCAGATATACACTTTGGTGTGTACCTTTTAATACATATTAATTATATCTCAGTAAAATACTCTTCATTTAAAAAAAAAATTTAACTTTTATTCATTTTTGAGAGAGACAGAGAGACAGAGCCTGAGTAGGGGAGAGGCAGAGAGAAAAGGAGACACAGAATCCAAAGCAGGCTCCCAGCTCTGAGCTGTCAGCACAGGGCCCTATGTGGAGCTCAAACTCTGAGGGCAGGATCATGACCTGAGCTGAAGTCGGATGCTTAGCTGACTGAGCCACCCAGACACCCCTTTAGAAATCTTGTTAAGGGCTTCTTTTCCTATAACAACTGATTGTCTTAGATTAGCTCTGAGGAAAAGACAAAATGTTTTCCAAAAACTGTAAAATCTCAAAATAGTTGCCATCTTGTTAACGGGTTGGAGTATATAGGGAAAATGTGGAGGACTGGTCCATGCGGAAAACCGAATTCGGAAATATTTTAAAGTCTATAGATAACATAGTTAAAACATTATAAAGAAGAAACTATTAGGCTGCCTTTACTAAATAATTAAGACTATTATCTGCTCTTTATAGCAAAATAGGTGCTATTCAAGTATTTTTTAAAAACCTAAACTCATTAATGAGGTCAGTCCATTTCTAACTGACCAGCAAGACAGGTTCGAGTATGAACTGAAGCGTGACCTGGGTCTATGTGTTTTTCATCAACCATAATTGCAAGAGTTGTTTGCTCCTTTTTATATTCAAACTATTTGTTTTTCACCCTGGCAGCTAATTATAAATTTTAAAATTAATTTATTTTAAACTCAAGGAAAGAGAATTTTATGTATCACATTTATTTTGTTTATTTATTTTGTTTCTTCTTCCCACCAACTTTTAAGAACAATACTGGTTCATTGTCATTATTTTGAAAGCTTCAGAAAAAATGTTTAAACCTGGGGGAAAAAAATTCTTGCAATTCCACTACCAAATGGCAATCTCTACAAATACCCAGATTCATTACCCTCAAGTCCTTCCACATAGTCCATTAGGAGGCCAAGACTACATTTGTAAGCATAATCTTTAGTATAAATTTATATTATAAACTCTCACGTCATTAAAGATTCTTTGTACAGAGCACACACCATGATTTGCTAAAATTATTCTCTTAATATTAAAATACCCTTATTCATAAGTATATGTTTGTATTTGGCTTATTTCCCTAGGATATGTTTTTAAAAGTGGAACTCCAGGGTGTGGACACTGTAAAGGCTCTTGGTGCACGTTGCCAAATTGGTTTCCGGAAAGTTTATACTTAAGTATACTTCCATTAGAATTACACCAGAGTGCTTGTTCTCTGTGCCTACACCAGCATTGAGATGTATTGTTTTAACTTTACTGATTTGATGGGAGAGATGTGAGATCTTACTCTCTTTTTCACTTTTTAAAAGTGACCCTAACGCTTGGCATTTTTCTCTGTCCATAGTCTACTAATGTCGTTTGCCAATTTATCTTTTGGAGTTTGAGTGCTTTTTAATTCTTATTGATTTGATGAGTTTTACTACCTGAGGATAATAGCTGCTGGTAGCTGCCCAAAAGTTTAACAACCAGCAAGCAAATATTTTCTGGAGGATAAAACCTCGGTTGGAGGGTTTGCCTATTTCCATGATGTTCATAGTCTCACCGTGGTTGATTTCAAACCAATACACCAAACACAAAGACGGGAAATGATGTGCACAATGGGCTTTCACTAAAAATGCATGCTAGTTGCAGCACATAATTGAAATCCTAACATTGGTTATGTTTTTCCAGTTTGTTGTTTATATCTCAGTTATATTTATAATGTTTCTACCAAGTTTTCTATAAGGTTAAACATTCCAATATTTTGCTCTGTGATTTCTCTCATTTTTAAGAATAGAAATTTCTTCATTTAGAATTGAAATAATCACCTCTATCATCTGTTATTTTTATGGCCTACTAATATTTTTAAACTACTTTCCTGCAATCTATATTGATGTGTGTCATGAGGTAAGAATCTAAACAGATTTTTTTATGAGTAAATAACCAGAGAGCCCAACACCATTTGTGAAATTCCTCCCCCACTAATTTGTGAGCTTCAAGTAGAACACATTTCTTTTTTTTTTTAATTTTGTAATGTTTATTTATTTTTGAAAGAGAAACATAGCACGAGCAGGGGAGGAGCAGAGAGAGAGGGAGACACAGAATCCAAAGCAGGCTCCTGGCTCTGAGCTGTCAGCACAGAGGTGGACCCGGGACTCAAACTCATGAACAGGGAGATCATGACCCGAACCAAAGTTGGACACTCAACCGCCATCCAGGCACCCCAGCACATTTCTTTCTTATATGAAGGTCTTACCAAGGTCTTCATTACATTACACTGATTTATTTACATATGCATATCTATTTGGCTACACTTGATTTATTTATTATTATCTCATATGTTGTGGTGTTTAGTAGGGCACATTTTCTTTCACTATTCTTTACCAAAACAAAGCAAAATAACATCTACTGCTATGGTCTGAATGTTTGTGTCTCTCCGCACTCTCCCAAAATGCATTCGTTGAAATCTAATGTCCCTTGAGGTAAACATAAAAAAGAAATAAAACCAACTAAACAAAAAATGTTTACTTATTGGAGAGATGAGTGAGGATAAACTGAAAGTTTTAGGGAGAAAACCAATCAAGTTGAACAAGACTTCTTTAGTTTCTCATGCTCAAAATGGTGGTAGTGTTGAATAACTATTTTGCCCACCATGATATATGTAGCTCAGTACACAATATTATACTTATGACTTTTCCTCTCTGATCATACATTTCTGAATGATTACTTTGTATTTCCTAAACATAATTTTGAATGGATTATGCTTACAGAACCATTAGAAAATAAAACATTAGCTCAAGAAAAAAAAAAAAAAAAGAAATCTAATGTCCCAGGTGATGATGTTAGGAGGTGGGGTCTCGTGATTAGGACCAGTGCCCCCCTATGAAATATCCCAAGCTCCTGCCACCACGTGAGAACACAGTAGGAAGTAGGCAGTCTGCAGCCCCGGAGAAGGCTCTCACCAGAACTGGACCGAGCCACCACCTTGACCTTGGACTTCAAGCCTCAGAACTGAGAGAGATACATGTCTCTTGCTTATTGGCTACCCAATCTGTGGTATTTTGTTAGATTAGCCTGAATGGACTAAGACACAGTCATGCAAAAACAAATGAAAACAAAACAAAAAAAACCCTCCAGCTGACACTTCTATGTTTTCAACTAAAGGTTTGTTTGTTTTTATTTTTGTTTTCTTGTTTTGTGGGTTTGTGGGATTTTTTGGCTCTTGGGTTGTTTCAATCTGCCAGTTTACAAATGAGAAAGATCCTGTATATAGTCTTTAAAATTTCTATGATTCATTTGCTACAAAAAATCTTTTCCTCAAAAAATTGATGAACATAAATTTAGACATAGTTCAGGCCTTGATCATATATATCAACTAAACTCTAATGCTTCCCCAAATCAAGAACTTGTCTTATACTCTCACATTTTTACAAATAAATAAAAGGGTTTTTTTAAATAAATGCCTTTACTTTGGATTTTGTTTGAGTGTCAACTAAGATAGAAATTTTTGCTATAGACAAGCAGAATTTTTTTTTAAATTAATGTTTACATGTAAGTGTGAAAATTTTTTAAGCCACTGTTCTTGGGACCATTGGCCTGGGAGTAGAAGACAGTCTGCTCTATTTCAGAATACCAAGACCTACTGAAGCCACGACTAAGAATACCCATGGACAAAATCTGAATGAACTTCAAGTCATAAATCTCTCATGTTCTCAAACAAATTTAGAATAAATCTTATCACTCCTTGTGAGTGGAACAGTTTGATTCATATTTGCATATGCTAGTTGTATTAGCTTTACTGTGCTTTTGACTCAATCTGTGAAGAGCCTTGCCCGAGGCATTGTAAAGATCCCTTTTAAACCTACCAATTCTGGAATAGGTTTTTGTGAAAAGCTTTTGTACCAATGACGGCCACATGGTACCTCGTGGCCATAACAGCACAATAAGTATGTTTTATTTGGCCCGTATTGCGTTTACATAAGATTTTGACCAAGATGTCAACATTTAAAAATTGAAAGATTTAACATAAAATCTAGATTTCTGGCTTGTGTTGAAACACTGGTGAGCCACCATTCCTACCTGGCAACAATCAGCCGGAATCAGGCCATCACTGCCTTCCTCACAGAAAGCCGGGAGTGCCTCTCTCTGACATAGGACTCTCTCACTCATTTACGCTGTCAGCCTCATTAGGAAAGGCTTTCAATTTTGCAACCTTGCGTTCTTTGAATTATATATATTTTTTATCATGGGGTGTAGGAAATTAATGGGAATTTTCCCTTAAAATTACAGATTTTAGAACACCAAATAAAAGCCCGAGACCAGGCGGCCACAGGAACTAATTTTGCGGTCCAGGAGCTAAACACCAGACACCTTCAAGGAGTTGGAGACCTTCGAGGCAGAGTGGCCAGGTGAGGACAAGCATGTCAATGAGCAGCAGTCAGTTCTTGCCCCTGAATTCTCATCCCCAAGTAAGTTCCAGATAGTAGAAAAGCAGATACTGTCTTTACATTATGCTAAACTAATGAGGTGTTAGTTGAGAAAGTGTTTGACACAATTTGAAAGCCTCATGCTACCTCTAAGATTCAAGGGATCTCTTAAAGGCCCCTTACACAGAATACCCAGTTTTGGTTCCATCTACAAGTGATGAGAATCGTATTATATTTACAGCTTTCAACTGTCTCAATGCCAACACCTGTACAAAGACACACCCTCAAGGCCACATACAAAATTCCCAGATGAGTCAGATTTTAATGATTAAAATATTTAAAATATATAAGAATTACATAATAAAAGCAACAAAAGGAATGTACTTCCAAATGGATAAAATTTTGAATAACATCTTTCATATGCTATTTCTAAATCTAAAGAAGTAATGCTATGCAGTTTAACAAAGCTCTGTGGGTATGGACAATGGCAGGGCTGCTCAGGTAGACATATCAGAGGTCACTTGTGAACGGCTGACTATGGACACCTTTGCAACTCGACATGATGGTAGCATCACCTCCTTACTCTCTCTACTGGAATGCTCAGCCTCCATCTTGTAAATCTGCTCTGAAATGTTAATGACCATATAATAATTAGGTGATTAGCATCTAAGCCAAACTTCTTTTGGAGCTTCTGTCTATTCAATTCAACAACAAAAATGTATTAAGCTATATGCCATGTACCCACATGCCAGGCAGTGTGCTGGGATTCAGGGACTCAGCAACATGGTCCACTTCCCATTCCTCATGACCCCAGATTTGTGGTCTATCTGGGAAAAAAGCTCCAAATGTAAGTGACCAGATAAACACTATAATGAAAGCTTGAAGTGCTAAGGGAATATCCAAATCAGACTGAGGCATAGGGAAGTCTTCCTGGAGGAGGTAACACTTGAAATTAGTTTTGAAGCATCCATAGCAGTTATCAAGACCAGGAAGGACAATAGGAAATGCACTTTACATAAGAGGGGAAATAAGTGCAAATGAACTGAGGGATGAATTATGGTGACGTGCTCAAAGAGCTACCTGTAAGAAGAGTGTTTTAGCTTTGGTATTTTGGGATTTGCATTTAGGGAGAGATGGGAGATTGGGAGATGAAGCTAACAAGTAGTTCAGATTGCTGAGGGATCTTGTGGGCCAAGGTAAGAAGTTTGAACTTTATATAGAAGGTTCTAAGTAACCATGGGAAGATTATAGGTAAGAGAGATGACATATTTAGGAACATTCTAGCAGTAGCTAAGATGGTAGCATACAGAAAGGAAGCATGAAAATGAAAGGAAGCCTTCTGCAGCAAACAGGTGGGAAATGTCAAGGGCCTAAACTAATGCACGAGCCATGAAATTCTAGACCAGGTAACACATTAGGAAAACAGAATCTATAGGAATAGTACCTATGTGTACACACACACACACACAGATAGATATGTAATTGTATTATGCATAAATAAATGTTTATACATCTAAAATATACAAAATTATGTATTTTCTTATTAATATCTCATACACACAAAGGAAAGTTTTTAGTATTTGGGTAAGTTGTGATGCAATGTAATAGAAAAAACACTAACAAACCCACCCTCCTACTTAGATGTGCCACGACTTTGCAAAGATAATATCAAACATCTGTTTTGAATAAAACTTGGAATTTGGTTCCACTTGGTGGTGTGCTGATGACACCTCAACTATTTATTTTTTCTGCAAACCATTACAAGCCCAGTATTTTTCTAAATCCTGCCTTACATATAAGACAAAATAACAGATTTAAGTGAAACCAAGACATGAAGAGAATAATATTAAGAATAAGATATACAATTATTTTTGCTCAACTTCAACTTCTTTTTTCTTTTTTGTTTCCTTTTAAAAAATATAAATTGTTTCTATTTAAAGTCTACAAAATGATTTGATATATACATGCATTGTAAAATGATTACTATGGTCAAGCTAATTAACATATCTCACATAGTTACCATTTTATGTGTGTGATAAAATCTGAAATCTACTTTCTTAGCATATTTCCATTCTTCAGTACATTACTAACTATAGTCGTCACACTATTGGGTCTCTAGGCACAGTCTTCCTACCTAACCTGCAGCTTTGTACTCTTCCACCAACATTACCCATGTGCTCCAACTCCACACCCTGAGTAACCAGCCTTCTACTTTCTGCTTCGATATATTTGACTTTTTCAGGTTCCATATGAGATCATGTCCCTTTTTTATTTCTGTGTCTACCTTAATTAACTTATTGTAATGTTCTATAATTTTATCTATGTATTCATAAATGACAATATCTCTTTTTTTTGAGTCTGAATAATAATTTGTGTGTGTGTGTGTGTGACAATTTCTTTATCTATTCACCTATCAACAGATGCTTAGGTTGTTTCCATATCTTGGCTATTGTGAATATTGCTACAGTGAACATGGGCATGTGGGAGTCAGATACTCCTTCCAAGTACTGATTTCATGTCCCTTGGATATACATCCAGAAGAGGTTTTGCTGAATGATGTAATAATTCTATTTTCAGTTTTTTGAAGAACCTTCATACTGTTTTCTATAATGGCTGTACAGTTTACATTCTTACCAACAATATACAAGGCTTTTCTTTTCTCTACCTACTAGTCAATGTTTGTTATCTTTTTATTATTTTGAGAACAGCCACCCTAACAGGTGTAGGGTGATATCTCCTTGTGGTTTTGACTTGCAGTTTCCTGATGATCAGTGATGCTGAGCACCTCTTCATGTACTTGCTGGTCCCTTGTATGTTGTCTGTGGATAACTGTCTATTCATATGCTTTGTCCTTTTTTAAAAAGAAATTACTTTTGAGAGAGAGAGAAAGAGAGAGAGATTGAGGTGAGAGAGGGCAGAGAGAGACGGGGCAGAGGATCCAAAGCAGGCTCTGTGCTAACAGCAGAAAGTCCGATGCGTAGCTCCAACTGTGAGATCATGACCTGAGCGAAAGGTGGCAGTTGCTTAACCAACTAAGCCACCCAGGTGCCCCCACCTTTGTCCATTGTTTAATCTTGTGGTTATTTAAAGCTACCTCTTTTTTCTATGGTCCCAGGGGACTTCCAAATGAGCCCCATCAGCTCTCAGAGCTGGGTGGTTTGGAAACCAGTCTCTCCGGTAGCAGCTGTAAAAGTTGGAGTGCTAGATGTGTGGTCCAAACCCTTCTCTCCTCAGGAAAAAGCTGAGGTTTGGCGGTTCTCCTCCCACTGGAAGGAAGGCACTGTGCCAAGAATGGGGTTTACAGCATGAGTGTATGTCTCAGCTTTTCCTTCCCATTTCAATGTGGGTATATTCTTCTAAAATTTTAATGTTTATTTATTTTTGAAAGACAGAGAGAGACAGAGTGCAACTGAGGGAGGAGCAGAGGAGAGGCAGAGAGAGGGAGCCACAGAATCTGAAGCAGGTATCAGGCTCTGAGCTGTCAGCACAGAGCCCGGTCTAGGGCCCAAACTCATATCATGACCTTAGCCAAATATGAATGCTTAACCAACTGAGCCACCCAGATGCCCCAATGTGGGTATATTCTTAGTTGCCTGATAAGCAGAAGTCTTTACATTAGTTTCTGGATTTTTCTCAGAGGGAACTGATCTGTGTGGAGCTGTTTATTTGGTACATACAGACGAGAAGAGAAAATCAAGAGCCTTTTATTTCTCCATTTTACTCTTCAATTGCTTAATTACCTTCCCCTTGAATCTTAGGTAGTAATTTTAGGCTGAGGTCTTATTTTCCCTTGAAATATCTCCTTTTTATGAAAATTTCTTTATCTTATTTGTTAATCTGAGACAGAATCTGACTAAAAGCCATAAGCCTTCCTCTCCCATTCTGTGTATTTTTGCCAGGCAAGGGACTAATAGACAGGCGGTGAAAGATTAATTACTATCTTTCCACATATACTGGCCTTAATTCCAATGAGTATTTTGGCATAACTGAGATTAAGTTTATTATTTTAACAAAATTCAGAGAAAACATTTTCCTGCTGCATAAATCCAACTAAATATTTAATAATGACAGTGTGCTTTGAATTTTACACCCTATTTCCTACTCTGAAACAGGCGCAGTGTAAAAGCAAGTGCTTCCAATGAGATGAGTTGAGTTGAGATGAGATGAGATGAGTTGTCTGGCTTGCTTTTGATACCCTCTTCTCCATTGAGTGGATGATAATCTCAGGTACAAATGAGGAAAAGCAAATATGTAAAGAGCATCCACAGAGATGGCCAGGATTTACAGTCTGCAGTAGCAGCCTGAGGACACCGAACTTCCGGCTACATTTGGCCATTTGGGACCCAAAAGCAGATTTTCTTTTAAGAAAAATAATATTGTGTTGCTATGCAATTAAAAGCAAAAATCATATTCTTTGGAGGAATGATATCATGGTTATTGTCAACTTTTGAAAAATTAAGAGCAGGAACTTCTGGTTAAAGATAGTTGAATAAAGATATTTTTACGCTACTCCTCTCACTTGCGACATCTTAAACCCAGTTAAAAGTAGAAGAAGGGAAGCAAAAACTCCGTCTTTAATAGAACTTGGGAGTTGCCACAACTGCTAACCACAGAGTTCGCTTACAAATACTGTCAGGTCTGGACTGATAGACTTCCTCAGACCGTAGACATAACGATGCGCTCCAAATCAAGAGTTGTAATCCTAAAAGGTACAGCTAAATAATTTGAATGGAGCAGTATTACGCTAAGGGCTCAGGCGGGTCACAGGACAGACAGACAGGAAATGTCCCTTTCGAGAATCAGGTCAGTGACACAGAGCAGCTGAGGAGTGTAGCTGAGGATGCATCTGTGTTATTTAGCATCTAGAAGCTCTGTGCTTGCAAATTCATAACCGAGAGAAATGCTGACATGCTCCAGGCAGAGGAAGTGGAGTGGGCCTATAGAGTCACGACTGAAAATCTAGGACTCAGTGATTGGCTGTGAAACACACCAGTACGGTTTTTGAGGAGGAAGAGGGGAGATGTGCACTCCCCCACCGTGCAGGGCCTAAGGAAATAACAGATTTGATACTGTAAGCCTCAGTGGAGGATGTGGTCTACTCCTCCCCACACATACACTTGGTGATCTTCTGCAGGTTGTCAGAATCAGCCAAAGATGTAAGCACGATAGTTAGGTAGAACCTAGCCTGTGCATAAAAATCGGCCCCACCATTATCGATAGGCACACAGAAAACATGAAGCTGATGAGCAAACGTCAGTGAGAAGAATTACCAGAAAGACACATGAGGAGTTCAAACCAGAGGTTCTCCTCCTGTCAAAAAAGCTAAGAAAAAAGGAAAAAGATTAAAGCAGATTGCTAATTAAACAGCAATCAGATGTAAGTTTGCTCCTTCCCAAATTCCCACTAAATCTGCAAAAAAACAAACAATGTTTCTTTTTAAAACAGACCCACAAAGACAGAGGATATCAGCATAGAAATCTTGGGACCTAGAAAATAGACATGTGGAAACTGACTTAACAGATGTAAAAAAAAAAAAATTCAGTTTTAAACCTGTGGGATAAGCTGAGAATGATCTGGTTTCATACCACACAATTCTCAAAAGGCTGAGGTGTTGGCAGCACCAGGAAACTGAATCTAGGTAAAGACAGACTCTTGTCTCCAGGGAAAAGCAGGAAGAGGGAGAGCAAGGAACCATTGTAGTTTGTTGTTGTAGACTTCCGGAGTTCTCTCTTGTCCAGCAAGAGTGGATGCAGGATTAAAGAGATGCTAATGTCTGGGAAGAGACAAGAGCCCCCTGTAAGGGTCCCTGCTCCGTTTTTATTACGATCAGAAGGCTTACAAGCGTGATGGACGTGCACAGACAGACAATGAAACTGAACATTAACTCATGGGAGTGAGGAAAGGGGGTTTTGAAGATACAGGGTGTTAGGGGCTTGGGGCAATACAGAACAAAATCCAGGCGCCAGGCCGATGGTTCTTTACAGCAGACAGGAGGCACCTTGTCTATTTACCTAAACTTGCCTAGGGGACAGGAAACACAGAGCTCGCTACCTCAGGGTCGATAAGGCACCTTTCTTTTGCTAATTAGCCCGATCTGAGCATCCATGCCCTGCTTCAGTCTATAGCACTGTTTACCTATTTTGGTCCTTCCTTCGTGTGAAAGCAGCTCTCTGCTCGCTGTTGTACTAAATCTTGTACTAAATCGTGGGGGCGCTGCTGCCCTGAATACCTCATCTTGTTTATCAATTCTAGGATGCCTTCATCCTGCGGCTTCCTATTCCTTTATGCCTCGTTAACCCATCCGTGCAAGCTCAGGAAATTCCCAGGTTTATTCGCCACAGATTGTTATTAGCCTTTTAGTTTTTATTGACTTCTAAGCTATAGGCATGTTTTACGTTGATAAAATAAAAATGATTAAAAATACTAAATAAAAGGGCTTCCCCAAAAAAGAGATGATCACATAACAGAGCAAGATAGGTAAGCTGGACTTGCTCAGGAATAAGGTAGAAAAAAATTAAAACATCACAGAGATGAAATGTTTTGAAAGCCCCTGAAATGAAATAAATACAACTAAAAATAATAATGTATTTTTAAAAGCAAACATGAGCACACCATAAAAAATGAAAAGAAAATGTTTTTCCATATAAAAGTGGTTGTAGAAAAATGATATATAGAGGAGACAAGTAAAACATATTCAATATAGACCCTTTAGGACCACCTGAAGAAGAAAGAGAATAAATTCTTTAGGAAAAAGCTCTTCATGCATATAAGAGAAGAAAACTTCCTTGAAATGGAGATTTGAATTTATAAATCAAAACTAGAATTCAAAGAAAAATTGATATAAGAACAACTGAATCAAAATATCCTGGTTAAGGGGCCCATGGGCATATTGGTTGGTTAATCATCCTGTCCAACTCTTGACTTCCACTCAGGTCATGATCTAATTGTTCGTGTGAGATCAAGGCAGCACGCTCTCAGCTTGGACCTTGCTGCGGATTCTCTCTCTCCCTCTCTCTGCCCTTCTCCCACTTGTGCTCATGGGTGTGCTCTCTTTCTTCTTCTTCTCTCTCTCTCTCTCTCTTTTTCTCTCAACAAACAAAACAAACAAAAAAATCCTGGTTGAAGTTACTGAACATCAAGAATAAAGAATCATTGGACAACCGGGTAGACAAAACAAGTCAGCATGTGGTGTTAGGCTGGCGGTGTGTGTTTCTGCACGGGGAGACAGGAATTATTAAATCATAGCTACTGATCTTGTAGGGGTGCTTCCTCAGGGCTAGGTGCTGGCTAAAGCATTTGACTCATTACTTCCTTTCATCTTTAAATAACCCTATCAAGTGACTTTTTTTTTTTCAGGATAGCCACTTACAGTTCTGAAGTTTGAGCACAAAGCATTCCGGGAGGTGCTGTCTATGGCTCCTGTGTTCACACTGCCCATGTGGCTGGCACATCTAGTGCTGTGTGGTCGACAAATTGTGCAGCTATGTGCAGTGGTCTTCGAGTCATTACTCCCTTTTCTCAGTTAAGGAGAAGTGAAGCTCATCGACAGTTAAGAACCTTTTCCCAGATCTCAAAACTGGGAAATAGCAAAAGCCAGATTCAAAGCCTGGTCACTGTGACACCAGAGACAAATTCTTAACCATTAGCCTACACTGCACAGGCCAGCTGTCTCTGAAGGTCACACAAGAGGAGGTTGGGTGACACGTGGCAGAGAGCAGTGATAGCAGCAACTGTTCCTATATAATCTTTGAGGGTCTTAATGTGGATTCACAGGAGAATATCCTAACTGACTGATAGCACAGCTTATTTTGACAACAGACTTTATGTACAAACGTGTGAGATGGCGTTTGCCCGTGACTTTGGTGTATTACAAGCCAGCTCACATTTTTTATCAGATCAATTCCTAATTTTTCCTCCCAGCAGTCTCCCCTCCCCTACCACAGTCCCCTGGTATCTCCTCTAGGGATTTCTCAGCCAAAATTACCATCATACTCACTTTGGGCTCAACTTTGGTACTAAAAATCATAAGAAAAAGATCTTCATTTCTAGATCCTAAAAAAATATTGATGGCCATAAAATAAACTATATTTATAATACTTTGCATAATAGCATGAAAATATAATGCCTAACAAATATTATTTGAGGACAAAGAATTTCTTTTATAAAATTACAAACTTCAAAGTGATCTCTGATAACTTTAGACAAAAAACACAGTCCTTCAGCATTCTCCATATTTTTCATGCATTTATGAGTGCACATATTTCATGCATATATGAGTGCATTGAAACCGATAACACAGCATGTAACTGGCTGTCTCCCAAGAGAAGCCTTGAGCGGTGATATGGGGTAGGATTCCCCGACATGCTGGGAAGGTGGTTAATCTTCAATTCCAACCCCATTTCACTAGAATAACTTCTTTAAAAAACCATCTGCAATTCTGTGAGCCTAAACTTCATTCACATGTTACTGTGAATTGTTTTTGTCCTAATATAAGATAACACTGGACTGAGCCCACTCCAGGAGCAGGAGTTTTGACTGGGGTAAGAGGAGGGAAATTGTTTTTTGAATATGGGTCGGAGGATGATGGTGAGCTGGGATTCTGTAGCCAGAAGAGACCTGACAATCTTGGAGCTGAAAAAACAGACTAAACAGAGGAAAGTGGATTTAGAATGCAATATAGAACAGGAAAAATTTCAATTTTGCCTAACCATAAGCAGCAGGGAATATTCCCCAAACACCAAAATGTGTTGGAATGCCTATGACTGAATTAATATATCAGACTGAAAATCTAAAACTCCCCCTATTTTCTCCCAATGTCTTCATCTACTCCAACCCAGTTCTTTGATTTTGGCCAACGTATCATTATCCAACCTAGTTTCTCTCTCATCAGAAAAATGAGAAAAAATGAAGATTTCTGTTTATGTTCCCAGGTCTACTAATTATTCAAAGAACTTTAGAAATTTTACCATGAATGAATGCACACATCCTTCTGTAGTATGAAAAATGTTGGAGGCACCTGGGTGGCTCAGTCAGTTAAGCATCCGGCTTTGGCTCAGGTCGTGATCTTGCAGTTCGTGGGTTCAAGCCCCACGTCGGGTTCTGTGCTGACGTTTCAGAGCCTGGAGCCTGCTTCAGATTCTGTATCTCCCTCTCTCTCTGATCCTCCCCTGCTTGAGCTCTCTGTCTCTCAAAAACAAAAATTTAAAAAAAATTACATAAAATAAATTTTGAGCCTACTGATCTCGCAACCAATTTTCGTCTTGCCACTAGATGTGACTCCAGCATTGTGAAGCTTTCTGGAGACATTCAGTTCATCAGCTATGAGCACCGGAAAACTGAAAAAACAATTCAAGATTTCATGTCTGCCCTACAAACTGTTTCTAAGAACTTGGATATGAAGGTAATTGAAAATATTTGGAATTCTTACATTATGTGTTACTAAGCTTTCATTATAGCTTATCAAAATGTCTAGTCAGGTGGAAATTCTTCAAAAGAACTCTTTTCTTCCGAAGTGTTTAAATATTACAGTCACACATATATACCATGAGCACTGTCAGTTAATTAACAAAAATTTAACGAGCACCTCCTATGTTCCCATCGTAAGCCTGTGCTACTTGAGTCCACTGTTGCTCTTATTCTTTTACTCTCTGGGTTTTCCTCAAAGACGGTAGACCAAAGATTATAAGCAAAACAATGTCTCATGGAAGTTAGTATTATTAAATATCCGAACTAAATGTGAGTTGATTATGCATCCCTACAATAGGTTACGTCTCTCACAAAATTATGTACAAATCCATTGCCCTAGTTTTAAAGGCCATTTCTATACTGGCCTCCTGCTTACCACTTCAGTTCACTCCACTTTTCCTGGATCACCCCTCACACCCAGTGATACTGAACAACCTACAGGTAGGTCCCTACTCACTCTAAAATACTGCACAGCCTCCATATTGATTGTACTGTTTTCTGCCTGAAATGTCTCTCCTTTTTCATGCTCCCAGTGGCTTAACTAAAGGAGCCAATGCAAATTCTTTTGTGTCTTACTTTGCCACATACCTTATGTAACAATAAGCACATCTCTGAAGTCGTTTGGGCAGATCAAAGTGGAAATCCTTTGACAATTGGGGGACATGTAAGTTTGGTGTGTGATTATTTGTTCATAGGACCAAAATAATCAAGAGCAGAAGGTTCAAAGGGGCACGTAGGTTACTTCGATTCCATTGGGCTCACCTTGCCCACCCTACGCACCCATCTAATTAAGTCCTTAGACTTTTTTGGTTGAGTCTCTTTGTTTTCCAAAATACTTAGTCAGATCAAAACCAATTCATAACCCTTTTACCTCTGGTGTTTTTGACGTAAAACCTCAGTACACTTTTTGTAGAGCCATGACCAGATCTTCTAGAAAACTGTTAAATAAAAGTGGTCGTAGAAGGCAGCTTATCTAGTTTCTTATTATACTGGAGAAGCCTTCACTGTTTGCTGTTGGCTGTTGGTTTGACATATTTCTAACCATGTTAAGAAAGTACCCTTCATTTCCTACTCACTTCCATTAGTTTTTATTAGGAGTAAACTATTTCACCTTAAAAAAAATGCCTTGTAGATATCAACAAATGCCTAAATTTTCATATTAGGGTTTTTTTTTAATTTGGATTTTTATTTGTTCACTCGTTTATTTCTTTGAACTTCTAATGTGCTATATCAATACATTTCCCAATACTGAAACATTCCTGCATTTCTGCTACAGAGTCATTGTGTAATCATTCAGCATTTGACTTTGTATCTAAGTTCAAAATTTGATTTGGGGCACCGGGGTGGCTTTGTCAGTTAAGCCTCTGACTCTTAATCAGGTTCATGGTTCATGAGTTGGAGCTCTGAATTGGGGTTCACACTGAAAGTGGGGAGCCTGCTTGGGATTCTCTGCCTCCCTCTCTCTGACCCTTCTTCACACAGTCTCTCTAAATAAATGAACGTAAAAGAAGTTTTTTAAAGTGACACTGATTGAAATTTCTTCTTAGTTTTTTTAAGGTAACACAGATGATATGTATGGTTCACAAAGAGAAATCATATAAGAAAATATACACTGAGAATTTTTATGCCCACCTCTGTCACCAATTATCACATTCCTTCATTTCCTCACTGAAAACCATTTTTATTATTCTGTTGTGCATTCTTTCAGTATGCCTTTATGCAGATACAAACCAATGCAAATATACTCCTAGTTTTTCCTTTTTATGAAAAAGATAGCATATTATATATATAATGCATATATAGCATAAAAAGCATAAAAGATAGTATATTATATATGTATATATGTATTATATATATTACTATGCATCTATTTTTTTTCAATTTTTAAAAAATGTGTTTTTTAAATTTTTTTTAATGTTTTATTTCTTTTTGATACAGAGAGAGACAGAGCATGAGAGGGGGAGGGGCAGAGAGAGAAGGAGACACAGAACCAGAAGCAGGCTCCAGGCTCTGAGCTAGCCGTCAGCACAGAGCCCGTCGCGGGGCTCGAACCCATGAACGCGAGATCTGACCTGAGCCAAAGCTGGAGGCTTAACCGACTGAGCCACCCAGGCGCCCCTAAAAAATGTTTTATTTATTTTTGATACAGAGAGAAACAGAGCATTAGAGGGGGAGGGGCAGAGAGAGAAGGAGACACAGAACCGGAAGCAGGCTCCAGGCTCTGAACTGTCAGCACAGAGCCTTATGCATCTATTTTTTTTTTAACTAAACAAATACATCCTGGACATTAGTCATAATAATACATGGAAAGCTTCCTCATTCTTTTTTACAACTGCATATTCTTCCTCTGCGTACAATAGTTCATTTAACTGATTTCTCACAGATCGACATTTGGGCATTTTTAACATTTTTCTCTTTCAAACCATGCTGCAAGGTAAAACTTGCACCTATATCATTGTGTGTATGTCCGTTTTTAGGATTAAAAGCTAGAAGTGTGATTGCTGGGTTAAAGTACGTGTTTGTTATTTTGAGAGATCTTGCTCGTTATAAGGGTCTGACCATGTTACACAGCCATCAGCAATATGTAAAATGTAAAAATGAGAACATTTTACATATTGCCTCACCAATGGGGTTGACTTTTGAATTTTGCCGCTCTTATAGGAAAAAGAAAATCCTGTTTCACTTAGCCTTTCTTTTCTGTTTTTTTAAAATGTTTATTTACTTATTTTTTGAGAGAGAGTGTGGACACAGCAGAGAGGATCCCCAGTAGGCTCTGAGCCACCAGTGCAGGGTCCAACAAAGGACTCAAACCAATAAACAACCATGAGATTTTGACCTTAGCTGAAATCACAAATCAGACACTTAATGAAATGAGCCACCCAGGCACCCCTTCTCTTAGCCTTTCTTATTGTGAATGAGGTTCACATCGTCAAGAGCTATTTCATTTCTTTTTCAGTGAACTATCTGTTCATCTCTTTTATCCATTTCCTTATTGGTCTGTTTCTCTTCGTCTCAATTTTTAGGAGCTATTTATATATTGGGGAGATGAGCATTTCTACTATGAGCTGCAAATAGATTTTCCCAGTTTGACATCTATCTTTTGACTTCTGTTATGCTGAGGTTCTCTATAGCTAAATTTATCAGTCTTTTCTTTTGTAGCTTCTTTTAGGTCACCCTTAAAAAGAAATTCCCTCGGGGGCCCGGGTGGCTCAGCGATCTCGCAGTCGCGAGATTGGGCCCTGGGACGGCTCAGTGCTAACCGCACACGGAGCCTGCCCGGGGTCCTCTCCCTCTCTCTCTCTTCCCTTCTCCAATTTGCACTCGCTGTCTCCCTCTCTCAAAATAATTACTCATATTTTCTTCTAACACTTTCATGGATTTACTGTTTATATTTAAATTCTTGATCCACTTGGAGTTTTTCTAATATAGAATGTGTCTTAATTATTATTTTAATCATTGAGACCTAATAGTGCTTTTAGTATCTGGTACAGCAAGTCCCTTTTATTGCTTTATTTTCTCCCTTTTCCTGGTGATAATTGTCTCTTTGCATACGATTTTAAAGTCAGTCTATTCCCAGCAAATAATAATAACTCATTTTTAATTTTTATTGAAATCACCTTAAATGATAAATTAACTTTAGAATGGACCTAGTCATCATACTGAGGATTTTATCCAAGAACATAGTGTGCTTCCTATTTGTGCAAGTTTGCTTTTCTATCCTTCAACGTTACTTTCAAATCTTCCTCATGTTCGCATCATCTTCAATATATTTTGGGATTTAGTTACCTTTTTTTAGTTTATTGTAATGAAGTCTCATTATATCTTCTCATAAGTTGTTAGATGTATATAATGAAGGCTATATTAATTTTACAGTCTACTAACAGTGAATTCTCCTCTTGATTATAGAAAATTTCCAGTTTGTTGTTGTTTGTCCAAGTACACAGTCATACGATTTTTAAATAATAATTTTACTCATCTTTTTCCATGTTCATACCCATAGCTTCTCTCCCTGCTATAATTGCCTTAATAACATCAGTATGATATTAAATAGTAGTGTGGGGATAATGGCCATACTGCTCTATCTTTATATTTTTCCCCTCATTGTTTTGTGTTTTTTTCACCCCTTGCTCTTATTCCTGACGTTAATGGAAATGCCCCCAGTGTCTCCCTTATGGTGAGGGAAGTAAGTTTCCTCAATGAACATGCTTGAGGCGCAACTATTCCCATTATATTGAGTTTCTAATCCAGAATATTACGCGTTTTGTCAAATGCCTTTTCAGCATTTGTGGAGATAATCATGTGAGTTTTCTCCTAAACTATACTGGCATAATTATTTGTATTAATATATCTCTTATTAAATAGTTCTTGTTTTAAAAAATAAATTGTACTTGGGGCACCTGGGTGGCTCAGTTGGTTAACTGTCCGACTTTGGCTCAGGTCATGATCTCATGGTTCGTGAGTCTGAGCCCCGCATTGGGTTCTGTACTGACAGCTCAGAGCTTGTTTCAGATTCTGTGTCTCCCTCTGTCTCTGCCCCTCCTCCACTCGTACTCTGTCTCTTTCTGTCTCAAAAATAAATAAAAATACAAATAAATAAATTGCACTTGATTATGATGTTTTAAAAATTGTGCTGATACTGTTTGCTGATAGTTTATTTATTTGCATCAATGTTTATAAACAAGATTAGTCTTTTTGTGCAAACTTTTTCAGATTTTAGAGTCAATGTGTTACTGACTTCATAAAAATAATTTGGATGTTTCCCTTCTTTTTCTAAGGTCTGAAACAGTTTAAAAAACATTGCAAAGATCTATTCTTTAAAGATTCAGTAGCTTTGCCTCTGAATCCATCTAGGCCTAATGATTTAGTGGGAAGAAGAGGTCTCTGATATCTTTACTTTTTCTATGGAAATTGTTCTGTTTAAAGACTCTGTCTTTACAAGAGTCAGCTTTAGTAAATTACTCTGCTTGGAAAAAAAGTACCTTTTTCATCCAGATTTTGAAATTAATTTCCATAAAATTGAGCAAAATACTATGAAAATTAATTTTGTTCTTTATGCTTTTGTATTTTGCCCCTCACCATTTTATTTGTGCTTTTTTCACCTCTTGATTAGTTAGGCTATTTGTGCCTTAATAATTCTATTGATTGCTCTCCAATGAGCCAGTCTTTTAATATATTTTTTTAAGTTCTTCTTCTATTTTATTTTCCATCTGTTCTCAGCAATTTAAGATTTTGTCTTTATTTTTCCCCTTTTCCTGTGATCTGTTTTGCTGTTCATTTTCTAACTTTTTGAGGCATACATATTTGAGTCTTTCTTTTAGTGGTAGAAATGTTTTTGACTATGAGTTTTCCCTGAGGATTTATTTACTTTCCTGTATCCTCTAGGGCTAACATAGTGTTCTCATGGTTCCCTAGAAAGTCTGCAGCTATATATTGTATTTTTTTCCTTTGATTGAACAGCTTAAGAGGGGTGGTTGTTTTTCCCAGGTTAAGGATTTTTTGTTTTTCTTGGTATTCATTTTTAGTTTTATCTCATCGTAATTGAAATTTTTGTTGTGTATTCCAGTTTCAGTTTTTTAAATACGTTGAGGGGTTTATTTGATGACTGGATAGCAAAATTTTCTACATGTTCTAAAAGAAAATATTCTGTATTTTTAGGGCACAAAGTTCAGTAGATATCTAAAAACTTGCTTACTGTTTAGGTGTTTGGTATCCTTACTTATTCTTTTGGTCTATTCTCCTGCCTTGGATTGAGAGAAGTGAATTAAAATCTATAATTATTTGGCTTCCATCTCATCTATCACTTCAGCTTTGTGAATGTTTTTACTACATTATTTGCATCGTATTTATAACTACTCTACCTTTCCTTGTTCTTAATTTTACTATTTATTTGTTTTCTTTATGTTTAGGCCAGGAAAAATGTTCTCTACTACCTTTTCAAAGAAACAATCCTTGGATTTATATATCAATCCTATAATTTTTTTTTACTTATTAAGTTTTAATATTCACATATTAGTTTGCTATTGCTGTCATAACAAATGACCATACACTTAGTGGTTTATAGCAACATAAATGTATTATCTCATAGTTTCTGCAAGTCCAAAGCCTGCGTGCACTAGAGTAGATCCCCTGCATAGGGTCTCACAAGGGAGAAATCAGGATATCAGCAGTGCTATGTTCTTTTGAGGCAGCTCGGGGAAGTAATCACCTTCCAGATTCATGCAAGCTTTTGCCCAAATTCAGTTTCTTGAAGCTGTGTGACTAGGTTCTTGCTGGCTGTCAGTTGGAGACGTGTTCCCCCAGCTGCCAGCCTTTTTTTTTTTTTTTTTTTTTTTTTTCCAGTTTTCCATGTGGCCTCTCTCTAGGCCAAGGCCATGTCATGCCTCAAATCTCTCTGACTCTGGCTGGAGAAAGTTTTCTGCTTTTAAAGGCTCATGTGATTGAACTGGGCCCACTTGGATAAGACAGCATAATCTCCCTATTTCAAGTCTGTAACCTTAATTATAGCTGCAAATCCCAGTGGCCATATAACATATCATATTCACAAGTTCCAGGAATTAGGGCATGGACATCTTAAAGGAGCCATTCCACCTATCACAATTTGTCAATTTCTTTATTCTGCTTTCCCTTGGTTAGCTTTGTTATTCTTTTCAATGGTTGGTTCACATAGCTTTATTCTCTTTAGTGGTTGGTTTACATAGCTTTATTCTGTCTTATATAATTATGGAAACATGTAATGCTACAAATTTACCACTGATTATAGATGTTGCTGTGTCCTATTGATACATAATGTTATTATCCTTTCCTACGGAAATTATTATCCTTTCCTATGGAAATTGTAATTGTAGAGTTGAGTTATTCTTTGACACTTGTGTTAGTTCTTTGAGAAGCAAATGCCATAAAGGAATGGATGAGCCAGAGATTCACTGAGGGAAAAAAATACTATGAAGAGAAATGGGGAGGGAACTGGAGGAGATGGAAAGAGCCATCAGACTATAGAATAGTTCTGACTCCAGTGTAAAAGAGAGAAGACCTTAGACAGCCATTCTAATAGTCTAATAGTTTCATTAAGTTCTTTGAACCAATGGCACTCATCATAGGAATATTATTCAGACACTCACTGGGAGCAGCCAGTGGGAAGTATGGTATCCACACATGGTGATGCGTTTGGAACATAGGAGTCAAGGCCCTTGGCCAATTATGCTCCTCCTAGTAGGGGATCCGAGAGGCACATTTCCATGTGAAGCACTGGAATTAAACAATAGAATTAAAAGCTTTTTTAAAAAATACAAATTGTCAAATCTTTGTTTCTTCATACTTTTGCTATTTCTAGTTTTCATGCAGTATAAAGTCATGATCTGTACTTTTTCTGCTTTGTGGAATAATTTAAGTTCTTTATAGTCACATGTCTGCTTAGTTGTTGCAGAGGCTGACTGAGCACTGGGAAAGAATGTTTCTTTTTTGTTTGCAAGTTAGATTGCTTGGTATATAAATCTACTAAATAAGCTATATTTTTCATATCTTCTTATATATTTATTTATATTTTACTTATTTGGCCTTTGTTGGTCAAAGATAAGTCATTTAAAATCATTAATGTATCCTCTCAGTTTATCCTTGTAATTCTATAGCTGTTACTTTTTAGTCAATATATAATGTAAGTAAAGGTTCAAACCTAGTCTAGTCTTCATCTGTAAAAATGACCATCTTTGTCCCATTTAACATATGTTGCCTCAAATAACATTTTATCTAATGATATTCTTCTCTTAGCCTTCCTTTTTTTTTTTAAAGACTCTTTTACATTTATTTATTTATTTCTTTTGAGAGAGAGAGAGCGAGCAAGGAAGGGGCAGAGAGAGAGAGAGAGAGAGACAGACAGACAGACAGACAGAGGAGAATCCCAAGCAGGCCCATGAAGATAGGGCAGACATGGCACTTGAACTCGAGTGAGATGGTGACCTGAGTCAAAATCAAGAGTCAGGCGCTTAACCAACTGAGCTACCACGGTGCCCCTGGCTTTCCTTTCCTTTGCTTTTGCAGCTATATATTTTCCTAGTGTTTTATTGTTAACAATTTTACCTTTAAGTATACCTCCTATGAGTAGCCTGTTCTAAGTGGATCTCCTATAAATAGCCCTTCATGTGCTATTGGTTGGCCCACCCAATTTATCCATTCAAACCCTTCTGTTATTTATCTCTTTCTTTTCTAAGAGAATTTAGATTTTGGTGGGTGGGGGGATGAGCTCAATGGGTGGTGGGCGCTAAAGAGGACACTTGTTGGGATGAGCACTGGGTGTTATATGTACATGATGAATCACTACATTCTACTCCTAAAACCAATACTACACTATATGTTAACTAACTTGAATTTAAATTAAAAAGAAACCCTTAGATTTTGTTAACTGCCCATTTTCCTCCATGTGGCTGTTTCAGAAGTTGAATTCTGTTTGGCCAAAGCCCATCATGTAGTTTTATTCCCCTATACAGTCATTAGTTTAGGTGTGATTATGTGCTCAATTCTGTGTCTATTTTCCCAACCAGTCCTTTTACCGTAAGAAATTTCCTCAGTGTGGCTGGCTGTGTAGAAGACACTCTAAGCCTAACTTCCACACCTGGAACTTGTTTTCTCCTATCTTTATATGCTTGAAGTCATTTCACCTGAGATTCACTTGTGCTCAAATCAGATTCCTACCTGGAAACTTCTAAGGTCTAATCTTAGGCCACTCATGTGTTCTCCTCAAAGCCTAATTAACATTTATTCAATAAGTATTTGCTGAATATTTATTGGTCAACTGATGTGCACTAAGGTTATAGTGATGTTAGAGGATATATACCAGCTTATACGATAATCAGGGAAAAGTAAAGAAGTAATGAAATTTAAAAATTGATAAACCAATATCAATACTATACTATTTTGTTATATCATTAGGTAGCCTATTATCAAGAATATTATAGACAGCAAAATGGAACACTTCCCTATAAGTCTTTCCTTGAAGATAGTTCTGTAACTATTGAATCATTCCTTTAGAAAGATTATTTTTAAATGCAAATACGCTTTAGGCTCAAGTCTGTTTTTTGGCTCTTTTAGGAATAAAGTATAATTAATGTAAGCATAAGTGATTTTGTTCACACACACACAAGCTCAGCTCCCTTTTGTACTTTCATTAGGTAATGCAGCTCTTAGGAAAGATTGAGACTTCCAGTTCTGAGCAAACCTCAAATTTAAAGATGGTCCAGGGGGATTATCGCCACGAAATGAACCTTTTGGAGTTCAAGTAAGTGAATGGAAGATTTTTAATTCTGTTAAGTACATTCCAAAAGGCTTTACCTAATGAGAGCATTGGCATTAAATGAAAATCTATCCCAGGAATTTGAAACTGGCCAAGACATAAAGCAACAAACTGATGGAGAGAATACTCTACACACTAAAGCAACTTATACAATATTCATAGTAAAGGAAATATGAAAGGAGGGGAGTGGGGGGATGGGTGAAAGAGGTGACAGGGATTAAGGAGGGCACTTATTGTGATGAGCATTGGGCATTGTACGTAAGTGCTGAATCACTAATTTGTACACCTGAAACTATGTTAACTAATTGGAATTTAAATAAAAATTTAAAAAATATATGGATATTAATTTTGTCATTTTCTTTATGTATTACAACTGAATTGATATACATCCTGACCTTTTCTATAGAGTAATTTGAACTCATCATCAGCTATATAATAAAACGTCTCAATGTAACACACTTCATTGAATATCCGTCAGTTCTCCAGGACTATCAAATAATTATTAAAACAATTTTGATTTACAAGCTTTCTTTTTAAAATTTCTTCCAAGATTCTCTACCTTCTTTACATTATCCCTTTTTTAAGACCAGTGTCTGTCCCTCTTCAATGAGTTCTCCCCCCCACACAGTCAAGGAGACAAGACTCCACAAACATTCAAATTATTGGCCTCCTTATTCCCATATCCTCCTTTCTTATATAAAAGACCACCACTTCCTGGAATCCTGTCACAGGCAAAGGAAAGTTCTAGTCACTTGGATAATACTACCTTACTGCCTCTTCTCTCCTTATTCTTGTTCCTCTGTCCCACATCACTTGGGTTTAATGACTTGGTCAAATGCAGCATTCTGAATATACTCTGCTTGCTCCATTTTCCCCCATCCTTACAGTATTTCATCAAATCTAAGTGCCACTTATTATAAGACATACCTGTATATATATATAAATTTATATATATATATATAAATTTATATATATATATATAAATTTATATATATATATATATATATTGCCTCTAAAACATGACACTAACAATTAAACCATAGCACACCATCATTTTCAAGACACCTTCTGATTTCAGCCATGTTAAATTGGGAAATATGTGTGTCCTAGGAACTGATGAAAAACTATAGTCATCTCTAAAACTCAAAGAAGTAAATGTCTTGTGTAAAGAGAATATACCCACTTTCTTCATACAATAAAACAGCATGGCTAGGTACTTACATTCCAGTACATTGAGGATGATCAGTAAATATCTGTGTGGCATTTGATCTAATCCCATTATTTTAGAATTAAATGAAGTGTACAAAGTAGAAGAGTAAACTGTTTCTAGAGGTACACTTTAGGAACTGATTTTCCTGGGAGAGAAATGGGACTTATAATCTGGAATGAAATACTGGCTTAAAGGATGAAGCACCTGGGCGGCTCAGTTAGTTAAGCATCTGACTTTAGCTCAGGTCACGATCTCACAGGTTTGTAAGTTTGAGCCCGGCACCGGGCTCTGTGCTGACAGCTCACAGCATGGAGCCTGCTTCTGGTTCTGTGTCTCCCTTTCTCATTTCCCTTCCCCACTCATGCCCCCCCACCTCAAAGATAAATAAACATTGAAAATAAATTAAAAACAAAATCGAGGAAAAGGAAAGGTTTGAGAACTAGGGCTAATTGCCTTACTGATGACAAGACATGCTTTTTCTATCTCCAGTCTTTTTTTTTTTAATATTTTTTAATGTTTTTTAATTTATTTTTGATACAGAGAGAGACAGAGCATGAGAGGAGGAGGGGCAGAGAGAGAAGGAGACACAGAACCAGAAGCAGGCTCCAGGCTCTGTGCTAGCTAGCACATCCCTGGTGTTAGCATTGGCTACTTTAGGGAAGCTGAGATGGTGAACTTTTTTTCATCTTTATTTTGTTACTTTTTATTTGTTTAAAAAGTTTATTTATTTATTTTGAGAGAGACAGTGAACAGAGGAGCAGCAGAGAGAAAGAATCCCAAGCAGGGGCTCGAACCCAGGAACGTGAGATCTGACCTAAGCTGAAGTCTGAGGCTTAACCGACTGAGCCCTAGGCGCCCCTCCATCTCCAGTCTTGTGGAAAATTGACCTGTAGCTGAATCATCCAAATAGTTGAATATGATTCTGGACACTGTTGTAATAGTATAAGCTTGAATCTTTTTCTCACTTGGAGTAATAAAGTTTTAAAATTTCATTAGTGTGACAGTAGGTAACACTGAATTTATAAACCAAAATTTTGCCCAGGAAGATACCTATGAGCTCTAATAATTCATTTAAATACACAAATGGCTCATTTTTTATTTAAATTTTCTTCATCATTTTTTAAACCAAAAAGTAACAAAATAGGGGCTCCTAGATGGCTCAGTTGGTTAAGCATCCAATTCTTGGTTTCAGCTCAGGTCATAATCTCATGGTTCATGAATCTGAGCCCCTGCTTGGGATTCTTTCTCTCTGCTGCTCCTCTGTTCACTGTCTCTCTCAAAATAAATAAATAAACTTATTTTTAAACAAATAAAAAGTAACAAAATAAAGATGAAAAAAAGTTCTCCATCTCAGCTTCCTTAAAGTAGCCAATGCTAACACCAGGGATGTGCCTTCCCACACTTTCCTCCTTGTTAATATAAATATCTAACAGAAAAAGGATGTTTATATATATCATATATACTATACACTATATGTATAGAGAGAGCATGGATTTTTAAAATACATGCTATTCACATTACTCAATAATTTGCTTTTTCATAGTACATCTTAGTTATCTCTCTAGATCAGTGAATATCATTCTAACATAAGTCTTAATAGTTGTGTAATATTTTACCTTATAGATGTGCTATAGTTAATCAGTTATGATATTGATCCTTTCCAGTTTACAGGTACTGCAAATAAACACAGAAATTATTGTGTGTATATATCTTTAAATATCCTTAAATGTAGATATTTTTATTTTTATTGGCAAGATTCCTAGGTCAAAAGTTTATTTATTAATTTTTATAAGTTTCTTTTCTTTTAATGTAGCAAGGCACACTTCCACCAGCAATATATGAGAAGACCTTTCTTTATATTCTTATCAACTCTGGATATTCTTTTTAATACCTGCCAATTAAAGGAAGGAAATTGCATCTTTTGTTTTCATTTGCATTCCCTTCTCCATTTGAATTTCCCTTTCTGTGAATTGCCCATTCTTATCATTTGTCAAAGTTCATATCATGATTTTCCTCATACTCTTATTAACTTGTCAGATTCCTTCATATTAGAGATAGCCACGCTTTGACTGATATTTACTGCAAATGTATTTTCCTCAAAAATAAAGTAAAGCAAATAAGGTTCTCTATTTTTTTCTTTTCCATTCAGAGCATTTCTCAAATTAAAGTAGATGGGTTATAGTATTTGCTTTTTCTTTTTTAAAGAAACTACTGTTTCTGAATAAAGGGATGAAAAGCATTTTAATAACATTCAGAAGTGTGTTTAATTGGCCAGTTTTGCCATTTAGAAACTTTAACAATTTCATTTAATGGTCAATTAAATTTATGTCCTATATACAACTTAAAAGCTCCAACATTGCCTGTATTTTCTAGTGAATTCCTGGGACTTTGACACTCACCACTAGACCTGACAAAGGAGACACACAGACTCTGTCATCTGAACCCCTACATGGAGGCTCCTTTTTCCAGAGGGTCTTAGTCAGATGTCCAGATAAGTAATGTCCTAAGAGAACAACTTAGTGCTTACAGAGCAAGAGTCTTAGCCATCATAAAAGACGGCTGTCTGTTAGCAAGGGTTTGGCAGAGGAAGTACCCACCAGTCACTCTCCGGATAGTTTCAGCTGCCGACAATGTTTAATTGATAGTGATTTATTAGAAAAGAAAAAGTATATGAAGCAAATGCATAGACTCAAATCTTCCCACATAGCTCTGAAAATGGTACCACAGTATTAAGTTACAAGCTATTCAAGTCAAGGATATGTCTCATCCATCTTTGTAGTCTCAGCACCCAGCACATTCACACACAAATAGCCAATGAATATTTTGAAAATCGATAATGTGTAAGTTGTATTTCAGAATTCTCAAAGACATATACAGTTGGAGGGGAAATATACAAATAAGTGAAGAGCTAAATAAGTAAAAGTTAAGACAGTGTTAAATGAGATATGTCAGTGTTCAGAAATAAGATATCTACTAATTGTTATTTTTGAATGTTTAACAATCCCTAAGTAACCAAGATATTCAGGTGCATCCATCTCTGTAGTGTGGGTCTTCTCCCCATTTTAATGATGGGGAAACACAATCATAGACATTGAATACTTTGCCCAAAGTCACATCGTTAGAAAGTCTCTGACTCCAAACCTCAGGTTGTCTTGTCAATCCATGACACCTCCATCTCACAATTCCAACCATTAGTAAACTAATTGCACTACAGAAATTTAGGGAATGGAAAGATCATACGTGCTTGAAACAATGAAGATATCAAGTACAATATGGAATGACAAGGAAAAATCTTTCTATCAGAATGGAGTTGGAGTTGCTCTTTATTTGTGTCACTAATTAGAAACCACAGGATATAAAGAAGAAGTTAAAGTATATAGGCACAAACTTAGTAGAAATAAGTTTCTTGGAATTAATTTCTTTCTTCTGACATGAAATTTAAAATCTTAGATTCAATCCCCAAAGACTGACTTGGTTAAAGCCACTATCTGAATCCTTGAGAGCCTATTAATACTAACATTTTTCAAGAAATCAAACTTTTCATGTCTTCTAGAAATGTTCAATTGATTATTAAGTGCAAGACAATGAGTTTGCAACATAAGAAAACTGGTAAAAAAACAAAACTAAACAAAACAAAACAAAGCCCAGAATGGACCTATGTCCTCATTTACGTATGCCGACCATCACCACAAGGGCCACTAGGAGGAGTGGTGCAAGCCCTACACGCTGCCTTCCCCGGTCACGTTCACCACAGCCTTCTGCTAGGTCTATGAATCCCCATTAAATTTCATTTTACGCTTTTGTAAATTTCTTCCTTATAGTTGCCCTTGGTGTGTGTATTAAGTTGATTGCACCAGTATAAAAAAAATTAACTCTATCTCACATTATCCTAGTAAAATCTGTGGCCAGAATTTAAAAGTCTTTTTTTTTTTAAAGAAAATCAGCTGTCTAGCCATCCAACCATGCATCTACCCACTTACTTACCTTTCTACCCACCTATCTATATCTAACTACATTTTTTAAGGTATGTTTATTTTTGAGAGAGAAACAAAGACAGAGCTCAAGTGGGGGAGGGGGCAGAGAGACGAAGACCATCTGAAGCAGGCTCTAGGCTCTGAGCTGTCAGCATAGAGCCCAATATGAGATCATGAGCTCAGCCAGCCAGACGCTTAATTGACTGAGCCACCCAGGCGCCCCTGTCTCTTTCCACATCTGATAGAAATACTACCATAACCACTGGAATAGAGGATCTGGGAACTAAAATGTGAATGTCCTAATTCATCCTCTTGAAATTTTAACTATAAATACTGTAACTCACAGAAAAGTAATTCTTCCATGAAAAATCATGTCCATTATGTTAGGATAAAGTCTCACAGAAAAGGAGATGTATATAAACCTTTATTTTAACCTATCTTTTCTTTTATCTTTCAAGGAGAATGCTTTTTTAAAAATGTTTTCATATTTCATAAACTACCAGGTCTGACTTCGCATGGTGACCAGTACAGTGCTTCTCCAATTGCAGGCAAACCTTGTAATAAAATGATCATAGGTAATAACTCATTCTTTATGACTATTTTAATCTCAGAATTCTAATTACTGATATGCACTTCTAGAGATATTACTTGGGCATATTTAATGGTTCCCTGGTTTTCAGAGGGATGTTAATATTGTATCAGTAATGAGAATAAATGTTCTCATTTATATACACAGTAAATGTGCACACTGATGGCTGGATTCCCAATTGCAAAGCTACCTCTTGATTCATCTGGGAATTTACTATCCCTCTTAACAATCACTGTTAATTAATATTTCTACCAGATTGGAAAGGGAAGATAAAAATAGAATATTAGATATCTAAATATCTCAGCAAATATATGACTTGTTATTTGTCAACAGCCCTAGTAAAAGGTATTAAATGAGAAAGAATCATTTACTCAACAACTACTCATTGAGCACTTTCTATATTTCAGCCACTGCTCACAGCCATGAACAAAGCAAATTTCTTGCGTTCATGGAGCTTAGATTCTAGTGAAGTAGACCGTACACAAATTATATATATCACATAGTGATCAGCATTTTGGAGAAAAATAAAGTAGAGTAAAGGAATAAAGAAGGGTCAGATGGGGAAAAAGAAGCTTTTATTTATTTATTTATTTATTTATTTATTTATTTATTTATTTATTTATTTTAAAGTGTGATTTTTTTAAAAGTCCTTGGGAGCCTGGGTGGCTTAGTTGGTTAAACATCAGACCCTTGATTTTCTGCTCAAGTCGTAATTTCACAGTCATGAGATCAAGCTCTGAGTTGGGCTCCTTGCTGGATATGGAGTCTGCTTAACATTCTCTCCTTCCTTTCCCTTTGCCCCTCCCTCACTTGTGCACACGTGTGGTCTCTCTCAAAAAACAAACAAACAAACAAACAAACAAAGTCAGTCCTGTGTTAAGGTTATAAATGCTGCTTGAATAGATATCTGAATAAAACTAGGGCAGGAGCCATTGGGTATTCTAAGAAAGAGTGTTCCAGATGTAGAAAACCATTGGCTAAAATGAGGCTGTCCATGTGTCAGTTGGGAACTTATTTGAGATCCATCAGCTGTTAGCCAGTAGCACAGGTGTTTGGAAATCATGATTATATTAATAGGAGCTGTGGCCAGTGGTATCTTCTTCAAAGTTGAAATACTCACCTGAATCAAGATATGCTTTCTATGTGAAAAGTATCTCTCTCCATATCAAAATGTGATAATTCATAGAGATGAAATTAAAATTCAAATATTAAACCACAACTGATATAGCTACTTGAAGATTAACTTTTCCCCATTTCTTGATTGCATCATCTAAATCCTGGTTTCCAAATGTGGCCGTTATTGACATTTTGGCTGGATAATTCTTTTTTTTTTTTTAATTTTTTATGCCTTTTTATTTATTTATTTATTAAGAGACAGAGAGAGACAGTGAGAGCAGGGGAGGGTCAGAGAGAGAGGGAGACAGAGAATCCAAAGCAGGCTCCAGGCTCTGAGCTAGCTGTCAGCACAGAGCCTGACACAGGGCTCGAACCCACGAACCGTGAGATCATGACCTGAGCCGAAGCCGGATGCTTAATCAACTGAGCCAACTAGGCGCCCCTTGGCTGGATAATTCTTTATATTGAGGCTGTCTGTGCATTGCAGAATGTTTAGCAGTATTTCTGGTCTCTACCCACTACATGTCAGTAGCACCTTCAAGTTGTGACAACAAAAATGTCTCCATACATTGTTAGAGGTCCACTGCTCTAAACAAAAAGTGGAAATGGTCTCATATAACCTGATTTCCTAAATATTAGTCCAAACACTTTTTCAGGGAAGCTAAAAAGACATATACATGCAATATATGTCCAGCATGTCTTAAGCAATTTCCAACAATAAATGCCATAAAATTATCTACATATAATTATTCTCTAAAAATTATAGCATTACCGCAATGATTACTTCAAGCCACCCACATGATGTAAGCTAGTCTGAATATTTTCAATAATAAACAACATGCATTTCTCCTGCCTAAGACATTGCCTGTTTTAGAAGGGAATTTGAAATGGACATCTTACTACAAGCCAGTCACATGCAGAAAACACACAGAGACCGCTCACCAGACCTCACCATCATCCTACCTCTTCTCAGACCGTACTTCTCAGTTGTTCCAGCTGTGGCTTCTCCTTTCTGCTAAAACTCTTAGCCACTCCAGAGTGACGTTTCAGATTGATGATATATGATTTTAATCTTCTCAGTCTCTGTAATAGAGATAATAGATACGTGTAATAACATCCACCTCCATTAAAAAAATCCTTCATCCTGTTATTTAATATTCCTATGATTATCATTTTGAAGCCAGCAGTCGCGTCCTGCACCTTAGCCTACTACACATCTGGTTTTGCCCCACATGAGTAATTCAGGACCTCTTTAGCCCTCCCTGCACCCTTCTCCCCAAAAAATTCACAGAGACCCACTGGAGGCAACGGAGACTTCACTGAAGATTTCACCTGAGACAGAAGAGACACCTCCCATGAACACTCTGCTTTCCCAAAGTCCTTCTGGGTCTTTCTTCCTGCTCCCTTCCCCACTTCCTACCTATGATTTTCTGTGGCCCAGCTCCTCCCCCAGCCTGGGGGTGACCCTTGTAGGACAGAGATTCCACCAACTGCCACCCTTAGACAAACCTGTCCACTGCGAAGAATAATTTGCATACCTTCTACAACTTTTTAAATAAAAAATATATTTTATGACATAATTGTTGCTTAAATTTCAGTGTGTATAAAGTTAAATTAGACAACCAAGTTCTTGTTTCATTTGTTTGTATCATGTGTGGCTGCTTTCTCACTGCAATGGCAGCAATGAGTGGTTCCAGAACTGATTGGTTGCAACGGCGACCATATGACACATGAAGCCTAAAGTATCTACTATCGACCTTTTATAGCAGAAGTTTGCTGACCCCTACCTACCCGGGAGTGATATCCCCATCCCAAGTGGCTTGTCAAAGTGTTTCCTCCACACATACCATGCACCCGGGCACTAAGAGGAAATCTGCATGGATGATGCATGCGCTTCTGTGGCTCCATGTGCAGGTGTTATTTTGAGGCATGCAGAGGGGGACCCAAAACCTGCTCCCTCACCGGCCACCTCCCGCATCAACCCATAAGTACTTGTTAGACACCTTGAGCTTCATTATCTGAAAATACTGCAGAGGCTTTCAATACTAAATTGTGATTTTATGTTTCAATTTACTTTATTAAAATAGAACTATTTTCCCCTAGATTTAATTCACTTTCAAATACCCTATATGAGGAAATTGAGAACCATCAAAAATGGACAGAAAAACAGTTCCTCGACTATGAAAAAGACTACCGTGGCCATGTGAATCAATGTCTGAAGCTACTACAGGAGAAGCTGGTAAGTAAACAGCTGCATAGTCATGGTGTGGATGTTGAAAGTTTTGCTGGAACATTTACAGTAACTTCACAGAGTCAGTAACTTTCCTTTTTTTGGCCCAGAATGGGAATCCAGACACCTGCCTTTTGGTTCTGTGTGCTACTCTCCAACTCTGGGAACTCACACTTCTGAGTGTGTTCTACCCAGAATAACCTAAAGAGAGGTGGTAGTTTTTTTGTTTGTTTGTTTTTTAATACAGATTCCTGGTCCCAACCCAGAACTGAAGTCCCTGGAGCCTCCTCAGGAGATCTGTGCATCTAGGCAAGCCCCCCAGGGGATACTTAGACACGATAAAATCCGAAAACTTTTGCCAGAGACAAGTCAGTTTACCTCTCTGAAGATCCATTCGTAGACCAAAGGTTTTCAAAACTTCTTTTCTTGAGGCAGCCTCATAGAGAAACCCCCAGCTCTGGGGCCAGACTACGAGGATGGAGGGGAGTCTACGGATTGCAGGTGCCTTCACTCCAGGCAGCACATCCAGCCAGCTGTTAGCCCCAACAGGAGAATAGCACAGGGCATCCGTGTCATCAGTGACTGCCGGCTTTGCTGCTGATTCAAACAAGATGTTTCTGGAACTTCAGTGAGGGACATTGGGCAGCTGAGCTTGTAGACAGCTGACAGAGGCAGGAGTCCAAGAGATGTACATAACCATTCCAGCTTTCTCACTGATAAGGCTGTGGGGTCCGATGTGCAGCCAACGGGGCCTGCTAGTTCTCTCGGATTTAGACAGACTCATCCACCAGTTCTAGGCAGCACTAGGTGACCACAGACTCACCTGTAGGCAGAAGCTTCCCACGACAAGTAAGAGAGAGGCTGGAACCCACCTCCCTGAGGCAGACAGGGCCAAAGACAGGAGGAACAATGGGGCTAAGTCAAAGTCACCCAGTTTCTGCTGGCAAATTCCCTGTGAGGGGGTGAGGAGGAGCAGAGGAGCTCTTGAGCATTGAGCATCCACGCAGACCTGGGCTCTCACTACAATTTGAATCACCTGGAGAGTTTTCCAATTCCTGAGTTCCACTGTGAACCAATTAAATCAGAGTTTGCTGGGGGGTGGGGTGGTGGTGTGATGGTCCAGGTGAGACCAATAGACAACAGAATCACTGTTCTAAACTGAACTCCGTCCACATAGAGATACGAAGCTGGAGGGAATAGGAACGTCTAACAGGAACATGACGAAGGAGCTTAGATCAAGCAGTGTCTAAAATGCCTTCCTTGACCACCCTTCTTTAAGCACTAGACTATAATTCCAACTCCTCCAGGCATTTCAGCAAGACCACAGTCCTTTCTTTTCTTTCTCCTATCACATGCAGAATTCTGGAAACTGCAAACAAGGCCAAACAAAGGGATGAACTCTTACACGTGTGAACACAGTTTTAGATACATAGGAACTTGGCTGGAATTTTCATGTTTAATATGGAAAAGTGAACTTGTTAAAAAAAACACTCCCTAAGCTGAAGTACAAATCCACCTCAGTTTTCTGCAGTTTTATCTCATGTTATCATTTATAGGAAAAGTCTGAAAATAAAATGGAAGAAAAATTACTGAAGCTTTCGAGCAAGTTGGAGAATCTCATGAACACAGAGAAACAGGAAGCAGAACTAAGCAGAATAAAGCATATAGAAAATAAACTGTCCAGAAAGGTGAACCAATTGGAAAAGCACATCTGGGGTGAATTAGAGAAAATTCAGACTGAATATCAATCAGGTAAGCAGACACTTTTGATTAAGAACACTAGTTTTGGGGGCATCTGGGTGGCTCAGTCGGTTGAGCGTCCGGCTTCGGCTCGGGTCATGATCTCACGGTTTGTGGGTTTGAGCCCCGAGTCGGGCTCTGTGCTGACGGCTGGCTCAGAGCCTGGAACCTGCTTCAGATTCTCTGTCTCTCTCTCTTTCTGACCCTCCCCAGCTCGCACTGTCTCTCTCTGTCTCTCAGAAAAAAAAAAAAAAAAAAAAAAGAACACTAGTTCTTGCTTATTCTGGTTCCTCGGAGTTACCTACTTGGAGCTCATGGCCATGGATCCATCCTGTCATTATCGATATCCTTTTTATTTTATCTCACGTTTCTAAATATTCCATAGAATGTCAGCATGCCAGTGGAAGGTAGGTCAACAAGTTCACATTCTTCATTCAGAATGGGCAGTGTCACGAGTTTGCCAACACTGTGAGGGGTTTTTTTGTTTGTTTGTTTTTTTTACTAAGACGATAGAATCATAGAATTGTTAGATGTGGAAAGTCCTTGAGACCAAGACCTGACTCGTGGTATATCATGAAATTAGGGTCTGAAATCGAATGCTTTCATTGAACTGCAGGTAATGAGCCTGGGCAGATGTCAGACTGGAGACCTGACCTTTACAAGTGAGAGGAGAGATGAATTAACAGAGTCCGGTATAATGACTGCTTTTCTTCTTAAGGAGGCTAACGGCAGCAGTGTCAAGCTGCGCTAACATCAAAGAGGATTAATTGGAAAGGCTCCTCTAATTTGTCAAAGGGAAGGACATGGGACAGGTGCTGTGGCGCAGCCATCTGCCTCGAGTCACAATTCTGAGGAAATTACCAGAATCAGAGGTTCCTTTATTAAAGAGTGCCCCAACTCATTTTCTGTCTTCTAGGTCTCAGAAAAATTCATGCAAATTCTCTCAAATGTTGGTCCTGTACAGAGATGCCTTGAAGGTGTCTTGAGAAGACATTAGGGTCTCATTCTGCCCGATGCTCCTAGCATAGAAGTAAAATTTACTGCCCAGAAATCTGACCCCCACTGCCCCTACCCTTGTCTCCCACTGTCAAACCAAAATAATGAATCATCTGTCCAGGAATTCTATCCCAAACCTAACTCGCCCTTCTTTGAGGGCCCAGCTTTCTACTTAAAATACCAAAGGTTTGGTTATATTCATTGCATTAGTATAACCCCAGGATGAGCAAAAGAGGAATTTGCATTCTGTTTGTTTCTGCACTTTACTAACTGGAAGTTCTGGTAAAGGGGAATTTCAAATTAATGGTGTGCTCTTTTATGCCTTTAATAAAAATGTGTGGAGAAAGGATTATGGGAAAGGCTCAGTGAACAAGAAATGGGCTGTACCCTAAGAAGCCTGAGGGCCAGACAGGTGGACCCGTGGTCCTGAATGACTAGACCTGCGTAAGAAAGATAGAAGTGCTGGGCGTGGGGTAGGAGGGAACCCCTGGTGGCCACTCCTTAGGTCCCTCAACAGGTCACTTTCTGAGAAGTTTAAAGTCTCACCTGTGTTCTTTATCTTCAATTTGGTAACAAGAATTAAAAAAGAGATTATCTAAATCTCTTAAGTATACAGAAAGAAGGAAATATTTTAAATTTCTCTCTTGAAATATAGAATTATTTAGTTATGCAATATATTTGGGCAAGGAGGAGGGGAATCTCAATGAAGCCAGATACAAGCTGAAACACTATCATTAATGTACCTTCATGACATACAAGAAATAGATTATTGTACATTTTTAGACTGGTCTTAATGGAATATAACATGCTTTGAATTAAATGATGATCAATTATGGCAGAACTGCTGATTAGCAACTTTTGTTTAAAAAAAGAAGTTCCAATGCATTGTTTAATTGCAGTATACCTTTTCTCATATCCTCTTCCAGGATTTAAATCTGTTCATGACTCTCTCAGCTCCCTCCAACAAATACAGAAAACAAAGATGGATTATGAGAAACAGAAAGTACAGAAAGACCTAAAGAAATTACAGCGTAAGATAGAGGAACTGCAGAAAGCATAAAACTTTTTGATCATCGTTTTCATCAGACAATATAGTGGTTTGCTGGCAAAAGTTGGGAAGAAGTTAATATCTCTGGGATGCTGGCTGCTGCTTATACCTCTGTATTTCTTATCACCTTTTTCAGGAAATGAACGTGCCAGAAAACCCAATAAAGCAGAGAAGTTTATGATGTCTTCACTAATTTATTAATGAAAAAGGAAATTTTTTTACATACATGCCTTTTTATATTTTTATTCGCCTATAAAAAAGAGCATTCAACAAAATGTACATATATGTGAAACGGGACTGGCATAAACTTAAAAGAGGGGCAGGAACTGTGGCAAATCAAACCACTTACTCTGTCTATAAAATAGCCACCATGCAGTTCTAGCTCATTATTAATATGCATTTAATCCATTGGTGCCCAAATTTCATTTTTTAAGAAAAACTAGAAATCTGGTTTTATATGAAGCCATTGATAAGCATTAGCATCTAGTTCAAAAATAGTTCTTACCCTGGGAGGGAATGTCTGTGGGGCGAATACAATGAGCAGGCTATCAAATTGCAACTTCTGATCCAGACATTCTTGTCTTCTAACAATCCGAATATTTATAGCAAGTCTAATTTATGCATATTTAAATTATTAATTCATTACACTCAAGATGTATCAGAAATATGAACAAGTAAGAGCTAACTATGCAAAATAAGAAAATATGCCAGTTTCCATTAAAAATTATCCAACATAATTTGATCTAGGTGTAGTCAGGAGTACTTCAAAAACAAATCAGTTTCCTATAAAATTAAAATATTTCTAATTTTTCTAGACATAAATGTTCAATGTAGAGACTAGTATTAGGCAATAAAATCATTAAAAGTAAAAATAAGCCGTTCATGTCATACACTGCTGAAACAAAGACTGATTCCCTTTTTTTTTTTTTTTGCTTCTCTTTTTTTAAAAGTTTATTTATTTATTTAGAGATAAAGAGGGAGTGTAAGTGCAAGCAGGACAGGGGCAGAGAGAGAGCAAGAGAGAGAGAACCCCAAGCAGGCTCCTCAGTGTCAGCATGGAGCCCAATACAGGGCTCTAGCTCATAAAATCATAACCTGAGCCAAAATCAAGTCAGATGCTTGAACGACTCAGCACCCAGGTGCCCCCAAAGACTAATTTTTAATCAAAGAGTTTTCTGTAAATCTGGTAAGAGGACTCTTGCTTCAGACTTAGTCTCTTGACTTGGTTTAGGGACAAGTGATAACTTCTCCCCCAAGAAAGTACAAATTTACCTTCCAAATAAATTTTTGACCAATGCCCACCTAATTTTTTAGTTATATGAAACATCCCCATTTATTTTTACTTATTTACACAAAGCATCATGGACTACATTCCAAGGGATTTTCATAGCAGGATTTAAGAGTTTAAAATGGAATAATAGCAAGTATCCTTTGCAAACAAGTGTCATGCTAAGACAAAGGGCCAATATCTCAGGTAATACTAAATAATTCTTATAAGTTGATAAAAAAAATTATATGAAAAGGCAAGTCACAGGATACAATAATAAATGAAGATATGAAAAGACATTCAACCTATTAAATACAAGTTAAAGGAACCATTTTCATATACCCCAAAACTGAAGCAATTAATAATGTTGGTTGGCAAGGCTATTGAGAAGTGTGCACCTCTATATTATTGGTACAGTGACTAACAGGGCAATTTGGAAACATCTATTAACATTTTACAGTGCATTTATCCTTTGACCCTGAAATTTTACTATTAGAAATTTATATTACAGAGAATTAAAAAAACCTTCCAAAATGTGCAAAGATGTATGACCAAGGATGCTCATTTCAGCACCCTTTGTTATAGTAAAACAAACTGAAAACAACTCAAATATTAGGAATTGTCTGACTAAATTAATGATATCACCAGATAAAAATGCTATCCAACCCTTAAAAAGAACACAGAAAGAGGGGTGCCTGGGTGGTTCAGTCAGTTAAGCATCTGACTTTGGATCAGGTCGTGATCTCGTAGTTCATGGGTTCGCGTACTTCGTGGGGCTCTGTGCTGACAGCTCAGAGCCTGGACCCTGCCTCGGGTTCTGTTTCCCTCTCTCTGCCACTCTACACTCACACTCTGTCTCTCTCTCTTTGTCTCTCTCTGTCTCTCCGAAGGAGAAATAAATATTAGATAAAAAAGAACACAAAAAGATATCCAAGATTCACTGTTAGATAAAAAAAAGTAAGTTACAAAGCAATATGGATATGATCCCACTATGTCAAAAAATATTTTTAGGGGCACCTGGGTGGCTCAGTTGGTTGGGTGTCCAACCCCAGCTCAGGTCATGGTCTTGCTGTTTGTGGGTTTGGGCCCACACCAGGCTCTCTGCTGTCAGCCCAGAGCCTGCTTGGGATCCTCTGTTCCCTTCTCTCTCTGCCCCTACCCTGCTTGGCTCGCTCTCACTTGTTCTCTCTCTCTCATCCCCTCTTTCTCTCCCTCTCTCTCTCACAAATAAACATTTAAAAAATATGTATATTTTTAAAATATGTTACACAGAGTATGCATACCACATATTATTCACAAATGTAGGGGGGCACCTTTGCGGCTCAGTCGGTTACGTGTCCAACTTTGGCTCAGGTCATGATTACGTGGTTTGTGGGTTTGAGCCCTGGGTCCGGCTCTGTGCTGACAGCTCGGAGACGGAGCCTGCTTCGGATTCTGTGTCTCCATCTCTCTGTCCCTCCCTTACTTATGCTCTGTTTCTCTCTGTCTGAATAATAAATAAACATTAAAAAAATTTTTTACATGTAGCAATTTACAATAAACTTAGCCATGATTAGATTATGAAGAACTTTGCTTTCTACATAAGAATTTATAAATGTTTTTACATTGTGATAATATTTTTGTTTCTATAAACCTATATTTTAAAAACATCCACCACAACAAATATACTACTAGGCTGAATGAGTAACTCTTTGTAATGAACCGAGTAAGTGGTTATAGGAAGGGTTAAATTAGGAATCCAGACCGACCAAGAGCCAAGTCATCTCACTCATATCCATTTTTTACTCCACAGTTTTTTTTTCCTTGTGAGCAGAAATGCTCTAAATTGAAGTTCAAATAATAGCTACACTATATCTGTAACTTCATCCTATAATCAAGCCAAAGGGTTTGCAGAATGGATCTCTCTCTCCGGTGGTGACAGGGTAGTACTATGTAGAAATGAATGCAATGCAAGAGGGTAGGAGTGGAATCAAAGGGTCTTCTGCCAGTATTCTTGCTTAAAATCTCAAGCTGGGGTGTTCACAGGTTTGCATAGGTGGTAGATAACTTGAGAGCTGGGCCTAGTGAGAAGGCAGATCTAGGTTTTATAGGGCCTAAAGCTTATACAGTTTTGATTTATTGTTAATGCCCTGTCCTGATGAATTGGCACAGAAGGTTGTAGGAATATTCCTGAAAGCCATGGCTACCTCAGAATAGCCACAACTTTCCTCCCTCTAGAAGTGACTATGATCCCCAACTCAACTTCTCTTTTGCTGGATCCAAAGATGCCCCTAGCCCTCCTGGGGTATCTGACATCAGTGGAAGAGGGAGCTGAGATGATGACATTAATCAATGGTCTTATTGTAGTTAAAATGTCTCACCTCTTTAAATTTTACCACAACCTTGTAAACAGATTGTTAGAGCTAAGTAAGGGAGGGGCCCTGGAGCTTAAGAGCCATCATTTTCCCACAAATTCACCTCTGCTCAGGGGACTAGTGGAGCCCTGGGTCTCCTTCCCTTTGCATTTATTTTGTCATGGATCCACAAAGATGACAAGGATGAACAATGCCCCTAGAGAGACTCAGTATACACTTTATTTTCTATCAAGCAGCAACACTCAATCCCTTAAGAAATGTCAGACTTCTCTCCCACAAATACAGTACAAGGTTTGACCATCACAGAATCTGCAATCCAGATCCACCCTGTGGACTTGGGACATGTGTTAAATCATCTCTGAGAGCTCTCAATTTAGTCACAAACACCCCCTAAACAGATTTGGATAGTCCAAGGGTCCCGCTGCCTCCCAGTGCTTCCTGCCATTTCCTTCCTCTTGTGAAAACCTGCTTTAGGGGTAAAAATAATACGAAATTATTTACACTGAGGACTAACCAGTAATGTTCCAAGTATTTTGCTTCCCTGCTGAAGATGGAGGACAAATGCCTTACCTTATGCTACATGGGTAAGCACCTTCTCAGCCCCATGTGGGGTGGATGAGCTCACCACCTAATAGGCAGGAGAGCAATAAGGCGCAAGGTCAAAGAAAAAGCATCCCCAGTGCTCACTGGACATTAGCAGCTTCCCCATCATATACAGAAACTTACCAAATGTCTGCTCACTTCTATCGGTATCACCCATGATAGCAGCAAGTAATACCCAAAAACACCGAGGGAAAGCTTGACCTATTATATACACATGTGCATACATACCTGTATTTATTTTTACCTTTGAAAGGGATCTCCAAACCCATGTGAGACACTACTTTTTCCATCTTTGCAGCCTCCATTCATTGACGTGCTAGGCACTGGGGATACCATGTTGAGCAAACTAAACAAGAACCCTGCTCTTAGGGAACTTATAGTCTAGTGGAAAAGACCAATAACTAAACTTTCAAATACTTGGGCAAGGAAGAGGTGTGATGGAGCGCCTGGAAGAGGCATTTAGGAAGACCTGGGGAATCGGGCAGAGGGCTCTTCCAGAACAAAGGGTATCTAAACTGAGCCCTCTGTAGTATAAGCAGACATTAGTCCAAGGAAAAGGGCATAGTTGGTAGACAGGGGCTCAGGGAGATAGAGCAGCCTGGGCACAGGCCCAGAGGCCAAGAGAATATAACACAGAGCAGGCACTGCAAGATAAAGTATATGTGGTGGGAGGTGGGAGAGAAGATCTGAGGATGTAAATAATGAAAAGGAAGGCTGGAGAGGTTAGGGGAAGTAGGGTGTCTGATCACAGGACTTTATAACTCACGTTGAGGAGCTTGGGCTTTATCTTCAGGGTCCAGAGTAGCTTTGAAGGATTTTACATGCTTTTTTTTTTTAAAGATTATTTATTTATTTTGAGAGAAAGAGCATGTGAGCAGGGGAGAGAAAGAGAGAGAGGGAGAGAAAATCCCAAGTAGGTTCCATGCTGTCAGCACAGAGCCCAAGGTGGCTCTGTGGCTCACGAACCATGAAATCATGATCTGAGCTAAAATGGGTTGGAAGCTCAACCAATTGAGTCACCCAGGAGCCCCTGAAGGATGTTAAACAGGCAAGTGACTTTATCAGATTTGCATTTTAGAGAGGTCCCTCTGGTGGCAGTGTGGAGAATAGACAACAGACACAGTGTGAAAAGCAAATTTGGATGAAAGAGGGGTGAAATAATGGAGAAGAGTGGAAATAATTAGCTCAGTTTTAAACTAATTGACTTTGAAGTATCTCCCGGATGTCCAGGTGGAGTTCGTCAGTGGGTGAGTGAGCGAGATGACCTGGAGCAGGAGCGAGAAAGATCTAAACTGAAGACTTGGCATGGAAATAGTCATTAGACTTCGCAGGTGAGGAAGGAAGAGATGGCCTGGAGTTGGGAGCAGTCAGAGTGGAGGACGTGAAGCGTACAGTGAGAAACAGAGACCAGGGGAAGTCCTTGAGGACACGGGACACTGAGACGACAGGCAGAGGTGGAACCTAGAAGTTTCTTCGTGAGTATCTTAAGACAGTGGCGGCAAAGTAGGAAAGGGAGTATCATCTTTTGAGGAATTCAGGCTTCTCTGTGAGTTCCTACAAGCGGATGGTGTCAACTTGGAGTTCTTCCAGGAATGCTTTCAGATGCAGAGAGGGTGGTAACCCCTCCCAGAGAGGAAGGATTGTTGTCAGGAAAAATTTTCGACTGTTTTGGCTCCTACCCAGTTTGGCACTTTCCCCTCAGGGAGATTAAAGTCATACTCATTTTTGGTAAAGAAGTTATTTCATATCTTTCTCTTAATATACAGTAATGACATTTTCTACTTTATAGACTAAATTTTCCGTAAACCCATTCCTTGGTTCTGCAACTTCATTTTTACAAGGCATTTACACATGTGACAAATGTTGTGAGTAAAACATGATTGATATGTTCAGCATATGTCAGAAACCAGGTCCCCCTTTATAGTGCCAAAGACACAAACTGAGAAAACAGAAAAATAATCCAAACATCTATGCTAAGTCTTGAGGGGTTTTGAGGTTTGACAGACATTAGTTTAAAACCAGAGTCCCACCAGTCACTCTCTGTGTGACTTTGGGTATGTTCTCTAACTGTGGAGTCTTAGTTTCCTCACTTAAAATGAGGATAATATTACACCTACCTCGTAGGTTATTGGAAAAATTAGAAAAACATTTGTTGAGCTATTACCAGTTATCAGAGACTTCTCGAAGGACTTTACCTGAATTAATTCATTTAATTCTGCAAAGAGATGTCTATTATTAAGACACAGAGAGATGAAGTAATTTTTGTGACGCTATACCACTCCTAAGAAGTACAGCCAGAATTTGAACTCATTAGTTCAAAGAAGAACTCTTAAACATTCTATTATATTGTAGTACTGGATATATAAGAGGTACTGTCCTTAATAAATGGTACCGATTGCTAATAATAAACAGAGCTTTTGATTTTGATGGGAAAGACAAATTCCACAGTACTCTTTCATCCAACTCTGATTCATTAGTATCTAAAAATACTTGAGTTTATAAAGGTCCTTGCACTATGTGTGAGAAGAAATACCTTGGCTTGCAATATTCTAGCAATGGACCAAAGCAGAAAGAAGTACAAAATATAGATTTCTCCTGGAACAAAATTATAATGAGGAAGTATTTCTCTACTTTAAAAGCACTTCTTTCTCTCGTCTCTGGGGAGGGAGGCTAATATAATGAAGAAACCTTATGGAGATTGACTGGAGGCGGGTAAGGTACGGATGCCAACATCCAGTGAAGTAGATTTCCTCTGTAAGTTCTGGACACCGAAGCCTACCCAAAAACCCGCTAAAAGTCATTAGTATCCAACTACCAGATATTTCTCCAAAAGAGAAATACACTGCTTTCACAAGGGAGACATTCAGAGATGGACTTCAGGTGGGTGGGGCCCATATGGAGACACATGAATGGGGGTGGACAAACCTACTTCTGAAACTCAGAGCAACTCCATATTGAGGAATCTTTCTAGACCTTATGTCTAAATTCCATTGCTGAGCACTTAAAGACTTTTACGTATTCACAAAAACAACACAAAACCCTCAAAAAGGAACAAAACATACCCAGAAGCTTTTATCAAGTACCTCCTCTGCAGGGATTAGTTGGTAAGTAAAAGAAGGTCTTTAAAAACTAGGAAGGTCTAGGTAACTAAGACACGAGAAAGTTGTCGGAAGAGAGATTAACACCAAAGAGAAAGCCATGTTTTGGCACTTGTGATGTTACCAAGGACTAACTGAAACAATTAGATCACTGTGGCCTCAGTTTCTATTAAGTTTAAAATCTAACAAGCGCGAAACACTTCTCATCATTGCATAGGTTTAAATTTGCAGATAAAGGTGAGGGAAAAATAAACTTGCCAAGTTAGTCCTTTGCAGGAGGCTCCTTCCAAGGTTCTTTCTAGAATTCAGATAGTGTAACTAGGTAAATGACGGCATTAGAATACAACCTGGTGAGATAACTTTATCAATCCCAAAGATACATACCTCAACTCATTCACATTTCTTTAAGGTGTCACCAATTATTCTTTTAAAATATAATTTATTGTCAAGTTGGCTAACATACAGTGTATACAGTGTGCTCTTGGTTTTGGGGGTAGATTCTCATGATTCATCACTTACATACAACACCCAGTGCTCATCCCAACAAGTGCCTTCCTCAATGCCCATCACCAATTTCCCCCCTCTCCCCCAAGGTGTCACCAATTATTAACAAATCAGACAATAGTATTGATCTTGGGGGACTAATTCTATTTGCGTAAAAATATAGAGAAAAGCTGAGCTTTTTTTTGTCTGTAAGATGAGTATAGTATCTACTGTAAAAAAACGTCAGAATTAAATGAGGTAATAATGGTGTAAAGAGCTTGGCACATCATTTAATCTATCCCTATCCTTCCTTGGTTGCTGAAGCTCTGGTGGGTAATGATTACCCCCTAAGAAGCACAGAACACTCCTCTGGTGAAGCAAAAGACAGTGCCAAGATGTTCTGTAATGCTGGATCTTATTTGGTTTCATTAGAAGCTACGTGACTTGCATAAAATCTTATTGCTGTCTACATATTTATTTCCCCAAGTTCAAGAAGTACTCACCATTGCTTACTGTAAATCTGGTTCTAGTGAGTTAATAAATTGTTCTGACATAGTCCTTAGAGAAGCCTTCCAATCATACATAAATAGCACTGGTTCTGAGGCACTACAGGGCTGGCCTCAAGCAATTCAGGAATAAAATACTGAAGCTGCTTATGACAATATAAATTTGCCTTCTCAGCAGTGTATTTTCTAATTTCCTTCTTTGCACATGAAGAATCTTCTGCTCCATCTGGCTTTTCTCTTGTGCCCAAAGATACATACAACGTCTGCAAAGATAGAACCTGTAACCATCTTTCTTTTTCCACAGCACCTGACTTTTTGGCTTATTTCCAAACTTCTGAAGCCAGCAAATAATCCTTTTGTAAAATCTATTTCTTGATCTATTAAGTTAAACACAACAGTTAAGATTAGGACTTTAATTAAGTGTTCCGCCCCCCAAATTCCTGATACTAAACTACGTGGCATATTTTCTCCATAGAGAAAGCAACAACCATTATCTTATATGATCAAAGGAGAGGAAATGGCATTTAAAAAGGCAGGGCCTTAGAAACTCAAGTTATTTAAGCCACCTGGCAGTCAGATAATCAAACAATGTGCTTATCTTATTTAATGTGGGTGCTCTTTCTGTATGAAGTAGAAGTATTTGGTATGTAGAAGGCACATGTAATTATACTCAACCATTCATAGATGCTGGCTTCCATTAAAACGTTCTCTGCATTCTGTGAGTGTTAGGTTTGCTTTCTTGCTCAGTCTTACTACCTGAAACTGATTACCTACTTTTCTACAGCAGGGGGCTCTCTGGAAGGGTCGACTACCCAAGATTTATAAGCACAAGAGGAGCCCCCTGTTTAGTGGAAATCAGAGTTGCTGTTTCACGGGTGCTGCACCAAGCAATTTATTTTAGTATTTTTGCTCCAGCTCTTTTTGGACCTGGAAACATTGGTGACCTTACAATAACAGAATGCTGTCATTAGAAATCTAGCTCAAGGCCCTGACTTTACAAATTTACATACAAATTAGAGGTCAAGACAGAAGTTTATCAGTTACATTCCCATTCAGCAAGGAGACCCAGACTGAAAGCACCAGTGAGGTTTTGCGAGTATAATTTAATGCAATTCTTTTAAAGAGAATGAGAGTGAAGTACCTGATCAGCTACGTTGGGGATTCTGTGCTCTTAGCAGCGTGTTGAGTGAGAATAGTTCAGAAACTATTATAGAAATAAACAGCCACACATTTGTAAGAACCTAATTCTTATGACATTTATATTTTCACAGTAACCATTTTTAATAACTCATTATCTTTATCTGATGACCCCTTTTATGACAACAATTAAGATGGTAATCCCCAATTTCAGTGATCTAGTAAAATTTAGATTCAAAGGAATGCAAATTCATTTTAACAATAAACAGTGGGTGATGCACTAGTTTTCTACACTGCCATAACAAATTACCACAAACTTAGTGGCTTAAAAACAATATAAATTTATTTCCTTACAGTTCTGTAAGGCAGATGTCCAACACAGGTGTCCGCAGGTTACCATCGAGGCGCCAGAAGGGCTGCATCCCTTTCTGGGAACTCCGCTGGAGAAAGTTTCCTTGCTTTTTCCCGTGTCTAGAGCCTGCCCTTAGTCCATGGCTGGAACTACCTTCTCCATTTTCAAAGCAGCAATATCAAATCTCTGACCTTCCATTGTCACTCTTTGAAAGGCTCTCCACTTTTAAGGACTTTTGTGAGTAAACTGAGTCCACTCAATAATCCAGGATACTCTCTGTCTCAAAGTCTGTACCCTCACCCACACTTGCATAGCCCCTTAGCCACATATTCACAAGCTCTGGTGATTAGGGCATGACACCGTTGGGAACCATTATTCTGCCTACCATATAAGCAGAAACAGCAAGATAAACATTTTTTTTATTATCCATCTTTTCTCCAGAAAAATTCATATAATTTAAATGTTTTTATAATAGGTACTATATATACAGGAGAAGTATGTAGCCCAAATGAACTTTTGTACTGACTGATTCAAACTCAGGAGAGATCATGGCATGCAAATTATTTCAACACTGGAGTGATGTCATATGGAAACTCAACCTCTTTTTCATGGAACGCTCCAATTTTAATTATCCCTCTCCTGGCATCATTTCCTTCACTGAAACAAATAGGCATTTTCAATTCTAAGTCCGAAATAAAAGAAAAAAGGATTTAAAATGTTTCATAACAGCTGTTTGTTAAAGAGACCCTATTCTTAAGTTTCTCCAAAGCATTTTGAGGTCTAAATATAACAGCATTTATTTTAAAAATTATAGTTGTATATAGGGTATTTTTAAGATACATTAGAATTTAAAACACTGCTATCCAAAAAGTTCCTGGTCTGCCAAAAAGAGGAAAAACCCATTATGAAAAGGGACAGCTAGAGATACTGAGTGGGCTTTCAGTGCAATAGGTCTTAAGTGATTCTATTTTCTAAACCAAAAATAAAGCATAAACTTTAAATAAGGGCACTTTCTGACTTTTTACCTTCTCTGTATAAAAAGTCTTTAAAAATACATACGTGGGAAGATTATTGTACTTGTATCTGATATACAAATGTATTTTTCTAATGTAAAACACAAAATAAAAAGACCTCTCCTGCAAATTGATGGTCAGTTTATAATGGACGACTGTGTGCTACACCTTATAATAAGCATCATGGGAGTCTGAGAAGCTTTCTATCCATTAGCAACTGAAGTGGAAGAAAGACCTGTAGAGAGATAAGGGTCAACTTTGCCAAACAGTTTCCGCATGTTTTAAAGTGTGCAAAAATGGAAATAGATCTGCTAGCCCTTCTCACTCATACATTAAATACGGTTCATTTCTTTGTTCCTATAAAATATCCCCAAAACAAGTCTCAAACATTCTATGAAGCAACCAAACATGTATCTTTTCATATTCATATATTACATATCAGTAATATTACTTAATGTTCATCTAATATTTCATACTAGTGTAGATAACTGCACCTCTTAATTCCCTGTCCAATTCTGTTGTGTTGATTCCTAAATTAAAGGAAGTTTGTCAACTCATTTTGTAAAGTGAAATCCTGAGTAGAAATTCAAGGGAAATTTCTGAAATATGACAAGTGATCTCAAACAAAGAGATTGTGTTCTGAAAGTTTACTTATAAGCCAAAATATATTTTTTCCACAGAAAATGATTGTCAGATGCCAAGCTGGCCTATAAACACCAAATTAATCAATAATAGCCAAATGGTGGATAAAAATCAGCAGAAAATGCACTATAATTCTCAAATAAACAATATGAATGCTAAATATTGACACTTCAGTAAATAACTTCTTATGTAATTTCTCTAAACTTACATATAAAATGAAATTTAAAGTTCCTAGAATCTGACAACAGTGATTCCATTTCAGGGTTTCTATGAGCATGCTCTTTAGCACTATTCTCCTTTACTGACTAGGATTACATGACCATGTTGAAAACAGCAGGTCTGGTATGAAATAAGCACTATAAAAATCATACACTTATTACATGAGCCTCACAATAAGCAGGCAGTAACCTGAAGAAAAGGTAACAAAAGAGAGGATGTATATCCATCCATGCGAAAAGAATTACCTGAGATGGCATTAACTAGCATGTTCTCAAACCTTCCTTTCTAGAAAATCTGGGCCTGAGGTCCCTGGAGGCCAGAACTAGGCAACTTAGTCAAAAAGTCACAGGCCTGGAGGAAAGGCTAACCAAATCCACCCTGTAGATTAAAGTAACCTTGTGAAGCAACTGACACCCCAGAAAGCAGATGGAAAACAAGAACTGACTTCGAAGCATTAAGCAGATGGACCCGGCCCATTCTGGTGTAAGGGCTAAAGTGCTTTCCAGAGGAAGCAGGAGGGCACGGGCACCAGAGATCATACCCTGCTCATTTCTTGCTAAGTCTGTGGGCCAGGCTGCTAAAAACAATGAATTATAAGCATTAGGATAAGGAAGAGATGGGCAGAGAATGGCAAGTGCTTGATCCTATTAAAGAAAAAAGTAAAGGGAAGGATCATTATTGGACTAATCTAGTGGTTTGTAAACCAGAATGAACATTTCAATCTCTTAGGCATGCCTTTACATTGCACAGTCCTAGGCCCTTCTCCTTAAAGATTCTGATTGCATAGGTCTGAATGATGATAATACTTAGCCAAATTTGTGAATTCATCAAATTATAGTCAGATCAATAGATTAGACTACCTCTGGAGTAAAATTTAATTACAGAACATTGTCAATTTATATTATCTCATAAAATAACACAAAACTGATTTAAAAAAACTACATACATAAATTGTACAACCACACATTTTCATACAACAAATAATATATGTAAATGTCTGAAAACATTTTTTAAAACCACAAATCCAAAGTAAGTAACATACAGCTTCTTCAGATATATAAAAGGTTTTCTGAAAAAATAAAATAGGTAAATGTGCTTTCAAGTTTTAAAATGTGAAACTTAGAAATTATATCTGATATTCATACTATAAAGAAAATAAGACACTATATTTTTCATTTCAGAAAATTCAAGTTTTTTCATCATAATTAAAGGAATTGCATGATCGATTAAACACTGTCAGCATTGTTTTCCAAAATCTTCCATTAATTTTTTTAATGCAGTCATACACCTGAGTGCTCTGAGTTACACAAACATATCCACTGGCAGTCTAAGACTCACCGACATTTACATTATGCTTCTTCAGGAAAATCTGAGATGAGCCACTAGTAAAATAGGCTATAAGGTTATTTAGATGTAATGATGAGTTGGTCTGCTGAACTCTAGAAATGATAGAAGGAATTACATCTTTGAATTTACTTTTAAACAAAATTCAGCATGTGCTATTTGGAAAATGGCTATTAAGGCTTTATCATAGAGGGGTACAAAAAATATCCTATTGTGCATAATGCAAGATGGAAAAAAAATGGTTTACAAATTACTGATGAACATCTAAGGGAATCCTGTTTTTTCCTTTTATTATGGACTTTCTAAAATCAAAGATATTTTTCAAATTAAAGTTACATTAAGATTTTCTGGAAAATTAAATCCCTACCTTAAGAACTTAAATGTCTTTAGAATTAAAATAGGAGTGGATGATTATAACTATTTTTTTAATGTTTTTTGGGGGGGAGGGGAAAGTTGATTCATTGATTCATTCTTTCTAATAGCTTTTTCTTTGTTTGTACTATAAAGTAATGCATTGTTACTCTGAGGACAATTTCTGATTCAATTCCAATGCTCTTGTATCTCCATGAGTTTTGGCATTGTTTACCAGCACCTACGGGAAATCACATACAGGAATATTAGTATTTTGTTTATTAACAATAACTATAATTAAATCTATTGAAGCCAAGTATGCCAAAAGGCAGCAAGCAACATCAAATAACACAAGAAGAAGTGACCATGTGCAATCTTTCCAGAAATTTTTGCTGAAATAAATTGTTCAGCCAAAGGCAACATCAAAGATAAAGCACAATTTATTCAAATGCTCAATTAGTAAAGATGAAATGTTTTGATTGTTACCATTGTCAGCACTGTATAAAATGGAAGGTTTCATTTGGTGGTTTTGTTTACAATGCTGTCATCTCTAAACTCTTACCCAAAATGAACATTTTATATACAGAACTGTGCAAATGATATTCCTCTCCTTTAAAACCACAGCTTAAAATTGAGGTTCTAAATTCTAGGCTCTAGAAAGAAACTTTGCAAGGTTTTCACCAATTCCACAAACTAAACATTTAATTTAGGTTGATTTGACTACTCAAATTTTTGGTTGTCCCATTTTCAAACATTGTGAAGGGTCTGGGATTTTGATCTACTTGCAAGCTAACAAGTTAGCCTTGGATGCTGCCAAAAGATACGACTCTCCTGGGTCAGAGACAAAGGTTTTTATCACTTATGGTACAATAAGCCGCATGAGCATCAAGACATTTACATTTGTTTTCCTTGGCCCCTAAGACTCACAGGGGCAACACGTAGGAAGGCATATAGTTTCCCACATACATACTGGATCAAATTACAAAAAACGAACCCTAAGCCTACGAGACTAGAATCTTTAATTTTTTGTTATTATTTTTTTATTTTTATTTTTTAAACTCTTTTTTTAACATTTATTCATTTTTGAGACAGAGAGACACATTGCATGAGTAGGGTAGAAGCAAAGAGAAAGGTAGACACATAATTGGAAGCAGGCTCTAGGCTCTGAACTGACAGCACAGAGCCTGATGCAGGGCTCGAACTCATAGAATGCGAGATCATGACCTGACCCGAAGTTGGACACTCAACCAACTGAGCCACTTGGGCACCCCTGTTATTATTTTTTTAAATGTTTATTTATTTATTTTGAGAGAGACAGGAAGAACATGAGCAGGGGAGGAGCAGAGAGAGAGGGAAGAAAGGAGAGAATCTTTAGCAGGCTCCACGCAGAGCCCAACATGGGGCTCGGTCTCATGACTGTGAGATCATGACTTGAGCCAAAATCAAGAGTCGGAGGCTTACCCGACTCATCCACCCACACATCCCAAGACTTAAATCTTTTATGATGGTCAATAAATAGGCATACCTTTTGGTTTGGAGGAAGACACTTATGTCGGCCTCCCAAGGCTGTCATTATAAAAATATCCTTGAAAAGATGGTCTGGAACAAAGAGCAGTCAGGCCATCTGCTCAGGGGATGTTTAGAAATGCAAGAATAGCATGGAGAACTGTCTCCCAGAATCCATACATGCTTTACCTTTCTGGTTTGCAATAGGGTAATTATAATGCCTTTCTCCAGGCATTGATGTTACTTATATTTCTTCAATATTATGTTTCATTGAAAGGCAAACAGTACTTCATATGCTGTAAGCATTTAAAAAGTTTCTCATTTACACTCATTTTATTTTATAAATTCTCAAGTTATGAGAAAACAATGTATGTGTTTTATATACTCTACTTTTTTAAAAAGAATTTTAGACATACAATTATGTTCATATATTTAAATACCAAAGCCAACCCATGAGGAGTAGTAACTGTCACATGCATCTCAGAGAAAAGACAAGAAATATAATATCTCCCAAGATAATATGAAGATCCCATTAAATTCTCCTACTTTCGAACCTATCCTATTTATTTGCCTCCAGTGCAATGCTTATAAAAAACTCACAGCCAGCACCTAGCACCTCTGTCAATACTTTCTTATTCTGCATGGTACATTAGGAGGATCTATTTCCTATGGGTTAAATCAGTGGCTCTCAATGAGGGGCAATTACCAGTATCTTCTAGCATGTCTAAAGGTATTTCTGGTTGTCACAAGTTGGGCAAAGGGAGGAAGACAGTGCTACTGGCATCTAGTGTTTAGGGGGTTAGGACGTTGCTCAGTAGTGTACAATGCACAGGACAGGTCCCCTCACGCCTCCTCCAAGAAAGGCTCAAAATGAAATATTGTGAATAAAATTAATGCCTTACGTCAATAAGCTCATAGTCATTTTTGGCATGTAAGTGTCTCAGCAGGTACCAACGTGCAGTTGATACAATAGACTTGGGATATCCAGGTTGATACACCACTCTTTCCAAAAGTCGCCGTGTCTCTCTGAAAAAGAGACTTACATTTAGTTCAAAGCATCTAAATTAACACAAAATATTTCATTGGCTAGTCTCATACATATTATCTTTCTTTCTCATTCTTTTGCACACATGGTACTGATTACTTCATGATTTTTTTTCATAGAATAAAGAATATAATAATGGCTAACATTTTTTACTGTTTATTACATGTTGGGTACTATGCTAAGTGTTTAACACATGTGGTCAACATTTAATATATGCAACCGTGTATGGTTTAGGTTGCTGTCACTATTTCCATTTTGCATACAAATAAATTAAGGCTCATTCCAAATAAAATTTATAAGCATTTCTGAGTGTTCTACCCCTAACTTTTTAAAAAACAGAATGAAAACAAATAAATCCATAAGTAATACAAAGATAATTTACTCTAAGTTCAAGATGTATTACATCCAGCTTTCTTTTAGTGTATGTTTTAAAGGACGTGTACAATACATGTACATATGTAATAAAACAGGCTGATTTACAACTGTGTTCTAAGTTTTTCTTTCCTAATTTACTAACATTTATGACTCCAAAGACTTCCAAACTTGTAGAAACAACCCAAATTATAACTTCAGAAGTTCTGAAATGGGGATCTTATAAGTAGTCATTGGATTGAAGCGGAATATAAAGAACTTATCTTGAAGATGCTTCTACATAGAAATTACCATAATGAGCCCACTGTTTTTTCTTTGACTCTATGTTGATTTGGGCTGACTTTTGGTGGTGATCACGTTGTGGGATATGCTAACAGATTACAGGCAGGTGGAGGCTAAGGTCTTCTAAATCATCTATCCTGAGTTTCAGCAGAACAAGTTCATGAGGAAGCATAAATTACAGCCTAAAACATTTCTTGGTGAAATTTACCACAAAAAAATGACCAAAAATAAACAATTCATAAACGGTGCTGGAACTGGTGATTAGCCATTAGTCTTAATTCTTCCTTCACTCCTATTTTGGGACATTGATGTGACCTTTGCCACGTACTTATATGTATTAAGCTCTGTCTTCACTACCTACCCTGTTCCAGTAACATATGCTCCTAAACCACTGTCTTACCTACAGTTGTTTTGCATTAAGTGTGATGTCCATTAGAGCCAGACATCACTCTCACAATTTCAAAATATTTTTTTCATTCATATGACTTTTAAGTAGTTTTCTTCAAATTTATTTCTGACCCCATCCACACCCTCCAATAAAAAGATCACTAAAATTACTATATTTTTATCTCAGAAGCTTTGGGGTTTTCTAAGACATAAGAACCATGTTATTTATAACATGCCTCTATCTTTTCAATGTTCATTAGTTTTTCATAGCTTATTGCCTTGTATGAGCTTAGGTCAATCTACCTTTTAACTTGGGTCTTTTTGGTTTCTAGAATCCACATTACAATACTGATGCATCCTAAGACAGCCAAACTCCCAGACCATGTTTATTTGAAATGCTGTCATGCCCAACCTCTCGTATTCTATGTACCAAACTATTTTCTGTAAAACAAATGCAAGACTTCATTTTCTTCTTTATTTGGTTACTAGAACAGCTTTTCCAAAGTAGTAGCGAATATATGAATAACACCAACTTTGTTAGACTAAAGTGAAATCTGTCCTAGAAGGACTGAAAGCGAAGTAACATTTCCAAGAAAAAAAAGAGAACAAAGATTTTTCATACCTTGCCCCCATTTTGCGGTTAAATTGTAACAAAGCTTGTAAAAATACAGCCAATGGACAAAAGCAAAGTTTCAAGGCCTCAGTTGTAGCTTCTTGAACCAAAGACGACCAGTGATCATTGGAAATATTAGCCTGTGAAAACATAAGACACATATTCAATCAAAGCTTTCAAGATGTTTACCTTAAGAGGATGCAATTAAACTCTCATTTATTGAATGTCTACTTGTCCAAGTCACCCTGTAAATGCTATAGGGACCCTGATTGTACAAAATGACTGAGATCTGATTTCTATCCTTAAATAGCTTCAGAACAGGGCAGATTGGAATAAATGAAGGTTTCAAAGAGGAAACATCACTTAAAATACACTAAAATATTTATTAAAAGAAAATGCACTATTCTGCTATGTAGGTGAATAAAGTCTATCAGTTACTAAGCCTCTTCTTTACCAAATATACAAAACTCAATTTAACATGATTCTTCAACAGGTAGTGATAAAGTCCCACATTCAGAATTTCTAAGGAGAGAGAAAAGACTAAAATGAAATATTTTAATAAAGTCCCAATACAGAAAAAAAGGCACAAAGCAGATCAGAGATGAATTAAATCAAACTCATCAATACTGAGAACTTTTTTAAAGAATTTTACTTTATAAGAAAAATATTAAGCTATCTATACATTATTTAGGTTGCAAATTGTAGTGTTTTACAGTATGTGCTGATTCAGAAATAACAGATATTTCCTAAGGAACAATAACTGAAGATAAAATGGTGAACAGTCCCCCAAATTATGTTAGAAGTAAAAAAATGTACTTAAAATCTTTCATAAAAACCTCAGACTGTAACTAAGATTTCATAATTACAGAAATATAGAATACACATTTTAATAAACTCAATAATGAGTCAATACATAGTCCATTTCAAACACTAAATTATTAAAAATATTATAAAAAGTGTTAGGGCAATAAACAGCATAGTACAGGCAAGAGTAACTAGTGTAATCAAGGAAGAGGAAGCTATAAAGATAATAAATTTGAAAAGACAGGACAGAGGTCATGAGGCATCTTCTACAAAGATGGGAGCAATGAGCCCTTGGGTACATCTGGAAAAGAAAGTAAGTCAAAGCCCAAACTAACAAACTTAATCCCTAATATATTTTTAAAAACCAGTAACACAAAACTTTCACTGGTTGCTTTTATAATGTTCACTCAAAAAATATTCTGTAAAGTTAGCCCAAAGATTATTACAGAAGGAAATAGTTTTTATGTATAACTGGTATATTAAACAATAGAATGCACATTTTTGTCTTCCATTGAATCTTTAAACCTCATTATATGAGGAAGCATTTTTCCTCTGTCCCTGGATATAAATTATAGTAGTTCCATGATATCCATTTTTCTTATGGTCATCTCAAATAATCTTAATTAGAATATCCTCTTCTTTTCAGGATTTCAATCTTCATTCAAAGGTATGGTTTGCATCTGATCCCACCACAGCTCCCACACAGGATATGGTTACAGGTGGCAGCAGCTGGCCAGCTCCTCCTCCCAACACTTCTACCTTTTCTTGCTAGTTGAAGTTTCAGACTGCTACTGAAATCCTAGAAGTCTGTATTTGACTGGTGTCACTATAAGAGGATACTTCTAGGTATGACAACTATTTAAATCTTTTTTTTTTCATCCAGACTTTCCTGGCTTTATCGCAACTTCATGGGTAGTCTCCCTGTGGTGCCCAGTGCAAAATAAAAATATATGGCCCTTTGTTCAAAAATCATGAAGAATTTCAAGATGGCTGCTGTAAGGATGAAACCAGGAGTGGAGCCCTGAGCCCACAGAGAATGCACACCTGTGGGGCAGTCCTGCTCACCTGCAGTTCCACTAACCTGGACGAATACACTCTATCTCATGTACTCTCCACATCCTCAAAGCCATCCTGAGACCTCTCATTTCCTTTTACTGAGACCCCATCACTCCTCTAGGTGGCCCTGCTGGATTGGATCTAAGTTAATTCCTACGCCAATCCACTTTCACACGGGACCACTCATTCCTGGCTCCAACAAACTCCAGGAGTGCTGCCAACGAACGCCATGTCACAGGAATTCTTCACTCCCTCCATCTTGTACCCAGGCATATATTGCTACCCACCTTTGGGATTCACCCACTGCTGACCACTTTCTGCCAGGGCACAAACTCATTTTCCAAAGCACTCTTTTTCTCTGTCCTAACACCAGGTAGAGAGCCACTGCTTCTGGGGTTATGTCAGATACCTGTCTATATGCTACTAGACATGTGCCTCTAGGATCTCAGAGGCCATACATCAAAATCTCCCTTTGGGGTACCTGGGTGGCTCAGCTGGTTAAGCATCTGAGTGCAGATCATGCACTCACAGTTTGTGAGTTCAAACCCTGTGTCGGGTTGTCCTGACAGCTGAGAGCCTGGAGCTTGCTTTGAATTCTGTGTCTCCCTTTCTCTCTGAGTCTCCCCTGCTCACTCTCTGTCTCTGTCTCTGTCTCTGTCTCTCTCTCTCAAAAATAAATAAAATTAAAAAATTTAAGAACCTTCCTTTCATGGGCAGAATTCAAAAAGATTCTTTTTTATTTTTGTTATTTTTTATTTATTGATTTTTTTTTTTTACTCTTCAACTGTTTATCCCATAATCAGTTACCCTAGAAGATGAAACCCAATTGTGTATAGATTGAAAGCAAAAGATACACCCTTTCTCCCTTCTTCACCTATGTGGGCATCTGTGTGTGGAAATGTGCCATAGAGATGGCTCTCCAAAAATAATTTCTCCATAATCCTTCTCTAACTTCTAGTCCATTTATAGCTTCCTTATAGGTTAATCTTCCACTACTTCAGAAGTCTGTACCTTGATCTTATATCTTACTTTGGAATTTGTTATCTCTGAAATCTGATACTTAATACCTTATCTGAACCTCTCAGTGTAATTTCCTATCCATATATTGTCATACATTCAGTACCCTCTCATAAAGTGTAATTTAATATAGCCATGCTCTCTGCACACTGCCAGCTGTTTACCAAAGAAATAGGGCATCTCTTATATTCTTTTTTTTTAATGTTTATTTTTGAGAGAGAGACAGAGCATGAGTGGGGGAGGGGCAGAGAGAGAGGAAGACAGACTTTGAAGCAGGTTCCAGGCTCTGAGCTGTCAAAACAGAGCCCACACGTGGCTCAAACTCACAGACTGAGAGATCATGATCTGAGCCAAAGTTGGACACTCGACCGACTACGCCACTCAGGCGCCCCTCTTATTTTCTTTAATAGATGTTCAGTGTCGAATATTATAATAAGAACAATTAGATTTGAGTAGCATTATTAGAGCATTTGTAAATGTTATTTTATTTGATATTTAACCCTGTACGAAGGAAAAGTAGGGGCGCCTGGATGGCTCAGTCGGTTAAGTATTGGCTTCGGCTCAGGTCATGATGTGGGTTCGAGCCCCACGTCGGGCTCTGTGCTGACAGCTCAGAGCCTGGAGCCTGCTTTGGATTCTGGGTCTCCCTCTTTCTCTGACCCTCCCCTGCTCGCACTGTCACTCTTTGTCTCTCAAAAATAAATAAAAAATTTAAAAATTAAAAAAAAAAGTAGTATTATCATCTTTACTACTACTACTACTACTACTACTACTACTACTACTACTACTACTACTAAAATAAGTCTCTAAACAGTTTAATTGGCTGAAGTTTTCACAGGAAATAAATAGTAGAACCAGAACCCAAGCTATTAGAGAAAATACTTTTTGCGGTTGTGGGGGGAGGGGGGTGAGGAGATGGGGCATATATGGGTATTACTAAACTGCAGGCTAATTTCCTCAACTGTGAAACAGGATTAATATAAATATTAGATAACCTAATATGTGTAAAACACTATAACAGTACCTAGTACAGGCTAAGCGCTATCATGTTTGCCATTGTTATTGCTATGTTTTATTCCAGGTCAGCTTTAATTTCCCAGCATTAAGAACAGACTACACCCCCCCAAATATTTAGTAACTAGCAAATGTTAGACTAAAAGGGTTTCTTCCACAGCACACAGCTATCAATGTCACAAAGATGTTTGTTAAATGTAACAGTGGGATAAAACAAAATAAGATATTTGATGGTCTACGATTATCATTAGCCACCATTTTTTTCAACCAAATCAGCACAAATTTGACAACCATTATTATACACACATTCATTCAAAAACCATTTATTGAGGGGCTCCTATGTACAAGGCAGTGGTAAAGCAAAGATGCGAAGATTAATGAAACATGGTCGCCGACCTGAGGAGATCTTAAAATGCTCTGCAGTCATCGCACCAAAGCTGAAGACATTTCCTAAGCCTTATACAGCTTTGTCAGAAAGCTTAGTTAATGCAAGTAAATGACACTGGCAATGGACTGCGAAGACAAGAGCATGAATTAATTCATGACCTTGGGATCATGACCTGAGCTGAAACCAAGACTCAGATGCTTAACCAATTGAGCCACCCAGGTGCCTCTCATTAACTTTCTTTTTTATCTTGTTATAGCTTTCTATGTACCCATAAGTATGTGCACACAAACATATTCAGACATATATGTATTCTTAAATATATGTATCACACATACACACACTCAAACAGGGTATTATATACACTGTTCTGCTGTTTGCCCCTCAAAGCACACACACACTTAAACATTTATCTTAAGGAGTTTTTCATATGAGTACAGAGGACTTACAGATTAATGTACCTAATATGTATCAAAAACAGATGTCAAATAAAAAATTACTGAAAATCCCTCTTACATAATGTCAAACTGAACTGAGAAACGGGCTAAAATGTTAATTATTGCCACCTTTGTCACTGATGAGTAGCTGGGTTAATTCTAACTTATCAGCAAGAAACAAAACTGTAATTCTGCCATAATTCAACTTTTAAATTTCAATCTTTGTTTTTTTCTTCCCTAAACAATGACACTGTTCTCCTGGAGTGGATGGGTTTGCACTACTATTATTTCCATCAAAAGCCCAAATACAGAATTTATGAGGAGGCCTCACGAGAAGGTGATGAAACAGCAGGAACTCGACAGAAAGCACTATCATCTTAAAGAAAACTAAATGAACCAGTTTTTCATGATTATAACGGGATCTTATCTTACCATGCAGGCTTTTAAAGCAAGTAGAGCTAATCTCAGCAGACTTGAGAGCTTTCCACTCCAACTGCCCTGTTGGGATGCTACTTGTAGACTCTTTCTGTAACACATCTCTGCAGCACCCATCATGCCTTGGCACTGATAGACATGTGCCAGCCACTGAGGAACAGAAAGAAAAAAGAAACAAACAGATTTCAATTTAGTACATAGCCTGTTACGCTACTTCTGAAAAATTCAATGCACTTTGATAAATTTTCATTTCATTATTGCTAGTTTTGTGCCCCCCAAAAACAAAAATCACAGGTCAAGAAAAGTGTAGCTATCTTGCCCATTCTATCAGCAATAGCTTACTAGCCACATTACTTGAAAATCTTTTTTTTTTTAAATGTTCATCTATTTAGTTTGAGAGAGAGAAAGAGAGAGCAAGCATGACCAGGGGAAAGGCAGGGAGAGAGGGAGAGAGAGAATCACCAGTTGGCTCTGCACTGTCAGCACAGAGCCCAATGTGCAGCTTAATCTCAAGAACCGTGAGATCAAGACCTGAGCAGAAATCAAGAGTCGGATGCTTAATTGACTAAGCCACCCAGGTGCCCCTGACTTAAAAATCTTAAAGAGACTTCTGAGACGGCAAATCAGGAACAAAATCAAAATGGAATATGAAAACAGACATATCCTGTAAATACCAATCAAAAAGAAGTGTGTATAGCTGTATCAACAAAGTAGACTTTATGACAAGAAATATTAAGAAACAAAGGAGGCTGTTTCATAAAAAGAATCAATTAGTTGGAAGATACAACACTCCTACATTTGTGTTTAACTAATAACACAGAATTTATGCAGCAGAAGTTGACAGAAATGAGTGGGAAAAAAACCAGTCAAATGCAGAATCAAAGTTGGAGATTTTAATACACCTATCTCAAAAATGGTAAAAGAAACATGAAAAGTTCAATATGGATATAGAAGACTTAACCATAATGAATTAGCTCAACTTAAATGACATATTTAGAAGACTACACTCAGTAACCGCAGCGTACACATTCAGTGAAAATGTATATGCAACATTTACCAATTCTGACCATATAGCTCGGTCACATTTCAAAGAACTGAAATTATACAGTTTACTCTGATTAAGTGAAATTAAATTAAACAGTAATAGATAACTAAAAACATTCCTTCCCGCCTATATTAGAAATTTTGCAACATGCTTCAGGAAAAAACATGGGTCAAAGAAGAAACCCCAATGGAAATTAGAAAACATTTTCAAATATGTGACAATGAAAGCACTACATAAAATCTTGGGGGATTCATATAGTGGAGAAAGATGGAAAATCTGAATGATTCTGTGTCAAGAAGCTAGGGGGAAAACCCCTAAATCCAAAGAAAGTAAATAAAAAAGAAATCAATAATGTGTAAGAAAACTATAATGAAGAAAATCAAAACAAAAAGTTGGTTCTTTGACAAGTTAATAAAATGTCTTATTATTAAGAAAAAATTTAGAAAACACAAATTACCAATATACGAATGAAAAGGAAAAAAAGCATTTCAGATTTTACAAACAGTAAAAAAAAATTTTTTTTTTAATGTTTATTTTTCTGAGAAAGACACAACGTGAAAGAGCAGGGAAGGGCAGAACAAGAGAGGGAGACACAGAATCTAAAACAGGCTCCAGGCTCTGAGCTGTCAGCACAGATTCCCAAGCGGGACTCGAACCCACCAACTGCGAGATCATGACCTGAGCCAAAGTCAGACACTTAACAGACTGAGTCGCTCAGGCGCCCCCATGATACATTAAGAAGAGGATATCATGAACAACTTTATGCCAATAAACATGAAATTGAGATGTGCTGGACAAATTTCCTGTAGATCAGAAATGCTAAAGAAGTGTAAAGAAATTTAATCAATAATAAGAATAAAAAACTTTCCCATAAAGAAAATCCTTGGTCCAAGTGGCTGCAATGGTGGTGAATTCTTCCAAACATTAAAGAAATAAAAGTCACTCTCATACAAACTCTTTTAGAAAATAATGGAGGATTAACAATAAAGATGTCAAAACCTAATACAGGCCTCATAAGAATGAAAAATTACAAGCTATTCTCTCTTGAAGATAGCCATTCTCTCATGAAATTAAAAATTCTTTAAAAGACATTAACAAATCGACTCCAGCAATATATAAAAAAAGTAATACATCATAACCAGGATAACCAAATAAGATTTCTTCTAAGAATGCAAGGTTAGTTTAGCATTTGAAAGTCAACAGAGTCCACATTAACAGAATAATAAAAAAAGAACCATTCTAACAGATGCCCCTCACAAGATCTGTTAAAATTCAACATCCATTCATTAAAAAAAATCTTTTATCAATTTGAATAGAAGATGACCTCCTTAATCTGATAAACATACCTATAAAAACTCACAGCAAATATCATAATTAGGAAATAGTAAATGCTTTCTATGTGAGGGTGAGACTAAGTCAGGAACATTCACTTATTTTACCACCGCTTCTATTTAATATTGTATTCAATGTTCTAAACAGTACAATATGGCAAGAGAAAAATCAATATAAAAATATTGGAAAGAAAAAGTAAAACTTTACTATTTACACAAATGACTTAATTATGTGTACAGAAAACCATAAATCATTTCAAAAGAATAAGTGAATTCAGAAAGGTTGCTATGGTCAACATATAAATATCAAATATCATAGCATTTCTAAGTATTTGGAGCTAACATACAAGACAAAAATACCATTTGTAATAGAACAAAAAGTGTCAACCACCTAGAAATAAATTTAATACAAAAATGTTAAGAGACGCTACACTGAAAATTGTAAAACACTATTGAGAGAAAGTTAGAACTTACATAATTTGAGGAAGATACCACATTTGTGATAGGGAAATTCAGTAGTATTACTTTATCAATCCTCCCCCAGTTAAACTGCAGAGTCATGTAATTCCAGTCAAGATCCTAGCAGGGCTTTTGTTTGGGGTGGGGGGTTGGAGGACTCAGGGTAGTTGATAGCATACATGTAAATGCAAAATACCTAAATGAGCTGAGATACTTGAAGGAGAAAGAGCCAGAGGTCTTAATATTACCTCCACACATCAAAACTAATTGTAAAGCTATAAGCAAGAATAAACAAATAGATGAATGGCAAAGAGTACAGAGCCCTAGACGACTCACATATACAGTCACCTGATTTATGTAAACCCGCCACTACAGTTCAGTGGGGTCAGAATGGTCTTTTCAAGGAATAATGCTGGGACAGTACGATATATACCTGGGAAAAAATGAACCTTGACTCTGCAACATTAACAAAAATTAATCCTGTAAGGATCATATACTTAACAGGAACATAAAACAAAAATCTCTGAAAGAAAACAGAAAAATATCTTCAGGAGCTTAAAGGAGGTAAAGCACTCTTAATTAGAACATTTCAATAAAACATTACCCATTAAAAAATGGTATGACAGACTTAATTAAAATTCAGAACTATGCATCAAAAAATAATATTAACAGAGTGTTAAGCCAAGGTACAGACATGAGGAAATATGTGCAATACAAATATGCAACTCAAAATGTGCTTGCATCCAAAAAAATACAATGAATTCCAAAAATTAATTAAAAAACAGACTATGAAAACCTAAAAAAAAAAAAAAAGAAAAAAAGGCACTTTATAAAGAGGATATCCAAAGGTTCATTAAGCTTACAAAAAGTGGCTCAACATCAGGAGTCAGGTAAAGTCAAGTTAAAACCATCACAAGATACTATTATCTACATATCTACTGCAAAGAGAACAAAATAACCACAAACTAGCAATATCAGCAATTGGAATGCTCAAAATCGGCTGGTGATGGCATACATTGGGACAACCATTTTAGGAAATGGTTTGATACGAGCTACTAGAGTGAACATACATATCCCTGATCACCAGCAAAAGACACAGCTAAGGATGGACTCAGCAGCATTAGCCATGGTAGCCCAAATCTGTTAATAATCCAAATGTCCCCCAATTATGAGAGAGATATATTTTATAACATATTCATAAGATGAAATGGAAAAAACTATAGCTACAGGGAACAACTAAACGAACCCCACAGGCATGATGCTGAATGATGGTTCAAAAAGCAGCACACCTAGAGAGAAGTGACAGAAGTCAGAACTGTGGTTCTCCTTTTTATCTGAGGTAGGGGAAAATCAAAGAGGCAGCGGGCAGGCAACTAGGTTACTGACAATACTCTGTATCTTAGTATAGGCGTTGGTTAAAAAGTTACAACACAAGTAAAAACGTAATCTTTTTCTACTCTATTATTTGTGAATTATATCATAAATGAAGACACACTCTATATCTTTATCTTTTAATTTTTCTTTTAGTTTGACAAGAATATGAAATCTTGATAAAGAATACGAAATCATTAGTATCCATCTAACCTTAGAATTAAAGTATTTTAATTCTCATATAGCAAACTTTCAAAAGAGGGAAAAAAAGCACCATCTTTCTCCAATTAATTAGCGTAAAAAGCAGGCTTAGCTTGCATTATCCTACTACTTTTTGCCATTGGGTAATCTTTCTAAGCAGGGACATCAAAAAGGTGTTATAATGAAAGATCAAAATGAAAAACAAATTATAGTAAAAAATAAGCTTCTGTAAAATCGTTATCAACAAGCCCCTTTGATACTTTCTCTGGAGCACAGAGGAAATGAAAATGCACTGAAAAAAGTAATTACATGGGGTTTTTTTGCTGTTTTAATATCAATAAGAATAAAGTACATAGTGATCATTTGTGTTTGTCATTGTAGATAACCGGAGGCAGCTAAAAGGATAGTCTGTTGATTCAGGCATCCATAACTACTTCAAAAAGCATTAAGTACTCCATAAAATCCTGGATGTGGGTTACCTATAAGGTAGCAAAAGAAAAACCACAAAAATCCTCTCTAAAGGTAGAGTTAGCACCACCATGACAAAATGTTTGAAACACTTCTTTAGCTCTCTTACATCAATCTCTTATAAAAGACAGTATTTTCAACATTGTTTTAAATTGAGGAAATTGAGGGGCGCCTGGGTGGCTCAGTCGGTTAAGCCTCTGACTTCGGCTCAGGTCAGATCTCACGTTTGTGGGTTCGAGCCCCACATCAGGCTCTGTGCTGACAGCTAGCTCAGAGCCTGGAGCCTGCTTCCGGTTCTGTGTCTCCTTCTCTCTCTGCCCCTCCCCCTCTCATGCTCTGTCTCTCTCTGTATCAAAAATAAATAAAACATTAAAAAAAAACAAAATAAATAAATAAATAAATTGAGGAAATTGATAATCAACAATTTAGAAACCTTTGAAGCAGTGTAGCAACAGATCCTAAATTAGTATTAAACTTCCTTAGTCTCCCTAATCCCAATACAACATGCTTTAAATCTTGAAAATGAAAGATATATGGTGAGTTTAAAGGCAAGATGAATAAAATGGAGCATACCCCCTGACCTCAGCTAGTCTCATGAAATATTCTAATTCAGGACTCATTGTATTAAAGGAGAAAATTTACCTGCCATGCTGGAACAGAAGTTGAATTGGACATGACTGTTTTTTGCAGCTCTTCAAGTACAGCGTCTGAGAGAGGGTTTTGTGAATCCAGGAGTGGTTTACACTGAACTTGTCTCAAAAGTAAGATAACAGCTGGCTGATCAGGGTTACTTTTTAAATTCTAAAAATTAAACCCCAAATAAAAATATATTACACAGATTCTTGAACGTTAAAATAGCAATTAAGCTATTCTTCATATTGGAAAAAATATGAATTTAACCCTTTTCTAAAAATAAACTGCAAAAGTAAAATAAATAGAACAATGAAGAAATCAAACTCCACATTTAAATAAACATTGAGATTGGTAATGCTATAATTGTAGTTTATAAGTCATTTATTTCAGATTTAGTTTCCCTTTGACTTGTTTATTCTCAAGTCATATCTGAAAAACTTAAGCTCTGAATATAAACAGCTGAACCAAGAAAACATAATTTTAACAGTGAAGGCTAAAACTGTTCCTTATTGGAAGAAACTATACTATATAAGAAGAAAAGAGCTATAAATATTTCCCTTTTTCAACCTCTTCACAAAGATATTCACTGCATGTCCTTCTCTAGGCACAGACTCCCTATACACTGTAAGAAAAATGACCAATTTATCCACTTCCCTAAGCCATTATTAATACATGAAAACATACACATATATAATTACATATATGTATATGTATCTCCTTTCCTATATACACCTCTACAGGGAAGACGTTTAAGAAAGTTCTCTAAACAAGCCTTCCACTACTGTTTAAACATTTCTTTCTTTGTTGCTTGTCTCTCAATAGCATGCTTCTCTATTTTTTATTAATTAAGTCATAGTCTTAAATGTATGTGATTGCTTTCTTCTAAGAGATTGGAACAAAATGTCAAGAAAATCATAAAAGTATCCCTAATTCTGTCAGACAGACCATGGCAACTGTTAGTTGCTTATTAAACATTCACTGCATAATACTAATCTGCCCTGAATATAGATGAAATTTCTTAAAGAGAAAATCTATAACTCTGCTTTTCAGAGAATTCAAGCACCAAAGGGATCTTTGAAGATCCATTCTTCCTTCTCTGTAATATTTATATTGACCTTTCCTTCAAAAAGCAAAACAAAACAAGACAAAACAAAACCACATTTCTAAAAAAATATAATCTTCCTGGTAAGCAGTTATGAAAAAAAAGATGTTTTCAGGAAAAGTGATGCTTAAAACTCTCCTTATCCGTTAAATTATTTCTAAATAGAATTATGAAAAGGATTCATCCTTTCAATAAATACTTCTTGAACCCCTACTATATACTAGGCAAGGTGCTAAGGATTTCCTCACAGAACCCACAATCTAGGCATGTAAAAGGTGACTACTGAGTAGCTCCCATCACCCACTGAATCCTCATAGTCATTTTATGTGGTTCAGAACTTTGGAAAAATACAGGGATGCTGGAAAATACAGCATTCTGAAGGCAGTAACCAGAAATCAAATGAAAATACTCCTTCCATAATGGTACTGCCTTCACAAAGACCTATTAAGTCCTGAGTCCTAGAATCAAACAAATGTGAGTTCAAATGGCAACTCAATCAATTTCTAGCTGCGAACTCTTGTGTAAATTACCCTCTCTAAGCCTTAGTTTACTCATTTATAAAAAGGGGATAATATTAAAGAGCCATGTCATATATTGTTGTGAAGTTCAAATACAAACCGCTAAATGTACTGACCAGCTTATGGTAAGTACTCAATAAATGTTGATTGTTATCGTTATCATCATCATCATAATCATTACTATCACCACCACCACCACCATATGCCTTTTAAATAACGTGCACTCTATTTTTAATGTTATTTTCCAAGAGGATAAAAATCCATAAATCTCAACACTCAATTTCATAATAATACCTTTGTGCAGAGGGCTTCAGCTTCAGATACTCTTCCTGTGTCTATTAGACCAGTGACAGCTTGGGATAGAGACCACTTTTCAAGAGACTGGTTATAATTTTCAAGGAATTCTTTGTCTTTAACTGTGAACAAAAATGTCAATGTTACTTTCCTCTGCAATTGATAACATTTTCTCAAAGGAGTAATTAGTTGCTAAGAAGTATTATAATTAGACTTACCATGCATGTATAATTTTTTAAACTTACTATCAAAATACCATAAACTATCCTGACGTGACAAGTTTCTGAAAAGTTTCACTGTAGGATTATTTGCGGTTGAAAAATTAAAACTTTATAGACTTGTGATTTACATAAAAGTTTACCTTATAAACAGTAAAATTAAAGATAATTCACTGAAAAAATTAAATACTTATTGTAATATAATTGATACATGATAAATTACACATGTACATATTCAAACAGTACATTCTGAAGACTTTTGACATGGGCATATATGCATTAACCATCACTAAAATCAAGATAATATATTCATTAAAATGAAAAGTTTCTTCCCACCCCTCTGTAATCACTTCTGTCCCCAACCTACCTTTCCTCTTATCCTCTGTCCCCAGGCAAACATTAATTATTTTCAGTTAAAATAGATCAGTATGCATCTTCTAAAACTTCATACAAATAGAATCATAAATTATATACCCCTTGGCACCTTCACCACTGTTAACATGGAAAATTACATGCATTTTCAAATGTTACAGTAACTTTGCATTCCCAGGATAAACCCTAGTTGATCATAATATATCATCGTTTTTATGTGTTGTTGGATCTGAATTGCAACAGTGTGTTATGAATGTTTGCATCCTTAGGTCAGTTCCACAGTAGTCTTGTTGAAGTCTTTGCTTGGCTTTGGGGTCAGGGTAATGCTGGCCTTACAGTAGAAAAGTTACCAAATTTTTCAATTTTCTGGAAACTTCAATTTTCAGTTCTATTTGTATAGAACTGGTATTATTTCTTCCTTCAATGGTTGGTAAAATTCATCAGTGAAGACATTTGGTCCTGGAAGTTTCTTTCTTTGTGGTGAGATTTTTAACTATAAATTCAGTATCTTTAGATATAAAGCTATTCAGTTTATTTATTTCTTCTGAAGTAAGACTTGCATCTTTCAAGGAATTTGTCCATTTCTAAGTGGCCAAATTTAATAGCATAAATTTGTCATAAGATCCTATTAGCCTTTAAATAGCTGTAAGGATGTACCCTCTTTCATTCCAGGTACTATTTATTTAGCCCTGATGTCTGGCTACAGGTTTATCAATTCTATTGATCTTCTCAAAGAACAAGTTTCCATTTTTGTTAATTTTCTGCTTTCTATTTCACTGATTTATTTATTTACTATTTATTACTTCCTTTCCTCTGCTTACTTTGGGTATAATTCCATCTTCCTTTTTCTAGTTCTTAAGGAGAAGACGACATCACTGATTTGAAGGCTTTAATATAGATATTTGATGCTATAAATTTCCCTGTAAGTGGTACTTTAATACTTTGATAGGTTGCTTTTCCCTTTTCATTTAGTTCAAAATATCTTCTCACTTCCCTTTAGTTTATCCTTGAACTGGATTATTTAGAAGTTATGTTTTAGTTTCTAAATACTTGGGAATTTTCCAGATATTTTTCTGTTACTTGTTCTTAATTTAATTCCATTGTATTAAGACAATATGCTTTATATATGATTTGAAGACTTTTAAATGTATTTAGACCTGTTTCATGGCCCATTTCAGATTTGTCAAATGTGTGCATTTGACAGTAGGCATTCTGCTGTTATTAGAAGTATTCTACAAAGGCCAATTAGGTCAAGTTAGTTGATAGTGTTATTCAAATCTTTATTATATCTTTACAGACTTTTTGGTCCAATTGTTCTGTTGGTTATCAAAAGAAGATTACTAAATCTCTAATTCGTCTATCCCTTTCAGTTCCATAAGTTTTTGCTTTGCACATTTTTCCATAAGTTTTCATTTTTTTCTACCCATCTTATTGTGAAATACAATGCAGATTTTTTGTGTTTTGAAGCTCTGCTATTTAGTGCTTATACACTTAGACTTGTTATGTTTTCTTGATGAACTGATTCCATTATGAAATGACCTTTTGTAACACTGGAAATATCCCCTGCTCTGAAATCTCATTTGTCTGAAATTAGCAGTGCCATTTCAACTTTCTTTTCAAAATTTTTAAAAATGTTTATTCATTTTTGAGAGAGAGAGAAAGAGACACAGAATCTGAAGCAGGCTCCAGGCTCTGAGCTGTTAGGACAGAGCCCACCACGGGGCTTGAAGTCGGGAGCTGTGAGATCATGACCTGAGCCAAATTCAGTTGCTTAACTGACTGAGCCACCCAGGTGCTCCTCAACTTTCTTTTGATTAATATTGGCATGTAGTATCTTCTTTCACACTTTTACTTTTTAGGCTATTTTTGTCTTTACATTTCAATATAAATTTATATTTATCTATTCTTCTTTTAGGCAGTATATAGTTGGCTCTTGCTTTTTTTTAATCAATTTGACAATCTCTGCCTTTTAATTAGGGTATTTAGACCATTTAACTTGACTACTGATATGGTTGGGTGTGACTAATATGTTGTTTTCTATTTGTCATATTTGGTCTTTGTTCTCTTTTCCTCTTCTTTGGATTATTTTTTTATGATTTCATTTATCTGCTTTGGTGGCTTATTAACTATAACTCTATTTAGTGTCTACTTTAAATTTTAAAGTATTCATCTTTAACTTTTAACAGTCCACCTTTAAGTAATATTATAACAATTCACTTACAGTGTAAAAATTTTACAACAGAATACTTCCATTTTCCCCTCCTATTCTTTGTGGTATTGTTGTAACACGTGCAATGAACAGTCAATTACATTTTAAAGAGACTTCTATCATGTCACCTGTGGGTCTGTTTCTATTCAATGATTTATCTCACTATGGGTGGTATTTTTCTACCTCTTTGCATGCTTATTATGTTTTAAGTGGATACCAGACATTGTGAATTTTACCTTGTTGAATGCTGAACATTTTTGTATTTCTGTAATCTTCTTGAGCTTTGTTCTGTATGAAGTTAAGCCTCTTGAAAAGGATTTCATCTTTCCAAGGCTTCTTTTTAAGCTTTGCCAGATGAGAACATAATAGCCTTTAGTGTAGGGCTAATTGTGCCCACTACCTTTTGACAATATCCTTCTAAGTACTTTACCATGAATCCATCACGTATAAAATGCATTTTTAAACTTACTTGAAGCAGAAACAGCAGACAACAGTGCCAAGTACAAATCCATTCTCTTCGGCTCAGTGTTGTTCACTAGAGCCAGTTTATCATCAGCATGACAGGCGGCCATTAGCCCAGCCCACACAGCAGGATCACCTGAATAAAGGAAATGGAGTTAGAAGCCTTGTTCATATCAACATATTGCTGAAAAGCTATCAAAAATGAAAGGAAGAGTTTATAAGTGCCAAAAAATTAAATTAAAAATAAATTGTATCTTTAGAAAAAAATAATTAAAGGAAAACTAATATATGCTTCTTTTCAGAAGACATATTACTATATTCATTCTTCAAGATGTGCCTTTTTTCAAAATACAACAGAAGATGAGAAATATTCTATTAAGCTCTTCCATGGCTGGTTAGGTCAGCTGCCCAGAGTACTGTGCTATTGTGGAAAAGTAGAATAAGATAAAAACAGAGAGGGAGGTAAACCATAAGAGACTCTTAACTATAGGGGTTACTAGTGGGGAGGTTGGTGGGGGAATGAGCTAAATGGGTGATGTGCATTAAGGAGGGCACTTGTGATGAGCACTGTCCTGTGACATGTAAGTGATGACTCACTAAATTCTACTACTAAAACCAATAAAAAAAACCATAAAAGGTCAATTATATTCACTTTCATCAGACACCAAGGACAAGTCTCAAAGAGACATTTATGTTCATCATTCAATCTCTGTATTAAAGGTTCAATTATAGGAAAAGCAAGGTAACACTCTTTCTCAGTTTTTAAGAAAAGTTGGAGTCAAAGGAAAAGCACAAGACAACTGCATTTACCTATGTTCTAACAGCCAATCATGTAAGTCATTTTTATCATTCCAAATGAAGCAGTTCTATGATTATATATCCCTTCATCGATGTGATCTTTCCTTCCTTCCTTCACACCAAAACAGCTTCCTCTGGAGAGAAGGGGAGCAGTGGACTGAGGTGGTAATAACACAGATTATGCAGATAGATGCCTCTTTTTAAGAAAGGCAATGAGAAAGAATGAAATACAGCCATTTGTAGAAAAGTGGATGGACCTCGAGGGTGTCATGCTAAGCGAAATAAGTCAGGCAGAGAAAGACAGATACCAAATGTTTGCACTCATAGGTCTAACAGGAGAACAGGGAGACCTAGTGGAGGACCATAGGGAGGGGAAGAGGGAAAGAGAGATGGGGAGAGAGGACACAATACTTGAGAGACTACTGAGGGGGAGGGGGGAAAAGAGGTGGTGGTGATGGAGGAGGGCACTTGTGGGGAAGAGCACTGGGTGCTATATGGAAACTAATTTGACAATAAACTACTTAAAAAAAAAAGGTAGTTGTGAAGAGAATGAAAAAGAATTTGGAACTTTAGAAGAGTTTTTATTTTTTGCTCTTTTATTTGATAAGTCATATTTTAGAGGTCAATATTTGCATGGCCAGTATGTTAGTCCTGCCCTTAAAAAAAAATAAGAAAATAATTTAAAAATCCCACAAGGGATTCTGGCTAATGATACAGTCATTTAAACAAAAATTTTAGCTTAAGATTTTAAAAAAATTTTTAATGTTTGTTTATTTTTGAGAGACAGAGTGTGAATGGGGGAGGGGCAAAGAGAGAGGGAGACACAGAATCTAAAGCAGGTTCCAGGCTCTGAGCCATCAGCAGAGTCTGATACGGGGCTCACACTCACAGACTATAAGATCATGACCTGAACCAAAGTCGAATGTTTAACCGACTGAGCCACCCAGGCACCCCTTAGCTTAAGTTTTATATTTTTTTCTCATCTAACTGCTCCATCTAATATATATCCCCTATCAAATGTCCGAAATGTTTGTCTACTTCTTTTATAGAGGATCAGTATTATTGCTATCCTAGTATAAGAATAATTAGAAATCTTAGGCACATAAAAAATTTTTATAAAAAATTTAAATGCATATCACCATATTATAAAATAATTCTTCCTTGAAATAATGACTATTTTATATAACAAAATATACAATCAAATTCGAGAATAAGGAAATGGGAACCATTCCTTAGAACTTGAGACCTGATGAATGTAAAATGAAAGGCATGTGACTAGGTCTTAGATCTGGGTTTTAGGTCTAAGAATGCCACTAATTAACTGTCTGCCAGCTTTCCCCTCACTTCACGACTCCTTTTCACTTCCAGACAACTAAACTAGATGATGGCTCAGGTGTCACAGGGCTTAATACCCAAAGTTCCAACTGAAGTAAACTCAATTTCTGAATTTATTTTTTAGTTTCAAGTTTTTATTTCAATTCCAGTTAGTTAATAATTTCTGAACATTGAATTATTTCTAAGACTAAGCGAAGAACCCCCTTAGGGATCTTAGAGTATTCTATAGTTTAGATTACAGGAGGCAAAACATGGATATTAGTTGGCAGCAATTTCAAAAGAATTGCTGTTTTCATTTAGTCATCCAGAAATATTCAGCAACTCAAATTCCATATGAAACAAAGTGATAATATAAAAATATATATACTATTAACCTCATTTTTTTCATGTTTATTTATTTTTTAGAAAGACAGACAGAGTGAGAGCAGGGGAGGGGCAGAGAGAGGAAACACAGAATCTGAAGCAGGCTCCGGGCTCTGAGCTGCCAGCACAGAGCCCGAAGCGGGGTTCAAAACCATGAACCGTGAGATCACGACCTGAGCCAAAGTTGGCGCTTAACTAAATGAGCCTCCCAGGTACCCCTCAAATTTTTAAAATATAGTTTGCTGAAAACATCTTTTAATATCACAGAAGTACTAATCTAGCAGATATTGGATTTTTTAAAAATTCAATTCTATGCTCTTAGGATTATATTTAAATTTCTAAAAATATTCCTTTGAATACCATCTATTAAAACTGTACTTTGTTTGACTACAAGGACTAGGTATATATTACTATTGCCCATAACTACAATTATATTTACTTCTAATGGACTCCAAAACCAAGTCTCAAACAGGTGCTCATCTTCATCTCTCAGGTGCTGCTATTAGCATCTTTGAGTATATATTTCTCCAGATAATATGGGGAAATAAGATCATTACAGAAGACTTTACCTGGACAACCTCACCTTTTTAATGTTTATGCCACTCATACAATCAAAACCGAATGTGTTTTATCACTCTAGATTCACAGTAAAAATCCTTAAGGGTAATTATATCCAATACTTTTTAAAAAAATTATTGATTTTGAAAGAGAAAGGAAAATGTAAGTGGGAGAGGGGCAGAAAAACAGGAGGAAAGAGAGAACCCTAACCAGGCTCCATAATATTAGCACAGAGTCTGACCCAGTGTTCAAATTCACGAACCATGAGATCGTGACCTGAGCCAAAATCCAGAGTCAGATGCTTAACTAACTGAGCCACCAGGCACCCCCTGCCTTTTTTTTTTAAATCCAATACTTTCATGAAAATACCTCTAAAAATCAAAATCTAGAATATAACAAACACAAATCCAAATGTTTAAGGTTCCTTTTTGTTCTATTACATAAATGAAACAAAGAATAAATAAGATGTTCGGCTGTTTACTTGTTGTATAAAATAATCTCTGAATTATTAGATATTTTGCAGTTTGGTTAGGATCTTTACAATTTGTGAAGAAAACATTGGACTTATTTTGTACAATTTGTTTCCTAACAGTCCCTAGCCATGCAAAAGTATTCTGATCTAACAAATGTTTGAAGTGCTCTGCAGGAATAAATTATTTAACACTATAAGTCATATTAAAAATATACACCTCATAAACCCACACTGATAGGTACTCCAGTCCCCTGGGGCACTTCTCCAGCAGTGATGATGGAGTATGCTGCTGTGGTCGTGTCTACTTCCTCAGTGACCGGTGTGATCAATGGTAAACACAGGGCACAGAAGAGCTGGCACAGGTGAGGCCATCAACTTGGCATTCCAACGTTACCACAGCACCCATCGCCACTCTTCAAGGACCTAACTATCCATAAAGATAACCAAAATGACTAAACATCTTCATTAAATAATTTAGCAGCTGTAGGTAAACCTCATTAAACCAGACAGATGGAAAACAGAAATAAAACTATTTCATGAAAATACAGAATTCAGGTTTTCAATCAGGGTAATAAAGTGTGTTTATGCAAATATTCCTTTCAGCCTGCTTCAAGAACTGATTATCTCTTAATCATCAGTAGCCAAATGTAGATAATCAAATAATATGCAAAACCTTATTTTCTTAAAATTCCTATTTATTTCATGAAAATACAAAGTTTGTACCTATAAGCCACAAATGCAAGACCAACAAAATTTGAATTAATGAAGTGAATTATATTATATTCACCTGGAGAAAGAAGAGCTGCTTTCTGGATGGTCTTTAGTGCAATATTTTTTTCAGTTTCTGCTGAACTGCTTCCCATGGCTAACTGATTTACTGCAGTGTACAGTAATGCCTTCTGCATAAGAGAAAAAGAAGAGGGTTAGCAAATTATCTTTATAACCCAAACTAACTAAAAGTAGCACTATCTTGGGTATGAGGTAACCTCCTAAACCTAGGAAGAAAAATTGTTCATGTTTCATCAGTAATATTTAATTAGTAGGACAGTTCCTTTGTACTGTGGAAAACTAACCTTTCCGTGATTTGAGTCCAAAATATGAGCCACGTTTCCTGCTACAGCACCTCCCTATAATAGAAAATAATTATTTACATAAATGCATAAACATTCACAAATAGTAAAAAATTATGAGTGATAAATTCTTTCCAATAAATCATGTGGAAAGTTCAGTTTTATCATATTTACAAACTCCAAACTCCAGCAGTTTCAATTTATTACTGCTTGAAGAGAACTAAGTTTAGTATTTTTAAAAAAGAAAATCTTTTCTACTATCTGCTCTTTTAAAATACTAAAAGTTCCATAATTTTATACCAAGTACTTGTGAAAGACTGAAAGAGAAAAATAGAATCACAAAACTCATCTTACGACTCACATGGTTTTACTCCATGAAAATATTAGTATTTTAAAAATTTCTGTAGTCCCTAGTAAAATGAATAGCCAAAGTTCAAAGACCTGAAGCTAATCACTCCTTCAATCATCAACTCAATACTAAAAATGAGAAAAATATATATGTCATAGTTTTTGAAAAGTCAATTTGAAATCCTTAATTTTTAAAAATTCAATTAGATATTTTACCTGGAAAAAAATGACTTATAAGTATGATTTCAATATAATTCAGAAATATACTGTTCTCTTGATTTTATATTGGAATTGTAGTGCCAGATATGTTTTCCACATCATATTTAGCATATAAAGAACACTAAAAACAAACTTTAAAATAATATGTCAATATAAAACAAATAGAAGATAGATTAGAGAAAACAACACAGGAGTGCCTGGGTGGCTTAGTTGGTTGGGCATCCAACTCTTGATTTTGGCTCTCAAATCATAATCTCACAGTTTGTCAGTTCGAGTCCCATGTTGGGCTCTGTGCTAACAGCATGGAGCCTCCTTGGTATTCTGTCTTCCTTTCTCTCTCACTTTTCCCCACTTGCTCTCTTTCTCTCTCTCAAACTAAATAAAAATTACAAACACAGAAAGTAGAAGGAGGATTCAGGAGTTAGATCTGGGATGATCCATCACCACAAACACTAACTGTGATTTTGCACAAGTTATTTAAGATCTATTATTTAATATCTACATCTCAAGTGTCCTCTATAAAATGGATATTAATTGCAGCTACTTCATATGGTTCTTGGGATTAAATGACAAAATATATACAGTAGTTGACACATAATAACTACTTTATTCTAGTAATAATGATGATGTTCTAGGTTCTTTGAATTACCTACCATGTGTGAAAACCAGTAGGAATAAAAAAAAAAACAAACCAGACCTCCCCCACTCCAGACAATGAAATTATTAGATATAATAAGGTTCAACATATTAGCTACTACCATTATGTTTACCAACTAGTTAAGTAATTCTGAAAGGACTTAGTGACCACATAAGTTAACAAAATAGTTTACAGACTCCTAAAAATACCTGACTATTATGAACTAAAATATAATATATAATCCATTTTATAGAACATCAATGACTTCGGGGTGCCTGGGTGGATCAGTCAGGTAAGTGTTGGACTCTTGGTCTCAGCTCAGGTCATGATCTCACAGTTCATGAGTTTGAGCCCTGTGACGGGCTCTGCACTATCAGCACAGAGCTTGCCTGGGATTCTCTCTCACCCTCTCTCTCTCTCTCTGCCTCTCCCTGGCTCACACATTTTCTAAATAAATAAATAAACAAACAAACAAACTTAAATAAAAAAAAGAATATCAATGATTTCATGTTGTGTTTCACATTTTTAGATTTTAAACATTAGCAATATTCTAGCTCTTAATTCCTTTTTTTTTTTTTAAGGTTTTCAATGTTTATTTTTGAGAGAGAGCAATCATAAGCAGGGGAGGGGCAGACAGAGACGGATACAAAGGATTTAAAGCAGGCTCCGCGATGTCAATATAGACCCCAACGCCAGCTCAAACCAATGAACCAGGAGACCATGATCCAACCCAAAGTCAGACACTTAACCGACTGAGTCACCTAGGCACCCCTCAAGTTCTTAATTTCTTATCTTTAAAGGGCATTTAGATAAGACTATCTTTAGGGATTCAGAAACACAATAGTTAATTCTCCCTAAGTGATATTATAAACATAATGTAACCACATAGCCACTAACATAGTTTTGTATGTATTTAAAAAAAAAAAAAGTCGACCTACTTCTATGTGTCTTTCAGAATGCCTGCCCAGAACAGTACCAAAGTACATCAAATAAACTCAGTGTACTACCTGTTGAATGACTAATGGAAAATCTGGCTGTGTTAGTTATTTCCCAGAACAATAATGTTAATACTTTAAAAATTATATTATTTACTACATCACAAATTATTTTATCTTTTTGCTAGAATTCAGAGTATTACTCACCTTTGCACTTCGGTGAGTATACTGAGCAACTACTCGGGACAACAGAGACCAGAGAGCAGGATCGGCTGGGTTACTACAGAGACCATCAAAAGCAGAGGCTTAGAGATGGGAGTCACTTTAACCACAGAAAGTAAAAGCAACCAACATTGTATTTAGTGCTTAAGTTCAAAATCTTGTCAACATTTAAAACTAGTTCATATTAGTTGTCTACATGTAAATGAAAGTACTAAAATTTTTAGACAACGTATCTCCTATACACCAAGAGTGCTTATGAAAATAAGAAGGAAAAAACCAGTAATACAATGATTACAAAGCCATGAGGTCCAATTATGAAAAGCTAAGGAAATTTAATATGTTGTGTTCAAGGAAGACACAAGGAGATGAAAACTGCGGAAGGAAAACAAACTATATTTACAACACTTTACTGCTGAAAATAAAACAAATAATCACCATTGCTAGTAATAACGGCATTCTATTTCCTAAATTATGAAGACATTAAAGAATGTTTGAGTGGCCAAAAAATTCCTAAGACCATCCATGTGGACAGTATCAGGTAAGAAACGGGCAATACCACAAACTTAAGCATAAATAAGGACAAAAATAAATAAATAAAAAAATAATGGCTTCTGTATTAAAATAAGGTCAGGCCTTAACCTGAATAAGTACAAAATTTCTGTTCTCTTATCTCTTTATCAACTGAATTTTAAAAAATATATTTATAGATGAAATAATGTATATAATTAGTTACCTAGCCCTTAGTGCAATTTCATAAAACCACATTCTGATTTCCAAGTACATATGTTTACCTCATTTTATATTTATATTCCCAGTGTCAAGGCTGAGCTCCTCCTTGGATGAGTTACTCCAAGTTCACAAGCACAGAACTTACCTGTGAACAGCTTTAGATGCCTGTCTCTGCACTGCCACACTGCGGCCTTGCAGGGCATAAATCGCTGAAGAAAGAAGGCACTTGTGATAATCACTGTCTTTCTGTTTGGTGTGCTTCAGTAATTCATTAAGTGCTGCTTTTGACAGTGTAGGATCCTGCATTGTCAAACCTAGAGCACACAAGGCTTGAAGGCTTTCTGCGGTCGGTTCTTTTAAGATAGAGCTGTAAACATTTTTAATTGTCTATTAGCCAAAGTACACTAGTCTGTAAGTACTAAAACATATTTAACATTTAGTGAGAAAGCAATTTACTTACAGATTCATCAAACTAAGCCCACCTTTAAGATAAACATAAAGCAGATTCCTGAGTTTCTACGGACAACAATTTCCCAGAATGTCTAAACTGTTAAATATACCAAGGGCCTTTCACAGTGCAACACCCAAATTTCTTTTCTGTCATTATATTTAAGTTTTAGAAACAAATATAAATAGTGTTTTGTGCTTTGGGTTTTAGATAAATAATTAACCATAGAACCATAGATATCATAGGCTGTTATTTTATTAATTTATTCTAAAAATAAAGAAATAGGTACAAGTTACATTGGTATATTTTTCTATTTTTAATTTATTTTTTAAATATTTATTTATTTTGAGAGAAAGAGGGAGAGAGAATGTGAGCCAGGAAGAGGCAGAGAGAAGGGGAGAGAAAGAATCCCAAGCAGACTTCATACTCAGCAGGAGCCTAACACAGGGCTCAAACTCATGATCATGAGATCACAATCTGAGCAGAACTCAAGGGCTAGACGCTTAACTAACTGAGCCACCCTGGCAACCCTGCTATAACTTTTTTAGTTTTAATTTTAAATGAAATTTTTATTTAATCAGGTTAATTTGAATAAGAAAGAGGAAGAAATCTCTTTGGGACCAAAGAAGCCAACAAATAAAGCCAGTTAGAAATGCCTTTATTAATGTTTTAAGATCCTATTAGATTGGGTGATTAATTACTCTTTTTAACAAAAAATAATACACACGGAGTACAGGATGGTTTTGAATGACTGGATGGATCCAGAGCTAAGAATTAAGCCATGATTTCCAGTTACATCTATGATGATCAGTTCACAACTGGTTCAGCCCAATCCTTTTTGATCACCAAAAGGATCCAACATTAAAAGCTTCATGTTACATTGTTCCAATTTTTAATCTGATGTCTAAGTATCTAGCCTTGTTAAGTGTTGATGTCAACTATACATACCATTTAAATAGCAACGTCTTGGCTACATCCACTTTTCCTTGTTTATACTCCGTTATTGCCAGGGCTGTCAAGACATGTGCTTTGTCCTGCTCTGATTCAACAATAGACAAGGCTCTTTCATAGGCTGTTACATAGAGTTGGAAACAGAAACAAAACAATATAAACACAATCCTGATTGACAAATAGTAAGATTTCTCCCTTTCTAATCTTATTTTTTTTTAAAGGTCTAACTATAATAACATGTTATTGTTCCCTTATTTTCAAGTGGATGGAACCAACATTTATAATAACCTAACTTGGTTTAGCTGGCCCAAAGTGATTCTGGGCAGACTGTTAGGGTGATTATGGAACATTCCCCAACTTCTGCCTTTCTAGGGAAGTCTCTAAGAGCTGTGAAGGCTTGCAGCCATTGGGATATCATGAAGGTTCTCACAGACATACTGGTAACTTCATCAGGCTGTAGATACTTATAACGAGCTACACACACACAGGTTTGGTCTTTATATATACATGAGAATGGACTCAATGAGTATTTTTGGAGAAAATAAAACAGACTATTACTAACAATGGTCAAGGTCTTCATTTATCAGAAATTTACATTTAAGCAAATCCCTGCTTTCAAATGGTAACTCATATATCTACCTTAACTTGGGCCTCAGTTTCCTCATGTAAATAATAAAAATAAATACTCAGCTCATAACACTGCTATGAGGACTATTCATCATAATAATGTATTAAATGAAGGAACATATAAAAATACCTAGTGTCATTCCTGGTTACTAGTTGGATTTTCATAAACATTCCAAGCCCTATTCCCATTTCAATGTTCCATCCTTCTATATGTATGTTTGCTGTGATTAAATTCCACTCAGCCCTAGAAAAGTAAGATGTGTCCTTTAGCATCAAGCAACATACTCACCTTTGCTGCTTTCCTTATACAGACCTTTCATAAATAAAGCCAATGCAAAACCTACGATGTCTTCTAACTCTTCAAGAGGTGTTGACTTAAAAGCCTGGATGGCTTTATCATAGTCACCAATGGAACTAAGAAGCAAAACATAACTTATTTTTAACATTAAAAAATTTTTGGCTCGTATCATAAAAATAAAGAGATACTAATGTTCTTTTAATGCCTTCACCTACCTCACCTATCACTGTTAAAACTATAGAAAAGATAAAATAAAAGGCATAAAGTTCATTTCAAATAAAATGTACCGGGGTAATTTAACTTTACAATCTGCTTTCTTTAAATTACTTGTGAAAGTATTAGTTCTGCTAACTTCCACTGTCTTTCTTATTAACAAACTTGAACTAAAATCTCAAGTAAAAAAAAAAATAATTTCAAGTTGACATGTATACAGAACTCTTTAAGCTAAATATGTGGGTTGAATATTACCCTGTGAGTATGGTCTGAACATCTTTGACAAGCTTAACTAAAGTCATAAAATATCTAGTCAAAATCAAACTTAACCTTTGTGTAGACGGTTTACCTGCACACCTTTTTTCTTTTGGAAAGTATAAAAATACACTAAATTTCACAGACAAAACTACAGATTATCTTTTCTTTTCTGTATTTATTAGTAAGCAAAGTAAAAATTGTTACATCTGATAAAAGTACAATACTTTTAGTAACAAAAAATTATTTTTAAATAAATGAAGAGAAGCTGTCATCACCTGGAAATAATGCGCTGTATCTTTGAGATTCTTATTTTTGGAACCCATCACTATAATTACAAGCTGTTTCTATTTTGAATGTGTTACTGGAAATCTTTTTAGAAAATCCTTTAAGTCTTGAGGAGTGTGCATGGGAGCTAAAAATATAATCTTTGATTCCAAAATTAGTCTCATAAAGGTGATTTCAAAAAGCAAAAAATTTAAAAATTTTAAAATAAAAACCTTCAAATTTTGATAAATATTTTGATGAAGGAAAGAGGACTACCTTAAATTGTTTATGGATACATACATATATGTTTTTTTCAATAAACACTATCTTCAAACATGTGATTATTTTTGTAGAGAAAAGAATAGAACTGGAAAGAGCACAAGGGGCTTCCATTCCACTTGTAAATTTTTCTTTGGAAAAAAAAAACACCCTGAAGACAATGGACAGTTTTAAGATCTGTTACATTTGAGCAGTGACTATTCATTAAATTATGTTCTATACTACTTACTACAATGTTTAACATATTTCATAATAAAACAAATTAAAAAGGCAAACTATTTTCCATAGGAAATAGAGATTTTTCTCCTAAAATATATACATTACATCAAAACTAAAGAGAACAGATACTTGTTCCATAGAATTTCTTACAACCTATCTTCTGCTATAACAAAATCTTAGAAATAACAAAACTCTATCAACTCCTAAACAGTTTAAAAGGATTGGAAGGAAAAGCAGTCAGAACAATACTATCTTCCTGTCTATGGATACGATTCAGTTACAAGATTATAAAAGAAAATAACTGACTACCTCAGATCTCTACTATGTATCTCTTTAAAAGATAATCTCAAAATACCAAACTATAGTTCTGATCGTTCAATTTGGGGGCAGTTCGCAGCTTGAGGAACAATTCCCTAACTAAAGCCAAAAAGCTTCCCCACATAATACTTCTATTCTCTGAACCTAATTCTATTTTCTAAAATACCTAGGTTTTAATCTTTTTTTAAAAAAATATTATTCTTTCTAGGTCAAAAGTCTTTGAGAATCCGAAGAAAGCTATATGGCTCTCTCTTCATCCCAAAATGTACATACACAAAAATTTTTTTGTATAGTTGTGTTTATTGATTTCTTTTTAATTTATTTTTGAGACAGAGTGGGGGAGAGCATGAGCAGAGGAGGGGCAGAGAGAGACGGGGAGACACAGAATCTGAAGCAGGCTCCAGGCTCTGAGCTGACAGCTTAGACACAGAACTTGAACCCACAAACCACGAGACCATGACCTGAGAAGTCAGACACTTAATCGACTGAGCCACCCAGGTGTCCCGTTGTAAAATTTTAAAAAGTTTTTTTTTTTTTTGATGAAGGAAAGAGGACTGGCTACCTTAGATTGTTTATGACTACATATGTATATTAATTATTTGATATTAATTTAATATTAATTAAATATATTAACTTATTTAATGTATGTAATACTTTAATACATATATTAATGGGTCTCTAATGTCCATTCCCAATGTAAATATATATAGCAAGCAAATCAGAATAAATCCAATTCCTCTTCCAATTAACTAGGGTTCTACTATAACAGACAGCAAAGCTTCACTTTGAAATATTCTCTTGTATAGTCCACAACCATCAGTTCTAAATCTGTTTCTTGCTCATGCACAGTGGTGTTACAGGAACAGGAAACTATTAACACAGCCCAATATTGAAGGAATTATGTAACCAGGAGAGAAAACCATCAGCCCACTTATCCCTACATGTGCCACAACTCTGGAAACACATCACTACCTCACCAGTCCTACAGCTTTCATCAGAAAAATCTAACAGATTCACAGAATCAATGGGGAAAATATGCTTACCATAACAATCTGCCATAATTTCTAACTGTAACATTATAAGTATCTTGGTCTTCCGCACTTTGTAACAGTAACATTGCCCTTAAAAAAAAAAAAAAGACAGGTATTTTAAATTACCCATGTGTAATAGCATTCTTTTACTCTTCTTTAACTGAATCTACAGATTTTTGTTTTCTTCACTTAATTCTGCTAATTCTTTAGCACCAGTTATAACAACTTTTCATATGTTACTAAGTTGGTACAACGAAAACACTTAATATTTAGATTTTAGACTGTCATGAAAGGAACTTTAATAAGGTGATCTGTGAAATCATTTATCACACTTGAGTTTTAAATATTTCAAAAAATTTAACCTACATACAGGAAACAATGGAGTCACTATTTTAACATTATCTCCAGTATACAGCAACAATCTTAAAAATATTTATATACTTGTAGTTTAAGTTAGGATGCCAGGAAATTGAGTGCTTTCATGTGTCCTTTCCTATTACATATAGAGAATATTTAATCAATATTTATTTAAGAAAGAAAAGATTCACCAGGAGTCCCTAGAGACTTAGAATAAATACATCAACAGGTGACAGGCCTCATTTTTATCTTCTTGTGTTCAGTGCCCTTTAGGCAAGCAGAAAAATGTCTTAACTAATAGGAGTTGGATATTTAGTAAGTTTTTTTAAATTTTATTTTCTGTTTAAAAAGGATGATCTAGGGAGAAACACTCAAGTGATGGTACATGAAAAACAAATATTTGCCAAGGAAGTCTAAGACAGTATTACACAGAATTACTATACTATAATGGTTAGATTTATACCTAATTTATGGTTTTAAGCCTCAAATACTTGTCTAAGACAAAAAACAACAGCAGTGATCAATCAAGGAAGATTGGTGCATATCCACACGACTGTGGAGTTGCTATTTTACGTTGAAGGTGTAACTAGTTGTTAGATTCACAATACTTGTGATTAGAGTTATACACAAAAAAATTAGCAAGCACTCTAAAGTTAATCATCTTTGTTTAAAAATCCTGCTCACTGTTGTATTCTACCATATTTCTAGAGTTTGTTTACTGTTAAGCTCATCATAACACAGAAAGACTTCTCCAGCACTGTGGCTTTTTATAAATTTCCACATATACCTGAAAAAAATAACTTCCTGATTACATGGCCTCCAGTACCATCTAGTGATGAATCCTTTGAACTAGCAAGAGATCCATGAAAGGGCATGGCAAAGCATGTGGGACCTCTCAATGACTTCTTATCTGACCACGTTTCTTCTAGGCATCTATTTTTTACATTTAGGGCAATGATACATGCTATTAAGTCTTTTAACTTTTCATCCACAGCATTAATAGTCATTTTCTTATTCACCAATCAATTAATTTTCAGAGAATTAACCTTCAAGTTGCTTTCATTGCCTACCACCTTCATGGCTGGTCATTTCACTCGAGCACACTGTCCATTTTTTCAACATGCCAAGTTCATTCCTGTCTCAGAGGACTTGCTCTCGCTGTTCCTTCTGTCTGGAGTGCTGTTACCGTCTTGAACGGCTGGCAGCCTCGCTTCATTCAGGCCAAGCCTCAACTGCCTCTGTAGTAAGTACTCGTTAAATCTATCTCAAATTCACTGCCTTCCTCAACATTCCCTGGTCCTCTTCCCCATTTTGATATTCTTTCTTAGCAATTATTACCATCAGAGATGTTTATAAGTTTATCATATGTCTCCCCACCACCAGGTCAGAGGTTCCATGAGAATGGAGCCTGTGGCTGATTTATTTCACTGCTCAAGTGCCAGTGTCAAGGACAAAGCTTGGCACACAGCAGTTCAAAAACTATGTACTGAATGAATAAAATACAGATCTTAAAGTGATTCAGACAAATATATCAATGTTCTTATTTCTTCTCTGAATGAACCTACATATTTTTTAACTAAAGCTAAATAATTCTAAAGAGACAGATTTTTCTAAAACAAAATCTGGGAGAATTTTTAGTTTGATTTTTGTTTTTATTCCTGTCTCTGTCTCTCTCTTTTGGATTGAGCAATAGAAACCAAAATATAGCTGAATATTGAAAACTGCATCTTTAAAAATGTAATAATAATAGATAATGAGACATCAGCAAAGGAACCAGAACATTTGTTTAGCACCTTCTTCATGAACTGAAAATAAATTTTAAAAAGCCACGTGATAAATAGAGACCACTTTTAATTAAATGTCGAGTTTACCTTTGGTATGCATCTGCTGCTTCCTTTTTCAGTTGTAGATGTTCATTTAAGTAACCCAACATTGTGAAAGCTGGAGCATAATTCTGAATTCTTTCTGGAAATCCAAAAATATAGTTTCTTTACATGTGCATGCTGGTTGTATTTGTAAAATTTTAGTTTATTTTCAATACCTTTAACACCAGGTTACTCCCTAAAATCACTGCTATTGTTAAGAATAGTCTCATTTTCATCTTGACTATAAAATACCAGTAAACATTTTATAACTGTTTTGTTATTGAATATTTTATAATTATAGTTTCTAGTTAAGCTTTAAAATCTAAACATTTTTATTCCACAAAGGTGTAATAATTTGAAATTGTAGCTTATATTAACACTAGTCATAGATTTATATGGCAATTCAGTTCTGTGGCTAATCACTTAATCTTTCCTGCAATTTTCTTGGTTCTGTTTCAATTTCTATGTGTTTTTTAAAAATTAACTCAGTATTGTACACTGGAAACAGGATGATTTGGGCACTTTCAATGCAGAATTTTGAAATTTTAATGTCAAAAAGCATCATGTATCTACTAATATACAAAGAATGGAACACATATGATTTATTTAAAAGTAATATTGGGAGGGGCGCCTGGGTGGTTCAGTTGATTAAGTGTTCAACCTCAGCTCAGGTCATGATCTCGTGGTTTATGAGTTCAAGGCCTGTGTTGGGCTCTGTGCTGACAACTCAGAGTCTGAAGCCTGCTTCAGATTCTCCGTTTCTCTCTCTCTCTGCCCCTCCCCTGCTCAAGCTTGTGCTCAATCTCTCTCTCTCTCTCAGAAATAAACAAACATTTTTAAAAAATTTAAAAATAGTAGTACTGGGAAACAAACCTTCTAAATCCCTTAAAAATGCTTAACAAAGTACAGCGTACTGGGGAACCTGGGTGGCTTAGTCAGTTAAGCATCCAACTTCGGCTGAGGTCATGATTTCACAGTTCATGAGTTCAAGCCCCACATGGGGCTATCAGCTCTGAGATTGATCCTGTGTCTCCTCTCTGCTCCTCCCTCCTTGCTCTATCTCCCCCTCTCTCTCCTCTCTCTCTCAAAAATAAAGTACAGTGTAACCACAATTTATATGATGGTTAGGCTCTAAGATCAAAGAATAAAGTGAAACTCACATAACCAAAGTTAATCTTGAAAAATCCTAAAGTCACAAAAAAGAGGGATATCAAAACTGAGTCACATTGAGATTCATGCCTTCTAAGCACACTCACCCCTAAGGCAAACTGTGAGCCAGACAGAGAGATTGCCTGCATTCTTTAATCCCCCTTTGTCTTTTCTGCTCTCTTCCTTTCTGTGTTCCTATTTATCCAATCAATCATTCATTCATGGCAAAGCCACATAGAGTTGATATAGAGATATAACTCCACTACAAAGTAAAAAACCAGGCTATGCATAACAGCTATCAGGGGATTAGGTGTTCATTGTTCTAGGTATCCGAATTTTGTAGAAAGCTAAATATTTACCTCTCTGTGTAAACCCTTTATAAATGTTACCCATTCTTATGGAAATTTACTATCAATAAAACTTAACTATCTATACACTCTCACAAAGGCTTTAGATATTGTCAGAGTCATTCATTTTGGCAAACTACAAGATGTTAGCACTCTGAAGTGTTGATGTTTATAAACTGTCTTCCACTCAAGTATCCCAGGCCCAGTGCAGGAAGACTATTACAATCCTCTCCCTACCTATGATGACAAATTATCTCTTCTGCTTTTCAGTTTTATCTGATCTTCCTAATATTAAACTACCCACATGACCGCTTAAACTTCTTTCTTCTTTATTAGAATTTTGTTAAGGGATAAATAAAAGACCAGCAAAACTAACATTTCTTGAGCATCTGCGATACTTTGCATATCATTTTGTATAAATCATCCCATTTAAACTCTGAAATAGATACTTTTAATCTTGTATTACAGATGAGAAAACTAAAATTCAATTTGGTAATATGACCAAGGCTTCATCAAAGCTAAGAGGAGGAACAGAGACTAAAAGCCACTGGCAGTCTTCCACCACCCACCTCCCGTCACCACAAGTGCGCTCCTGAATTAATCCACATCACCTATCTCACCATGCTCCCGCCCACCTTCCCTCTGGGAACCAACTGTATGTTCCATACAGTTAAGAGTATGCTTCTTGGTTTCTCACCTCTCTTATTTTTTAAACCTTGCTAGTTTGTTGTTTCTTAAATTCCACATATGAGTGAAATCATATGGTATTTGTTATTCTTTTTTGACTTATTTGACTCTATTTTTTGTTTGACTTCTTTCACTTATTTGACTTACAACACTCTTAGCTCCATCCATGTTGCTACAAATGACAAGATTAAACTGGTCATAAAAGGAAGAAAGGAAATTTTTACAATAAATGGCTAATGAGACTTTCCCATTCTGACCTTTTCCTAAGCCTCCATATACTTCTCCAGTATTCTGAAGAAAAATCAGGTGTTAATGAGGGAGATTAAACACACTAATTTTGGAATTTAAAGCATATTATCTCATTTAATTTTCACACTCTACCACCTAGAAATTATTAACTCTACTTTCCAAGGTCAACAGAAGTTAAAAGAAGTAAAATTCTTGGCCTAAGACTATAGAGAAATAAATGGCAGAGACACAACAGCAACAACTCAGGCCTATTAAGCTCCAAAATGCTTTCCTCTACAACATGGAAATCAGTTTTGTGATCATCAGCAATTTTCATCACTCTTCAAAAGTCCTTATACAATTTGAAAAGGAGGGGAAAAAAAGGCAAATTGATATCTTAACGAACATTATTATTTTACTTGGAATTAACCAATTTTAAAACTTTTTAAAACTGTTTCAACCATTTATTCAAATATTGAGTTACAGGGCGTCTGGGTGGCTCAGTCGGTTGAGCATCCAACTTCGGTCATCAGCCCAAAGCCTGGAGCTTCGGATTCTGTGTCTCCCCCTCTCTCTGCCCCTCCCATGATCATGCTCTGTCTCGTCTCTGTCTCTTAATAATAAATAAATGTTAAAAATTGTTTTATAAAATACTGAGTTATTCAAATATTGAGTACCTTACCTATGTATTTACTCAAAACCACTTGTGCTGCTGGAAGAGCATTCATCTGAACAATGTTGTATCGGTACAGCTCAGTATCTCTGTTGCTTTTATCTTGCAATGTTGTACAGACCCAATAAGCATAACCTATCGCTCCCTCGGTCTTTAAAAATGACAAAGTTAACAAGTGAATATAAGGTAATAAATATACCAATAAAAAATTACAAAACAGATTTCAATACAGTAAATATCACATCTTAGTCTTAAGTCAACTGCTAAGTGCCTGTAATAAAGAGTCACTATGATACAACACAGCTCAGAGCATATTGAAATCACTTGCTTCAACCCTAAGGAGAAGAATCACATGGGATTGAATAAAGTGCACAAAACAGAGCCCCACCCAATGGATTGATTTCCTTCTTTCAGCACCATTCTTAGAAATAAAACTAATAATTACCACAGAAGTTTTAAAACACTTCTGTAAATAATCGAGAAATGTCAACCTAGTCCTTACCTCAAGTTGAGTTTTCTCTAAGGTCTTGGTTTCTATTCTAAATGACTATATCTATTTAATCCCATGTCATTTCTTCCTCAGCTTTTGAAAGATAACACAAGATGAAAGTGACAAGTTCTTTAAAGACAGCCTATCTATGTCTAAGACAGAATAAAAAGTAGAGACAACTGCTGTTATTAACATCTGATACCACTCTGTATTCACTTTCTGAACAAGGATAATACTTTATTCATGAATGAATCCTCAAGAATGTTCAAATTCTTACATGCATACTGAGTTCTGTAGTGTGCCTGAAAAGATCCATGGTGTCATAACTTCCAACTGTCTCTGCAATAAGAGCCTATAAAAGGAAAAAAGAGGTTCGTAGTGTGTTTAAAAGGAAAAATAACAGTAAATGAAATTATTTGGCAGAACCAAAGGTTCTTTTCCAATCTTGACTACTACATTCCTATGGCTCAGAGGACCAGAATGACTTGTTAAACTGACCCTTTAACTGACACACGCTTTCAGAATTCCCTCTGCAACCAGGCAGTGGTGCAATAATCCACATAAAATTCCTCAGAACACTGGTAATGAAAGCTGTGTTACCTTCTCCCTTCCCTTTCACCCTTGATTCATTCATACTGGTATTTGTCTGGAGTAGAGTTCTTAATCATAGGATCATCTTGGATTCACCAAGGTCAGCTTTTTAAAAGAGGAGGTCGCTCCCCCTAGATTTCTAGCTTCCACAGACCTGGGGTAGAGTTTCAACATATTTATCTTTCAAAAGTGCCTCAGGATTTTAAATAATATACCCCATGCCTTTAGTTTTATAGACTAGAGATAAATTAAAATTACTTTCAAACTCCTATATCTTTTATTTTAAAAAATCATGTTTTTTTACTTATCATACATTATGAATATTATTAAAAAACAATATAAAGTCTCACTTCTATTGTTACCATTTTGGTTAAATCTACCAGATAACTCCTGAAGTAAATTCTTTTTAGGAATAAAAAGAACGGAGGGGTGACTGGGTAGCATAGTTGGTTGAGCATCTGACTTCGGTTCAGGTCATGATCTCATGGTTTGTGGGTTCAAGCCTCACATTGAGGTTTGCACTTGCAGCGTGGAGCCTTTTTCCGTTTCTCTGTCCCCCTCTCTCTCTGTCCCTTCCTCACTTGCATGCACACTCTCTCTCTTTTTCTCAAAAACAAACATTAAGAAATAAATAGAAATAATTGAAAAATTCAAAAAAATACTTAGGTGGCTCTGATTAGCATCCAAAATCTACTGACCTAGAGCAGTGCTACTCAAAGTCAAGTCCCTGGACCGGTGTCAGCATGATCACTTGGAAGCAGTTAGAAATGCAAATTCTTGGGCCCCCTGAGTCCAATTTACACAAAGATTAGTAGTAATGCCATTAGCTCCCAGATGTCACCACAGTTCACAGAAACAGGAGTTACTTTTCACACTCTGCTTGCTTCACCAATTAAGTAGAATTAGATGCAAACGTCAAAAGTAGAATAAAAGATATCTCCTCTCTGATTCTTGATTTTCTGATATGGGTGATGCTCCTGCTATTCTTTGAACCAAAACAATCAACTACTTACGAATTCATTACAATTTCTCAACTAGAGAGACCTTGGAAGCCACTCAGTCCAATCTTTTTCAGGTAAAGAAAATGAAATCCAGCAATAATATATTAAAATCAGTCAGTGACAGACTCACATTCGTAACCAAGTATCTGGTTCCCTATTTGGCAGTACAAAAATCTGAACTTTGGGGAAGCAGAGGAAGAATATTCATAAATAAGCATCAAATCAAATATAAAGATTTTACAGAAAATGGGAAAACAGAATCAAAACGATCTTTGTCGGGGCGCCTGGGTGGCTCAGTCGGTTAGGCCTCCGACTTTGGCTCAGGTCATGATCTCACAGTTCGTGGGTTCGAGCCCCCTGTCGGGCTCTGTGCTGACAGCTCAGAGCCTGGAGCCTGCTTCCGATTCTGTGTCTCCCTCTCTCTCTGCCCCTCCCTGCTCATGCTCTGTCTCTCTCTGTCTCAAAAATATATAAAACATTAAAAAAAAAGCAAAAAAACCCCGATCTTTGTCAATACTTATTTTTTTTGGCAGATGTGCATTAAACAATAGGTTTGGGGGGTTTTTTTCAGCATAATGATGTCAGGATGATGGAGCCCAAAGCCCCCCAAATCAAAGCTTAATCATTACCCTGGGCACAATACTAAGGATCTCTAATCTTCCGTTTCCCCAACTGTGAAAAGACTTTAACAACCACCACCATCTCAAAGGATCAATGAAAGATTAACTGAAATACTATATAAAAGAAACTAGCACAGTGACTGGCACAAAAAAGTCCTAATATGTTATCTGTTATCCATCATTATCATTGTTATTTATATTTACAGGTTACTTGTATCACTTTATATTAAGTGGTTGTTTACACCCTAGGATTATTAATAACTATATGTTATATGTCTTACTTGTCCAATCCAGCACATTAAGTAAGATGGATCAAGGGATTGAGCCATTTTGAAAGCTTCATGAGCTTGCTAGGAAGAAAAAGGCAAAAATTAACATGTCATGTCATTTTATTAACTCAGTATTATATTGCTTATGTTTAAAAAGCATAAGAGAAGAAGATAAGTCAGACTTGTCAACATAAATACTTATAAGTCTAAAACTTCATTGTCTAAACACAGTGAGCAATGCCTAAAACAGTATTTTAAGTACATAGTCCTAAAAAACTGGTCGGTGCAACAGATCTCTCTATAGGATTAGGGGTTCTAGTCCCCAGTGAGAGGGCAATATGGATGCACCTCATAGTCTGTAGAACTTTTAACCAATCACCCACCCATTTGCTAGCCACAGGTTTGACAGAAGAATCTACTTCCCTCTCCTGAAGCTTAACTGGCCGGATAAGAACTAATCACCAATGAGGTCTAAGAAACGTACCAGTTACTGGGCAAAAAAAGAATGGGCAACATAAATATGTGCTAAGCAGTGAGGAAACCTTAAAGATATCTCACTTGGACACATTAAGTTGCATGCTTATTTTTCTGTGACAGAAACATTATTGTATACTGCCTTATACTGTTTTCTCAAAAATCACTGTATGACAGGAAATAGTCTTATTTTTCTCATGAAAAAGTAAGCTCCTGGACAGCAACTGAGTTGTACTACCATAAAACTACATTCACAGCTTTTTAATTAAGACCTAGCTTTGTTTAAGTTTTCAAAAAGTATTTTCACATATATTAAGATCTAAATTAATATTCTCCTTAATTCTATTTACAGGCTTTTAAAGCAATCCTGGCAGTTACTTACTTTACCCTGAGAATATTACTGAAACTATTTTAAAAGGATGATATTCAGTATAATGGCTGAAACACAAAATAGTACAGATGTTCTATTATCTACAGATTTATGGAAACTTCTAAACATGATCTACAAGCATGCTTCCAATTATTTACTGTGTTTCTGATTCTCTAATATATAACTGTTCAAGTACAAAAAATTACATTGTGGAATATACAGGAATTAATATCCACTAAAGCCAAATCTAAATCACCCAAGCATAGGCTAAACTTAAACTGCTTGACAGTACTAAGCATCTCCTTTACTTCATAATCACACTTCTAACACAGCCTACACAGGATTTCCACAGATAAAAAGACAAACACCCCAAAATCCGTAACAAAATTGTCCTAATCTTTAAATGAAAAACCAACATAATTATAAAACCAAAATTTCTTCAGTGCTGTGGAAAGGAATATAAATCTCACACATTCATTATTCAATATAATAAACAGAATGCCATTAATTACCTAGCATATTGGTGAGCATACTGAGTAGATAACAATATTCAAAGTATTTCTCCACAAGATGTTGAGCTATTACAAAAAGGTCATATACAAAGAATGTTCCTTACTTTCAACACGACAAAACAGACAACACATTTACCTCAATGTTCTCATTTGCAAGGTATAACACTCCCAAGTTGGTCCATGCAACAGGATTCTAAAACACATATGTATATAATTAGGTCCTTGTCTACACAGCAGCCTCAGAAAATATTAACAGTAAATTTTGAAGTTCTTTTTCATAGACAGACACACAGAACACTCACAATTTGTTCTGACTGGATTGACTTGATGAAACAGTGCTGAGCAAGTGCGTAATTTCCAATACCTAAAAAATACAGAATTTGATGGAACTGAACTTTATCACCTGAAGCACACAATCTTCTAATAATATTAAAGTTTTATGCAGTTCTTACCACTGTAACATGAAACCACACCAAGAGCATTCCAGTATAAATGGTTTTTACTGTCGAGTCTCACTGCCTTTTTCAGACACTGAAAAGTAAAATTAGGTCAATTTTGTTACCTTGGAACATTGCATTTATATCAAGATAAATGTAATTTTATGTAAAAACATGATAGTAATGATCAAAAACACCTGAAAAGCATTTTGTTTTTTAAAAAGTTTCTCAAAACTATACCTGTAAAGATTTTTCCAACAGCTCTTCAAGATCATTCTTGTTGTTGCCTGTTTCTGCTAGATGTTGTGCCTGACGATAATAATTAATTCCAAGATCACACCAAGTATTAGATGTGGACATCAGCTTTAATGCCCGACCATAACACCTGTGGAAATAAAAAATAAGGGTTATGTTCTGTTAAAATGTCCTAATTTAAAGCAAATGTCATTAACTAGCAATCTTTGTAAATTACCTTCCTCCTAGATGGAGAAGCTCATTCTTCGTTAATACTTGTTTTCCTTCCTTCTGACCTAGGAGGACTCCTAAAACATTAACATTTACTTTAGATGACGAGACAGAATGCAGACTGGTACAAGCATCCCCAACTAGCTTCCAAAGGCAAGACACATCAGCTCGGTGCCGCAGAGCCCTAAAAAATTAAACAGTGTTCATTTTATTTTTATATTTCTAAGTTATTTCCAAAAAATATGAAGTTTATTTCTCTCATTACAACCTTGATTAAGAATTACTTTCTTGGTTAAGTGCAGTGAATGCTTTACTAAATTCTTTCTAAATGAATTACATGTTATCACTTCACTATGAGGAAGAAGAAAGGAAGGAAGGAAAGGAGAAAGCAGCATTTATTTTAAATGCCAGAAATTCTGCAAACATCTCTTTGGTACTTATCATCATTGTTATTAGAAGTAGCAGAAATCACATAAATAAACCAGTACATTTTCCAGGACCAATTCACCTTTAATACTGAATGTTTTAAAACTATGCTGTCTTGTGTTTGTCTTTTAAACAGTAACCAAAGTAGTAAAGTTGGTAGCTCTCTCTCAGTTAATTATCATAACCTCATGTTTTTGCTTGTTGGTCCTTGGTCAAATAAAAATGACTAGTAAATGTGTTTGGTAGTCCAAAGGATTTTTACTCTCTGAGACCAAGATTACCAAAAAGCTAAATATAAAATTGTAAAATCTCATTATTTATTGAAGCAAATATGGCTGAATACACAAGCTTAAAACAGTCAATAAAAATATTAATTACAGTGATAAAGGTCACTTCTTTTTAAAATAAGAAAAATCTATTCCTCTTCATTTTTCTCTCCTCAGGATCTTATAAATAAACATGACAATTTCACTTAAGCCAAGTCTCAATAATCAGCTATCACAAACAGCTATGTTGCCGGCAGATGGACAAGCAGATGGAACATTTCTCATAGCCTTTTCTACTAAAAGAGTCCAGCCAAAAATCATTTTCCAGTATCTTCCTGAGAAATAAGATTAATTACTGCAGTCATCCCTGAGAGCCCACCGTGAGGACCAGAAGAAAAGATAACACTATTTGTAGGTCCTCTGCTTAAATATCTTAGCATGATTTCTAAAATTGACAGCATGATAGGATAATGCTAATCGAAATAAATCAGTTGGAGAAAGGCAAATACCATATGATCTCACTCATATGTGAAATTTAAAATACAAAACAAATGAGCAAAGGAAAAAAAAAAAAAGAGACACAAACCAAGAAACAAGAAACAGACTCTTAACTATAGAGAACACACGACGGTTACCAGGGGGAGGAGGTGGGAGGTGAGGGGAAAAGCGGACGGGAGTTAAAGAGTACCCTTATCGTGATGAAAAAAGTAAAAGAAAATAAGAGAAATGAAAACAAAATGAAATTAAAGTAAAAAAAAATCTATAACATAAAAGAAAACGGAAGGAAAAAAGAGAAACAAAGGCAATTTTAATAGCCTAAACTCATTTTTTGTTTAAGTTCAGTAAAAAATAAAGTATCTGAAAGTGAAATAACATCTATCACCTTTGCACAAGAATTGTGGTAGGATACACTTTTACAGGCAGAAGTAAAGATAAATTTGCAGATTATCACTTTTTATATACCTCCGTATAACTGGCAGGGAATGCTACAAGCTACACGCTACCCAGAACAATACTTCCCATCCTCAGAAAGGCAGTATTTGTATCTCCAGTATCATCACTCAAAGGTTCACACCTACTGTTAAATACTAGTTCAAACAAAGCATGCCCTCTTCACAATACCCTCTTCCTCTTTAGAAAGATCTATATAATGTGAGACATGAAAAGTAGCAACAAAAATCTTTGGGAGAAAAAAAGGCTAAGGTTTCCTTTTCATATTTGGTTCATATTCTGGAGCAACCAAATCAATAGGAGACAGAAGACAAGCAGGAAATGAAAGAAAGAGAAGCACAAGAAAAGGTGTTTAAGAAAAAAAATTTCAAATGTATGTGTAACATGTGGACTTCTTAAAATCATCTACCACAAATAGCCCTTCTACTTAGCTGCTGAATTTACCATGCTTATTCAAATTTTTCTGATTCCCTTAATATTACACATCACTTTGTTAACTACACAGACTCTTTCCAGGAGTAATCAGATTGCTCATTTCCCTCTATTTCAACCCTACGAATATACCTAAAATAGGCCCTTACCATTGAATATAAATCATACGCAAGTCCTAGCTCCCCATCAGTTCAATTCAACTGGCATTTGTAGGTCTCCTGAAAGAGAACACTGATCCCGAATATTCGAGCTGCTGCTCTACTAGCAGAGTGCTTCTTTCTTCCCACCCTTCCCCATGTATCCAGCATGTCCGCTGCTACTAAGAGCAAGAAATTGTATCTGTTCCCCAGTGCAAAATTAATACAATATGTATGTTACAGAATTCATTGGCTACTCTGTTATTCTTTATGTTTAATATTCTGAATAATGATTGCTGTATCTCACAGAAAAAGTACAAAAAGATTTTCTTTCTTTTTTTTTTTTTAATGTTTTTTATTTATTTTTGAGAGACAGAGACAGAGGCAGAACAAGCAGGGGAGGGTCAGAGAGAGAGGGAGATAGAGAATCTGAAGCAGACTCCAGGCTCAGAGCTGCTGTCAGCACAGAGCCCTATGTGGGGCTCGAACCCACAAACCATGAGATCATGACCCGAGCAGAAGACAGATGCTCAACTGACTGAGCCACCCAGGCGCCCCCAAAAAGATTTTCTAAAGTTGGCTTTATTATAACCCTAAGAAAATAAACACAATCAATACTACTACTACTACTACTAACCACGTAAAATATTCCAGTGCTTTTTCTATGTAGTCCACAGCTTTTCCGTCAAGATAATCCACTAGAGCTGCTTTTGCCATCAAAAGATGGCATTCGCCCAAACCTAAAATCAGGTTAAGTTTATAGTTATTAAAACACATACAGAAACACTTAGAATAAACTTAAAAAATATAGTGGTATTTTTTTTACAGTCACTTTTCAGAAAACAAAACTTAATAGTATTTTATAAAAATTTTAAGTATGGTCTTGCATAATACATTTAGTACTGTTGCAGTAAACATGTACTAAAAGTGATAAAAATCTACAGAAAGAATTTCCTTGACTTTGGGCAAGTTACTTAACTCTTAAAACCTCAGCCTTGAAAATGGGGATATTACCTAAATGCTACTCTCCATCATAGTACTATTTATTAACTGTTGTGAAACAAGATTTAATCCTTTTATATTCAAAACTGGATAGCAAACTACACTGTAAAAATGTAATAAATGAAACAGCAATTTCCTAATGTGCCCAGTAAAGACTTAATAAACGTGAATTCTTCTTTTGAGGGAAGTTTTACAAAATTTAAAAAAAAAGTTTTCAAGGCCTAAGTTACACATTGCTTATAACACACACTATTTCTGATTTAAACCCCAGTTGTTCAATTAAAAAGTAAAAAGAAATGTAAATGATATTAACGGGCTCCAAGGTTTTTTTAAATTGTTAGTTATAATCTTAAAAAATTTGGATTATATATGGATGGTGGTGTTTTACTTTATATTACCAAAAATCATCTGTTAGGGAGTAGGGATCTATGGAGAAACTGAAATTAATTTAGGTAACTACGAAACAAGTTGCCCCTAAAGTTCAAAAAATGAAAAAAAATCTTCTAGAAGTTAAAAAGTAATTAAAAGGTATTGGGATATTCTGAAGATACAGTAAATTAATTATCAAAATATAAGGAGGGAAACTTGTTTTAGAGAACCACTTTTAGATCAAATAGCTATCACGCTGTTCGTCTAAAAGTTAAATCTTTATCATATTACTATTGATTAGCTGTTAGGAAATAAGATTTGATCTTCATATATTCAAATCTACATAACAAGCCACACAATAAGAGGTTCGTGAAAGAAGAAACTTACTATTGACTAAAGAAGTCCTTTTCAGGCTACGAAATACATTCAGGAAATTTAGACAAGGCTTTTATACTCCAGGGCCGCAAAAGTCAAAGGAGTTCTTAAAAAATTACCTTTCAAAGCTGGCACGTAATCTTCTTTCTTTTTAATGATGAGCTGGTACTGAGCTATCGCCTCCTTATACTTGCCGAGGACTTGCTGTATTGCGGCAACCTTAAACACACTGTATGTGGACTCCGGGTTCAGCTCACTGGCTTTGGTGAAGGATTTCAAGGCCGTCATATAGCCACCTCTGCTTAAGTACGCCTCTCCTAACGACTCCCAGCAATTGAAGTCCTTCGGGTCTGCCCTTAACGCTGCCTGCAAACTAAAAGTAAACCGTGAGACAACTAAATGTAAAAGAACTACTTCCACATCTGAAAAGAAAATATAAAACAAATCATTCAATTGAATCACATATATCCATGGTTCCTTCTACTTATAAAAGTGCTGTTTAAAGTACCTGTTCCTTTTAGAACTTGAATTCTTTATAACTTTCGTATTTAAATACTAAGAAATTTTATTGCAAATTTGGAATGAATCAGAATACTTTTTTAAACAAGTGCTGACCAGAATTTTCTTCCTTGACTATGTGGAAGAATCCCAGGTCCCGCCAGAATAGATGTGGATCTCATCATGCTTCATGACAATTAGCACTCCCCCGCTCTCCTTCTACCAAAACAGAAATGTCACAGTATCCTAGGTGTTTACATAAATCAGAAACTTTATCTTGATCCAAATATATATATTTGTCAATGTATTCACAAATAGAAGAAAAAAAAAATTGTGCTTATGACAGTTGCTTAGGTTCAGAAAAGAGGCACTTTCTAATCCTTTCTAAAACCAAAATATACAAGGCTTACAGTTAATTGTGGACATTTAAGTATGCATTTTAAGTTGTTGGTCTGACTATAGTAATAAATAAATTTTATCACTTGTAGTATAACCAAAAAACTTATAAACAGACTTAGGTCTTATAAACCTAATTACACTGATATTATATTCTCATTACTAGGAAATGCCAATGCTCTGTTACACTTCCTTGTAAACAGAAAGTCTTGCCTTTGTTTTTCATTTTTTTGTAACTGAAGTACAGCTGACATACAATATATTAGTTTCGGGTGTATAAATACTGATTTGACATTTTACAGACACTATGAAAAGTTCACCATGGTAAGTGCAATTACCATCTTTCATCATACAAAGTTATTATAATATATTAATGTATTATTAATTAAATATTTTATTTATTTATTTTTTAAAGTCAATTCTGGTGCCTAATGTGGGGCTTGAACTCACAACCCTGAGATCAAGAGTTGCATGCTCTACCAACTGAGGCAGCCAGGTGCCTCTACTCTTGAGTATAATTCATACCAAATAGCTGAAAATGAGCTGCTCCACATGGACTTCAAGCTGTCAAATGTACCCCCCGCCCCAAAACAAAGCATGTTAGTAGAACAACAAAGGTATCGGCCTTGGCCTTTTATCATTCCTTAAGTTTCCACTGAGAACCTATTACATGTTTAACACTAGGAAACCTTCATTTCATTAGACTGGCTATTCCCTTAACTACAAGACATCATTTAATCTATTTTTTTCATTTTCCAGTGCCTTGCAGATAATGAGAACCAATCAACTATAAATAAATTTTGCTATTTCTTCTCTCAAAATATAATCTGGAATGAGGAAACTTGTCAAGTCCATTTTGGGCATAAATAGAAGTTTAATTTAAGGAACCAACAGGCTGTCTAACAGTTTAAATAAAAGGCGCCTTACTCAGCCACTGCTTGAGAATGCTGACCAGCTCTCAGATAGTATAATCCGCGCCTAAGCCACGCCCACTTTGCCGTCCCAGCACTGGCCTTTTGAGTAACTGTTGTTAGAAGAGCTAAGGCAGTTTCCTAAAATTAAGAAAAAAACCAGTATTAGATATAGCGAATATCATAAAAATATAGACAACCTATGTATAATACCTAAACATTTTCATTTACCACTTTAGATTTTTTAAACTTATACTGATTTATACTAATCTACAGTTTCAACAGTAAGTGAGGAATAATATAATGTCTGCCAATGAAAAGAAAATTTACTCCATAAACAATGGCAAACGTATTTCTATTTATCTACAAAGAAAAATTTTAAAAATAACTTTCAGGTATACATATATAAAAATGTTTCCATTTCTATACTCAGGATAAAAAAGTGCTTAAGTTATTAGACACACCATCTCTTCAAGCTCCACACTTAAGTCAACTGCTGCAGCTCCTGATTCAGCATCAGTATCATCTAATTCAAATGCTTTCCTGTAACAGCCGCGAGCTCTGTTTTTATCTCCTGCCACATCTCTGTAGTAATGACCTAAATAGCAGAAAACTTTTCCCATGTATGTGTCCAGTCTGGCAGCCTTTAAAATAAAGATTGATAGCAACACAATATTAAAGTTTGTTTGAGTGGGTCTCTTTAAAAACACAAAAGATACATGCACCGATTAAAAGAAAAATGGAACAATTTCATTAAACCTATAAAAAGATGCCAGCACATCCTTTAATGTATGATTGCTTTAGCAACAGGAAAGCTGGTTGTCACTGCTTATAAAAAAACAAGGGTAAAAATACTATTTCTTTGTTAAAAAGAAATGTGAAATTAAAGTTATTATTACATTCATCTTCTTTTATGCATCAAGGTAAGAATGTAAGACTTTTACTTGTGAAACACCTAAAATATAAAAAATTAAATGTCTAGAGGTATATATGGTCATAAAACTACAGTGGAATTACTTAAAAACAATATTCTTTTCCAGAGATAATTATGTCTCATTCTCTATTATGTCTGTTTCTTACATAAATAACTTTTAGAAGTGCCTGGGTGGCTCACTCAGTTAGGTAGCTGACTCTTGATTTCAACTCAGGTCATGATCTCATGGTCATGGACTCGAGCCCCGCATTTGCGCTAAGCATGAAGCCAGCCTGAGATCCTCTCCCTCTCCCCTCTCCGCCCTTCCCCGGCTTGTGCTTGCTTAAGTGTGCTCTTGGAGTGGGGGAATGGCATTAAAAAAAAAAAAAAAAGTGTGCTCTTGCTCTCTCTCCCTCTCTCTCAAAATAAATAAATAAACTTTAAAAAATAAAAAGTCAAATAAGTAACTTTTATTTTTTTATTTTCTCCTTACCCATATAACATTCTCACAAAACTTTATGTGAGAGAGATCAAACATCAAAAAAGCTCAGTTAAAAAAGAAACAGTTCAATAAACAGTAATTTTAAGTACCTAACTTATATGGTTAGTGTTTATGATTTTATAATGAATCCATTTCAACTAAGAATTAAATAATACCACATGTTTTACCTTTAGAAAGTGAGTCAGAGCCTTTGTTTTATCTTTTCTTGTTTCCTCATCCATGAACCAATATGTTAACCCAAGTTGATAATGATATTCAGCAACCTCAGCATCTTTCTCAAGAGCTCTCTGGAAACTAAGTCACCAAAAGGAAGTAAGAAGATACACACAAACACAATGTAGGAAACTCCTAGTTGGGACAAAGTTTGAATGACTCAAAGATGCTAAACCAGAAATAAGTCAGTAGTTTATCATTTAGATTAGAGAGAGATTAGAGAGAGAAAAAGTTATTTGAAGAGGAGCTTATAAAAGCAAATGGCCTTTTAGTTTTGCCGATGTGCTGTGTTTAAGAGCATACACTAAACATTATATATGCTCCTTGACCGTTACGATCAACCAGTCAGAATTCAAATCCATCACAGAATTTTCTCACAGTTAGTGTGCTACATGCTAAATACATTTCTTAAAAATATTGATGCATACACAGATCAAATTAATACAGAATAGATCTTTATCAAATCCACACATTTTGAATTTTTGCAAGATAAAATAAATTAAGATATGACTTGATCTATGAGCAATCTAAATGTATTCTTACCATTTCTCTGCTTGTGGATAGTCCTTTTTGGTAAAATGAATCAAAGCCTCCAGGTAATGAACTTCAGCTAGGTCAGGGTAAGAAGAGAGAAGGTCTTCCATAATCTATAAAGTAGATATCTGTCAATTTCCTTATTCAAATAAAGTAACTTGTAATTTAAAAAACTTCCCAGTTTGGATGGAAAAAACCAACCTTTGAAGCTTCATCCAATGAGCCTTTATTCAGATAGGCCAAGCTTTTAAGAACCAAAAGTCCTGGGATATTATTTGCATCAGAAACCTAGAAAATGATTGTAAAGAACTGCTATTAAGTCTCTTTCAACATAAATCAGCAATGTTTGTTTTAATTAAGGAATGACCATAGATGAGCATAGATTAAAGACATACATGTCCTGATTCCCATCACTATGAACACATTCATTTTTGTAACTTTTTGATTAGAGAAAATGTCAAATGCATTTCAAAAAATTAGAAAATAGTACAATAATCCCACATGTTCTCATTATCTAGCTTCAAAATTAACTCAAATACAATTTTTCTCATCCATACCTACACCCGTTTCACTACACACCTGCTTAAATTATCCCAGACATTATAACTTCTCATCAATGCTTTAGAATGTTTATCTAAAAACTAAGTTCATTTTTATATAACACAATCATACTACCATTATAAACACCTAGACAAACCAACAATACATTCTTCATATCATCAAAAAACTTAGCGAGTGTTTAAATCTCTCAGTTGGCTCAGACAATATCTGAATCAAATCCAAATAAGCTACATACATTTCAAGGCACTGATATGTCTCTTAGCCTCTTTTCATCTATAGGGCTCCCTTCCATTCTTTTTTCCTCTCTTACAATTGATGAATATAGTCTCATGGTCCTGAAGTGTTCCTTGGTCCCCTGTATCTTTTGTAAATTAGTCGTTAGGCCTGAAAGCTTAATCTGATTCAGGCCTAATGCTTTGGCAAGACTACTTCATGTGCATACGTACTTATTATGTACAGTTCTTTCTTTTAGTCATGTTAGCAACCACTGATCCTCAATGCCTTAGCTCTGTTAATTCATTACAGATCGCAAAATGGTGATTTTCCAATTATATATTCCTTTTTTCCTTATTCAATGGAATACCTCAACAAAATTTCCCTGCTCTCATTATCTCTTTGATTATTCTGAGAAATAGTTCATAACGGAAAGGCAGAATATTTTGATTCTTTCCAAATGGTTCCTCAGCACCCTCCAAAGATTTTTATTTATTGAGGATTTTTTGGTATCATCTTGAATACATGGATTTAAACATATTTGGTATTTTTCAATCTCCTGAAGTTACTGGTGCTCAAATTCCCCTTTAGCCAGTTCCTAAGCCTTTCTAACACAATTCTAGTAGCCTTATATAGTTTCCTTGCTTTTGAGCATTCTAAAATGTTCTGGGCTTATCCTATACATTTTCTGTTTCAGACCTGGATTTCACCAGCTGTCCAAGAAACTTTTTTTTTTTTTGGTGTGGGGGGAAAAAGAAAAGATTGGAAAGACCTCAAAGCATTCACACAAAACACATTATTGTTAGAAGACAAGTAGAAAATAAGAAATTAAAGTATTAGTTTTGAAGAGTACAAACAACTATTCTAATTTTGATGAAATGCAAAGTCCTTTGAGATACCAAACAATGATATTTTAAAAATTCAAAATTCTACAATACAGTGAGTAATTTTAATTTTAGATAAAAAATAGCTTTTATCAAAAAAGTGTTTAAAAGTACCATGTTGTTATAATTCATAATTAATAGCTTTTTGCCAAAAAATTTCTAAATGCCTGAATCAAAAACATTAAGAAATAGGATTCCTTCTTAAATATCAATCTCCTTCTATTTTATTAAATTGAAAAACAAGTAAATAATATTGTTTACTATGAATCTACTAGAGTCCTTAACTGTTCTTGTCAATAATCTATGAAATCTTTTCTGGAGGAAAAAATTTAGAACCCCAAATTAAAAATAATCAAGTAGGAATAACCTACGAGGGCTAAAAGAGAAAAGGAGAATAAGAATAATACTAAAGAAAGAAAGCACATCTATGAAAAACAGTCTAAGTACTTAACCAAGAGGGAAACAAATAACTTTGGAAGTTTCCGAGTGTGTGATCTGGAAAGTGCAGATGTGGTGAATTCATACCTCTAACACAAAATTTGTCTGAGTAAATATCTGTGGTAAGGAGAGAGTGGTTGATGCCCGGTTGACTGGAAAAAATAAAGTTGAAGGGAAAAACCTGATGATAAGACTACCTGATCAAGAGTACAAATTGCTTCCACTGAAGATTCATAATCTGAGAGTTTAATCAAAGCCTCTGCTTTCAAACGGAGACAAAGATTCTTCTGATGAAGACTGCCACCAGACACACCAAGATTATCTATGTTCTTCAGAGCTGACAAAATTAAGGACAACTGAATGAAGACAACCATATTCACTTTTTTCTTCATGTTAAGGGTGAAAAATAATAAATTGGAGATACAGTAAGAATAAATTGCCAAAATAATATACACGAAAAATAATTCAGAGCTAAAGATAGATTCTTCCTTGAATTCTTTATGGAAACATCTGAATTTAAAACACAACTCAATTTAAAATCTCTATCTTTACAAATATATGATAAAATTGAACACCCTGAAATACAATGGCTGTCTATATGTGTATCTGCTACATAACAAAGGTTAGCCAAATCATCAGTAACAAACTTAGCAAATTAGGAATACCAAAAAGGGAAAGAAGCAGAATTCAAAAGGACCAGGGTGAACTGTTTCTCAACTACGGAGGGTAGGCCACCAGCTGTGTCAAGACCAGTGAATCCCTTTTTATGATTCCCTGCCCTCACATGACCCATCTGATCACATTCAAATAGGCTCCAAGATGCCTAAGGCTTCTCTTATTTACATCAGAGGAATCGAAAACTCCTGAAGTCCTGGATGCACCAGAAACTTGCTTAAATGAAAACACAGAGCACCTCCACACAAGCCTAAACGGACTAAGTCAAAATTCCAAGGAATCCTTTGAAAAATACTCATTGTTAATTTAAAAGTAACTACACTATATGCATATATACTTGGCATTATTTGACCATCTCAATGAATTTTATATTAGTAACTTACAATACAAAACAAAGCATGTGAGTGTTTTTAAACCACTATCTTTCTCCTTTAATACGAAAGGAAACAGAGTTGGCCACCCATAGAGATATCAGGAATACCTTGATTGCATGAAAGAACAGCTTCCTTAGGTCTATGCATTTTAACTTGGGCTTCGGCCAGATGATACCACCCAGCTGTGCAAAGAGGGCTTTCCTTTAAGCCTAAAAGGATAAAAGCAGTCACAAAATCCAAACTTACTAGGACCACTGAGATGAATGGCACTACCATCTACCCCCGAGATCAGATCCCTCCCCTCTCCCTTGTCTCTCATACGTGATCATTCCCCACATTGATTCCATGCCCCAGTTCATTTCTCCACCACCACTACTTCAGCTCACATCTCCACCATCTTTTGACCCCAGATCACTGCAAGTGCTTGCCACCCATTCCAATTCATTCTCTACACTGCAGCCAGAATACCTCTAAAAATACAAATGGAATTATGAAATTTCCCTGCTTAAAACATTCCACAGGTTCCCAGCTGCCCTTAGGATACCATGCAAACTTCTTCACAAGGGGTACAAAGCCCCTCTCCAGCATAATTTCTTAACTCTTCCTGCTCCCGTAGGTCCTCCTCACATCTTGCTGAACCACGCTGAATCCCTGCCACGCTCTCCTCTCAGGCTATTTCAGCTCTTGGCTTGGAAAGCTCCTCCCACTCCAAGCTTTCATTTGTTATTCAGCAATTCTACTTGAATTTAAGTTCATCCATTCTGACAAATGTTAAAACTAAGTAAAAGTTTCTTGGCAAAACTAAGATAAAGATTCCTAAGGGTGGCAGCATGGTAAAAATATATCTAAGTATCCGTATTTTACAAATGAGACACAGAGAATTTAATTAGTTTTCTCACGGTCTTGAAATTAGTGAGCAACAGTTTTGGAATGAATTCAGACCTAAGCAAATTCCAGAATATATAAGCATTATTTATTTTCTGCTCTATTTTACTATCTTAAATATACATTCCTATTTTTTTAATGTTTTTATTTATTTGTTTTGAGAGAGAAAAAGAGAGAGAGAACATGCAGGAGAGGGGCAGAAAGAGAAGGAGATAGAATTCTAAGCAGGCTCTGTGCTGTAAGTGCAGAGTCTTACAAAAGACTTGATCTCAGGAACTGTGAGATCATGCCAGCAGTTCCTACCTGGCAGTCTACTAGGTGTTTTTTACCTGACAGCCCCCTGCATGAGCCAGTCTGAGCAGATTTGGAGCTGCGGACCTGTACCATAGCTCACCCGAGCGATCCTGAAGTTACCTTTAGATCATTATAATAGTAAGATTTTTTTTTTTCCTTGAATGGGGTTTTCTGCCCTTTTTTGAACATACAATGTATGGACTAGCATGCTGACATGCTAGGCATGCACACTGCAACCAAGATGCCTCCTAAGTAACAGCATATGGATTCATTCTATTTGAAAATGAAGTATGGGAGCAGCAAAGGACAAGAAATCAGACTCCAGAGGGTTGCAAAACCCTGTGAAGGAGTTTGCATGTTATCCTAAGGGCAGCTGGAAACCCGTGAAAGGCTTTAAACTGGGGAGAAAATATGTGTACATTAAATTAATGTATTCATCAGCTGTCTGCCCCTGCCCCCTAATCCACTGAATAAACACTTCCTGTACTAACCCCATGGGGAGATAGTACCTTGAAAGCTATCTCCCTGTCTCCTTACTTGTGACAAGTAATAAAAGTTCTTTCCTTTCAATAATACTTCCTTGCATTGTGTTCAATTTAAAGCACTCCAAGCGACAAGACCCTCGAGTTTGGTTACAGCTGTACCCCATGTCACATGCTCTATGCTGTACACTTGCCTTCCGTTAGGTTCCTAACAGCATCTTCATACTTTTTGTCTTGTAATGCTTTAATCCCCAAACCAATGAAGCCTGGACCACTTTTTGGATCCATTTCCACTAGTCTGTGACAATACTGCTGTCCTTCATCAGTAAGACTGCCTGGAATTAAAAAGAAAAATTATTAGCATGCATACTCCAAAATTCTTTAAAAAATTTTTTTAGGTTTATTTATTTTTGAGAGAGACACAGAGTGCAAGTGAGGGAGGACAGAGAGAGAAGGAGACAAAGAATCCAAAGCAGGCTCCAGGCTACAAACTGTCAGCACAAAGCCTGATGTGAGGCTTAGACTCATGGACCGCGAAATCATGACCTGAGTTGAAGTGGGATGCTTAACCAACTGAGCCTCCCAGGGGCCCCAATACTTCAAATTTCTAATTGCCCAAACATATATACTTAAATCTCAAATGCTATCTTACATATCTTCCACCATATAGATTCCAGAAATTCAAAACCTAAATAGACCAACAAATAACAAAAATTTTAACGTTTCATTAAAAACTTATGCTCCTCATCTTGTTAAATTTTGGAAGTAGAAACCACTTCACCCACTGCAGTATGGGTAAACCAAACCTTCAGTTACACTCAGAGGTTTCAAACAAGAAACCTACTGCTACTAGTCACTAGTGAGACACACCGCCTTCCGCGTGCCAGCGCTGCTTTTTCCGTTCAGCAGTAACAGTTTTGGCTGTTACATGAAGGAATCCCTAAGGGCAGTTTCTTCGCCCGTGTCTCTCCCTGGGCAACCAGGTGCTGCGAGAGATGTGGCCACCAGGCTGCCATACCTAGTGTTCTTCCGGAATCTAGGATTAATAGTCTACTTGTCAAGATACTATACAAAAACTTAGGCACATTCTTCTTAAGATTACAAGTCCAGTAAGTAGTATATTTCTCCATTCTTTCAAAAATTTTATTTTCCTATATAAGTTAATGGTTAAGCTTATGTCATAATCATCCAATGCTTATATTTATTTCAAATTTATGTTGCTAAAATAATTTAGTTTAGAAAATATTATTTATTACATTTCCATTTTTTTCCAACCTCAATCTCAGGTTTTCCCTCCCCAGAGAAGCATAAAAACAAGTGGAAAATGTGACTTCTGTCTTGAGAATAAACTGTGTGTAGTATCCACCACTTCAATAAATGGTTTAATCACAAAGGAAGATTCTTAAAAACTACAACCTGATGCAATAAATATGGGGAACAAATTAATTTATCTGAAAGAGCAGCCTGAGGCTTTAATGTCTATTTAAAACACATACCCTCATGTGGAGCCATTCTTTCAGTCACAGATGTCAAAGATAAATCCTTTGCATGTTACCATTTGGCCTATATGTTTCAAATTTTTCAAAACCAGATACACACCAATGCATAACCCATGATAGTACATACTGATTTAGAAGTCCAAGTTAGTACCAAGTTAGTAAAAAAAAAATCATAATGGCTAAAGAATTAAAACTTTAGTACTGTTTGGTGAGATATGAAGTAAGTTGGAAGAAATACTACTTTTATTAACTTGTAAAAAAGACCTGAATCAGCTATTATGATGCTTCTAGATATGAATTTTCTTCTTCCAACATGTTTCACTATTGCTTCCATAAATGTTAATTTCCAAAAATAGACATGCCTCGTTCCTCTCAAGCAAACCAGGGATTTCCCCCCCTTTTCAACCAGAGGTATTGTCTAAACTGGACATCAGAATCACGGAATGCTAAGCCCCACTGTTTCTGATTTCAGTAGGCCTGATATTAGACCTGAATGTTGGCATTTCTAATGATGTTACTGGTTCAGAGACAATACTATAAGAACCGCATTCCTATAGTATGTACCAATACCATATGCCACCTTTATCATTAGTCATCTATATACCTTCTGTTTCTACATCTGCAGCTAAACAGTAACTTCTAGAGGGTAGGGACTAGCATAGTATCTTGTATACAGTAGACATCGATTAAATATTGTAATGATCCTTTAAGAACACCATTATGAACTGATGTTCCAAAAAGCTTAGTCTGCTAATAAGTAATGGCTGAGAATTACTGTGGAAAAATAAAAATCTTCACCCTTCTGGAAAATAAAATAAAATGGCTATTAAAATTGTACCTACGGGCACCTAGGTGGCTTAGTCAGTTAAGCTTCCGACTTTTGCTCAGGTCATGATTTCACAGTTCGTGAGTTAGAGCTACATGTCAGGCTCCATGCTGGCACCGTGGAGCCTGCGTAGGATTCTGTGTCTCCTCCTCTCTCTCTGCCCCTCCCCTGCTCACACTCTGTCTCTGTCTCTCTCTCTCTCTCTCAAAAAATAAATACAACATTAAAAAAAAATTTTTTAATAAAAACATTTTTTTACCTTAAATTTCTACCCATCTGAATAGAAATTCTCTTATTCCATAGAAATGTAATTCGTGACAGACTACCCTGGCCACATAACTGCCCTTATTACAGAAAACACACCCGTGATAGAAAGAAGAAAAGTCATTCATGCATCTTTCAAGATCATCCATTTGCACAGTACCTAAAAACTTACAAAGGTAAACAAAGTATGGGTAGGTAGATGAAAACAATTTCTAAAAGGTTAAGATAAACATGAAAACCTTTAAAACAAGATAAACTTTCCTTAGTATCTGGGGGCACAATCACAGAAATCAAGAGATTTGGGGAGACTATGTTGTAGCTCTGGGAAACATATTCTCTACATATGACAAACAGGAATTTTCTCTAGTGTTTCCCCAAATCATCAACAGTAGTAACAACATTATTGATCCTATGTAGAGACAGGAAATTCCAAAGCTTCAATCCTCAATTCTCTTCATACTAACTGTTGCTGAGAATACTAGCTAAATAATAGGTGGAGACTAGAATCAGAGGAAATATACTTCTGAAAGGAAAATCATTTATTTAATTTATCTGCTCTTTTTAACATTTAATTTTTTTAATGTTTTATTTATTTTTGATACAGAGAGAGACAGAGCATGAGAGGGGGAGGGGCAGAGAGAGAAGGAGACACAGAACCGGAAGCAGGCTCCAGACTCTGAGCTAGCTGTCAGCACAGAGCCTGACTCGGGACTCGAACCCACGAACGTGAGATCTGACCTGAGCCGAAGTCGGAGGCTTAACTGACTGAGCCACCCAGGCGCCCCATCTTTTTAACATTTAAAAGCACCTAAGATTCCAGATTTAACAACTTGAAAACAAGTTTGACAATATTATTTTTATTTGTCAACAAAGCAAGCTAGATTTGGGGCTGATCAATGCTAAATCTCCAAGAATAAAAGGTATTCTGAAATTCAGGATAGATGCTCAGTAATACCTATAACAATTGTTTCCTAAATTTTACCACCAAAAAAAAAAGTGACTTTTAAAAAATAACCAATTGCTGACATCACAAAGAAATTGATCGCTACTATAGAATTTTTCTTTTATATAAACCTAGCTTGGGGAAAAAAACTCAAAACAGCATGTACTCATTTCTTTATTTTCATATGGATTTTCTAATATTTCCAGAGCACAAAATCTGGAACTTTTTCGTGTTTGGATTTGAAGAACCAAGCTTTCTTATCCTCCCCCATTTCAGCTATAAAGCAAAATAAAAGAAATTGAGATGGTCATTTAGCATGAAATAACATTTTATCAGCTGACAGCTGTGAAAGCTATTCACTACCTGTGATGTGAAGCTTTATAAACTGAATCATTTTGAAAATGAATCTTCAAGTCTCAACACTGAAAGGAGGACAAAGGAGAACGAAATGTACTGTCCCCAGGGTAAGAGAACCCAGTGCTGAGAAGTACCAAATCCCACAGATACTAAACCACACTGGGGGAGGACAGGTCAGCCTTTAAAGACCTTACAGATTTTCCCAAGTTCTTAATACACAGAAAGTTTGGTTTAGAAGAGCAATGAAAAAAAAACACAAGAAATCGTTAAGCATAGCTTCCTACTATCCTGCATTAACTGTTAAAGCTCAACCCCCAGAATAATGCTTTACCTTAAAATGTACCTAAACCTGAACCACTCCATCCCACAAATTCTTACAGCCAAAAACCCCATAGAGAAAAAACTCGTCCTTGATATACCATATGTGTCATCCATCTACCTACTCCCCTTTACCAGGTTATAAACCTTTCTCTCTTTCAGTTCTACAAAATACTGTCTCCAAGGATGGTTTTTTCCACATAAGCCAACATACTCTCTAATCATTCAGAATAACTCACTTGCTCTCTCTTTACTAGAATGCTTTGTTAAATACTGAATTTATGTGCAAAACTCTGCAGACTTTGTTGATCTAATTTCTTCTATAATTTTGTAGTCTCTTTGAAATAGAAGGGTCATGCATACTCAACAAATCTGTATTAGAGGCATACGTGTGCTTATTGAGAAAGCTTTCAATCAGTCCTCAAGAAGAAGTTTCAAGTATTCTCCTGTGCCATTTGGCATGTGAGGAGGTCAAAAATAAGGGAATAGTATAAACCATTAAGAGCTGAAAGAAAATAGAAAAGGATAAACACCAGCCATTACTTTCTCAATAGCAACTGTAACCGTAGAAAAAGGGATGGAGAAATGGGAGCCAGAGGTCAACTACGAAAATCAGCCCATTTATTTTGGGAACCTACTGGGTCTCATGTTAAAATCTGAAGAAACTAGGTGAATATTGGAACTGTTTCCTGTCAGTGGAAAAAGAAAACCCACAGAACTTCACGAGTATGCTCCTCATACTGCAAGTGTCTGACTGGGCCTCTGTTAACTTGCCCTGTCTTCTCGGCACTCTCCTCCCAAGCAACATTGGTACAATCCTCCTATTCCTCCAAAAGTTTACCATCCCCTTTGCCCCCTTCCTCCTCCTTTCCCTTAAACAGTCAGTCAAGTCCCTGGACTGCTTCTTGGAATACCTGCTAACCACTTCTTTGAACTCTTTTCCCATTACTGAAATCTAACTTCCAATTCAATAACCTTGGTTAGAAAAGATAACCCTAAATAAAGCCCTCCTAATCATAAAACTAGCTGCTCAGTATGTCAGTGAAGATCTTTCCTTGCCTTCTCTGTTGTTTCACATCAGGTTCCACCATGTCCCTGTCAGACCTCCCTGCATCTCCGTTTTCTACTTCCTTCTTTCCTTTCTTCCTCCCTTTCCCTTCAAGCCAGCCAGCACCACCCAAGACACAGTTTTCAGGTTTTTTGCCCTTTAGTCATCTTCTGAAGTCACGCATTCACTTCACTTTGACCTACATGCAGTTGATCTCTAAATCTTATGTCTAGCCTTAGTAGAGATCTCACCTCTGCAAGCCAGATGGGCATTTTCCCTTTGAATACCCAGTAACATCTCCTCTCCACAACTCAACGTTTTTACAGATGATCATTCCATATGAGGCCAATTTTTCAAGAGAGCTAAAAGTAAAATTATTTTCTCCCTCCATTTACCACTAACAAATCTCTGCTATTTTTTTTCATTCAGGTGTTACTTTCTATTGTCACTGTCATATTCGCAGTTCATTCATTCCCAAGATCATTTAGTCTACCCAACCTGGCCTATCTTCTATACAATCTATCCTGCATACTACCATAGTAGTTTGACTTTATACTTCATAAGTCAACTGCAACATTTAGTATTTCTTCTCTCACGTTAGTGAAAAGTACTCTTGCAAGTCTGTGACTTGGTTAAAGAAAAAGGGATCTGCTTACTTTTTACCAAAAAAATATAAGACTGAAAGTAACAGTTCTGAATTTTAATTCACACACCAGCCAGGAAAAAGGACAAGTAGGACTTAGAAGGGAAAGTTAAAGCGGGGAGAACCGTGATAGATGCAATGATATTTTTCCAACAGATGTTTTCCCTCAGCAATCTCCAGCCCTAGTTTTCAACAATTTTTCTATTATGAAACATGTGATAGTTATTCATATACAAAGCGTCCCCACATGTATACTCATTTAGCAACCAAGTGAAAACAATTAGTAAAGCTCTGCGATAATTTATAATCACTACCACATTGATACTGGTACTGTTATTTCCATTTCAGTGACTAATTTCTATGAACTTTGCTCATATCGGTTGAATCCAGGCATGGACAAAAATGATGGTCAAATTATGTGACAATCTATTTAGCACAGATACTGACAAAAAGGGCAGAGACTGGCGTGAAAACCAGCTGGGTCAGCCAGCTGATCTGGTCAGCTGTCAATGGACTGAACACCAGCCCTGGGCACAAGGTGTCAGCAGGCTTAGGACCCGGCAACTCCCAGCAAGCTAGCTGCTATCAGTTCTCTCTCCCCAGGAGAGGACACAAAGAAGCATGAACACAAGGCATACCTTAAGACACAGTTTCTGACTTGAATCTACTCTGTGTCATTAAAAAAGGAGATCACTCACACACTCCATTACTTTATAGTATTAAAGCATGTGTAACCATGTACTTGTGACCCTGTAACACAACATCAACGCTGAGAATGGGCATCCTTCACAAAACATTTTGTAACACAGTCATAGCCCTATGCAATATAGTCTAACCTATTCAACCAAAATCTATCTTATGTTATTTCTTCCATTACAGCAAATGAAACTATTTTACTATTCTGAAAAATTGCAACCTAGCTCCAAACTTCTGTTCATGCCTTCTAGAGTTCCTTTCACCTCCTCTGGTTTTTCTAATTTCTATGGAAAATTTAAGACTCTCTTCAATTCCCAGCCTTCCTAAAGACTTCAATGATTCATAATTCCTCTATATCACTTCGCTACATTTATGAGCCTCTTCATGTGCACAAAGAAAACATACCGTACTTCCTTTTATGTCCAGAAATATGCAAACAATACATTGGCACATGGTAGGCAATGAAAGCTGTTTTATTGCTAGCAACATCACTCTCACATGCTCATACACTCTTAGGATACACAATATAATAAAGAAGAAATTACCTGATTCAATTAAATGCAAACAAAGCACCTCTAATGGATATTGTACAGTGGGATAGATGTTTATCATTCCTTCACAGGCCTTTTTCAACCTAGCAGTCTCATGAGGAAACTAGAAAATATTAAAGTAAAATAAACTAAGTCATAGTAAAATAGACTCATGAACATTTTCCTTATAAGAATATAAAAACCACATCTGAGATTTTTAAAATCAACTTACTTTGGATAAACACTGAATGAAATGTCTATAAAGTACTTGGTGATCTTCACTAGGAATCTCTGATAAGCCCAGTGCATTCTCGAAAGCAGTTAAAAGCTGAAACAAACAAACAAAGCTGTCATCTGTAGCATACTGAAATGACAAATGTAATAAACAGTTGAAGATGGAAGACTCACTTGTACAAGATACAACCTCAACTAATTAATTGCAAATGTATTTTACTGTTCAGCCCTGACAATTTCATGAAGAAAAAAGTGGCTATGTAGGTTTCAGAATACAGTCTAACCCCAACTGGTCAGGAGACTGCACTGAACTAATAAGGGATAACTATATAAATCAGCATCATGAATTTAACAAAACATTCTGATGAGTGCTTGCTATTCCCTATAAAGTAGTCAACTGGAGATATATGGTCATATATAGCAATGTAACTATACTGCTCAGATCATTTATAAAACATCTCTACTGAAATCACCAGCGTGTCCTTTGGAACATCTTCAATGGTAGGAAATTTTTAATCTTAAAAAAAGACTTATGAGGTTATGCTTTTATCAAAAGAAAACCAGGAATATGACTGAACTATAATAAAATCACTTCTTATCCAATATTACTAAATGATTTTAAAGAAAATACCAAAAGAAGCTTCCTAAATATTTGAGCAAGAAGAGCAATTCTAGAATCCAAATCAAGCTTTTTAAAGGATACTATTCATTTAGTTATAGGAGTTATTTTTAAAAAATGAATTTCCATGACTTCATAATGAACACTCATATTACTTGCAATTTTCTTTGTGCAGTATGGTATAAAGTCTACATAAGAAGGTAAAATTTTGCTGCTCTGATTAAGTTAATGATCTGTGGAAAAGGAAGCCTAACTTGTGCTGTTTAGCAAAAGGGATTTAAAAAAATAGTAATGAAATTAATTCATCAGTAGGGGAGGAGATTACAGACAATTCAAAAAAATTTTACTTATTTTGCAATGTTTGATAGTCTGGTAACCTATACTTACATAATGTCATAATATAAAGACATGATTTAAGAGAAGTTGTTAGGACACCTGGGTTGCTCAGTCAGTTGAGCGTCCAGCTTTGGCTCAGGTCATAATCTCCCAGTGAGTAGGTTCAAGCCCTGTGTCAAGCTCTGTGCTGACAGCTCAGAGCCTAGTGCTTACTTCAGTTCTGTGTCTTCTTCTCTCTCTGCCCCTCCCTAGCTCACACTGTCTCCCTCTCTGTCTCTCTCTCCAAAATAAATAAACATTAAAAAAAAGAGAGAGAGAGAAGTTGACAAATCACCTAATTTTGTCAATTTTTTCCACAATGAAATCTATACACATATAAACTACACACAGACAAATGTAAATCTTATTTTTGTTATTTTTATCTCCAGCATTTAGGACACTGCCTGACAAATTTGGCAGGCTCTTAAAAACATTTTTTGAGTAAAGGAATAAATTAATGAGTGAACAAATGAACAAACATACAAAAACAAGGAACTTCCCATTTATAATTGCTTATATTTAAAAAGTCCATTTGGGGTGCCTGGGTGGCTCATTTGGTTAACTATCCAAATTTGGCTCTGGTCATGATCTCGCTGTCTGTGGGTTCAAGCCCTGCATCGGGCTCTGTGCCTGGAGCCTGCTTTGCTTTGGATTCTGTGTCTCCCTAATTCTCTCTGCCTCTTCCCCGCTGTGCAGACTCTCTCTCAAAAATAAATAAACTTTAAAAAAATTTAAAGTAAATAAATAAAGAGTCCATTCAATTTAACAAGTGTACACTGAGTGGTTATTACAGTAAGAAATTAAGTTTACTTTTAAACTTAGAAATATAAAAAAGTAGAATGATAAAACATTTTCCACTTACAGTTCAAAATCAATGGATAGTTTTAATCTTTTAAAAAATTCTTTTCAATTACTTCACTGTGCCCTACACTGTACACTAAAAAGGAATATTTCTAGATAGAAGTACCCTAAATAAATATCTTAAACAAAATACTCTAGTTGACTTGCTAAACTTCAAAGTAATTCAGGACTTTTATTTCACAAACATAAAGAAACATACCTTTAAGTACAACTTTTTAGAAATTACCACAGTTTTGTGAAAGCCAATCTCATAGTTTCTTTTTCACAGTGATGAAATAACTGATTTATTGTGGATTCTTATAAATACAGGGAAGTGAATTATGACACCCTAAATACCAATTCTACTCTGTCCAGACTGAGTATGAGACTGCAGGCCAATAATTCTGATGGTGTCAGCAAGAAGTTCTATGAATTTAAAACGAAATTCTTACAAAATAACAATTTTGACGTATGGTTCTTTTTTAGATTACACCACTATGTTTCCATTTGCTAAATTAAATGATCAGTTTTCATGACACACACTAGGGAGTAAATGGGTCAGTACCAACTGCTGGGTCTCGTTATTCTGGTCCTCAGTACTCTCAGCCAGCAACTGAGTCAGTCTCCTCCACAGCTGATAAAGCTCTTGGTCATCTGCACCTTCCTCCTGCCGCATCTTTATCAATTTGTGCCATGTTCGGGCCACCTACGAAGAGGGAGACTTAAATGGTTATTTTTATTTTAAATATCAAAAATGCCAGGGCACCATAACATACAGTACTTTTTAAAATATTCCCTAACTAAATGAAAGTTTTCCTTTTTAATGTTTATTTATTTATTTTTGAGAGAGAGAGAGAGAGAGAGAGAGAGAGCACATGCTCGCACATGGAGGAGGCGCACAGAGAGAGGGAGAGAGGGAATCCCAAGCAGAGCCTGATGCGTGGGGCTCAATCTCACAAACCAGTGAGAATCATGACCTGAGCTGAAATCAAGAGTCTGACCCTTAACCAATGAGCCACTCAGGCACCCTGAAAGCTTTCTTTTAACAATGACTTTATTAAAAGAAGTCTACCACTCCAGCAAATCGTTTACCAACCTCTACGTGTTTCTTTTCTTGGTGATATAGATCCACAAGTTTCTTACAGACATCGCACCACTTCTGTTTGTCAACACTTAGAATAAAAAAAAAAAAAAAAGGATTTTGAATCTGATTATTGAAAACAACCAAGGGCTTAAGACACTAAAATTAATAAATCCCAATAATACCGTCAGGTACTATTTTAAATTAGAACATAGCCTCTTTAAATTAAATCATATCCTCTTTCATACTGCAAGAAAATTTTTTATAAAGTGAGCCTCTCATTAAAAAAATAAAAGGTTTAAGAAATAATATCTTCCATGGTCTTAACTGAAAATGATATCAAACATCCCAAATTAATCTGACCTTGTATTAATAGTGTTTTGATTCTGTTTCAGTCACAATCAGGAGATTCTTTAACAATAGGATAAAAGAAAAATGCTTCTCAATTCCCAGTAAATGTTTGGAGTACTTCTGTATTAGTTTTTATCAGTTTATTCCAATTAAAGCTTTAAAGACACTGCCTTTCCCCAGACAGTGATTACCTTTCATAAAGATCCAGGAGCTTTTGATAAACACCAGGTAAGTCATCCTTAGCATTTATGTGTTTACATTTCTCATATAAGCTTGCTAACCCCTAAAATAGGAAATAAGAGAGATTATTCTTCCAAAAAGTACAACATTCTCATATTCATTTTGCTAAATAAAGTGACAACCTATAAAGATTACTTATGATAAAAAAAAATTATACTTTACAAAGGAAATAGTAAGTCTGGGATTTGCCTCCAAGTGGTTAGGGGTAAGGGAGAACAGATGAAAGTATAGATGAAAAAATACTGACAATGTGTGGATTTTTAATGAAGCTAGGTGATAGCCAGAGGGGCCCGTTATACCATTCTCTTTACCTCCGAAAAAACATTCGAAGTATTTCACAACAGAAAATATTTCTGAATGATTACATAATCTTAACTCTAAAGACATTACCATTTGACACTACTTTTATATAGCCAAATTAAAAAAAATCCAAGCAGTTTGTCGAGACTGTCATTTTTGCTTCAATTGAAGATCAGATATCCTGAATCAATCAATATGTAATAAAAGCAGGCATCTGAGTGTGTTACCAGACATCCCCACTCATGTTCTAGTTCACATAACGTGAGGGAAACAGCTTCATGTTCTCCCAAGCCTACTACCTAGTAGAAATCACAGTTTCTAAGATGTGGTTGAGATAGGAAACAAACTTATTAAATATGAAAAAGTTAGAGAATCCAACAAAAACCATGAAGGCCATTAAATAAGAAAAAAGAATTTCACTTGTATTCAAATATATAGATTGCAAATTTTGTATACTTTATTTTTAGAAAACACTAATATACATTTTTCCCTCAAGCATAAAGAATATTCTTAATAAATCTTTCATATGCACACATAACTGAGTTAGCGATTTATGTAATTATATTTTAATTCTAATCCTCACATTTAGAAATAATTCATTGGATTGGATGTTAAATAATGGTAAAGAGCATCCCTGGCATCTTTTTTTTTTTTTAACTACCTGGTTTTCCAGGTTTTAACTACCTGGAAAAACAATACATTTAAATTGTTTTCTTCTGTGGGACAAATAAAGATTTAAATGCTTATTTTAAAGCTATATTTTAAAATGAGAAAAAAATTCTTTACTATAACATAGGGAACGGAATGTGCACACACCTGCCAAGCCAGTAACTGGTCTGGCTCGAGTTCAGCAGCTTTCTTATAGGCGCCCTGGGCCTGATCGGGTTGTTGGAGCTCAGCTGCAGCAACACCAATAAAAACCCAGGCATTATAGTTACTTTTCTCTTGTTTTAACACTGTCTGGTTAAAAAAATTAAAAGAGCAGTCATTACATTTTGGAAGCTGATGGGCAAAACACAACTAAAAGACAGTCTACTTGAGAGTCAGGAAATCTGGATCTGCTACTGAGCAATCTTAAGAAAGCCACTTAACCTCTCTGGTCTTCAGTTTCCTCAAGGTGAGGAGGAGTGGAACTGGATCAACAACTGTAAAGGGTCAAAAATATGAGGCATATTTTTTAAGAGTTGCCCAAGTAATCCTGATGCCTCCATCAAATGCCTTCCCATGCTCCTTGAAAATGCTATGCATAAAAGAGTAGGACTCCTCAGACCACCCAACCTTGTGGCCTGCTTCCACTCCACACTGCCACGGGTCAACTCACAAAGCTGGTTTCCAAATCATTTCACGCACATCTTCTTTGACTATTACAGCACTGCCCCCTCGTAGACAGATAAGAGTTTTCATTGATATTGAAGGGTAGGAAAGCAGACTGACCCCAATGTGACTACATCAAATATATTCAAAATAATTGGTGGTGATGAATGTTTAAACACAACCTGTCAACAGGAATAAAAATTATATGTACAGATACGGCTTTCAGAAATAACAGCTCTTTGCTAAGGTAAAAGTTTGAATCAGAAAATCACTATGTTCGAGTGTAAGAAAACTAGTAGCTAAAATGAAATCAGCTCTTAAGATTTTACATACTCTAGAGAAAATAAGAATATCTACATGAGTTGAAGCAGATTATTTATGCATCCGCATAACACTTGTAGCGATCTGTCACCAATCTATAGCACAAATTCCATTCTATCCAACAATGCTGCCTCCCAAAAACCCAACAATGAGTTAACAACCAAAGCTAACGATTTCTTTTTAATTATTATTTTTAATGTTTATTTATTTTTGAGAGAGAGAGACAGAGACAGAGACATAGCGTGAGCAGGGGAAGGGCAAAGAGAGAGGGAGACACAGAATCTGAAGAAGGCTCCAGGCTCTGAGCTGTCAGCACAGAGCCCAATGCGGGGCTTGAACTCACAAACTGCATGATCATGACCTGAGTTGAAGTCGGACGCCCAACCAACTGAGCCACCCAGGCGCCCCCAAAGCTAACAATTCTTTAACCTCTGATATGTCCGATTCTTTGAGACCCCTCTCTTTCCTACTCTTGCCCCACTTCTCAATTCTCATCCCTCCTTTCCCGGCTTAGACTCCCCTGACCTATCACTGTCATCACTCCCTTGCAAACATCCTCAACCCCCACTCCTCTCTTCCCCATCATCTTTCTCAGCATTCATACTTGACCCACAACATGCTCATTTCTAAGCTTAAGAAGCTGAACATAAAGGGAGAAACTACACAACTGAGTTCACTGATTTCACTTCAATAACGTGAAACTTTAAATGAACCTTCAGGGGGGCCTGGCAATCCTTTCCAACTTTCACTAGTAAGTTAGCTTTCCCAGTAAATAACAACTACTTTATACCTTCCTTTATCTCAAACCTCCTGTACAATTGCTCTTCCACTATCAGCTTATATCTCACTAAGAAAATAGAAGACATCAGAGGGCAACATTCCCCTCTTCCTACCCCCAAATCCACAAATCTTACAATTTATGGATTCACACCTGTCTTTCCTCCTGCTAAAATGGAAGAAGTATCAAAGACCTTCCTCTCAAACTTGGGATCCCCTCCACTCTTACCTTCCCAAGGACTTCACTTCTACCACCACTCTCTCTCTCCCTCCTGCAAATTCCCATCAGCAACATACAAGGGAGCTTTAGAATCCTGAGTCTCCCATGCACAAACCAAATAGAATTATAATGTCACCTCTCAAGAAGGAGAACTTTATGACACCGTAGTTCTCCATTGTACAACCCATCAAAAGATACCACAGAGGTATTCAGGTTGGAAGAACATGACTGGTAAGTTACCAATACAGAGACAGACAAAATTAAGAACGGTGAGTTAGTTTGTCCTAGCACAGCCACTCTAATGGAGCTCCTAAACAACCTCGGCATTTTTGTTAAATTTAGACAATAAATGATACACATATTACATCCATAATGCTTGTGAGTGTGAAACATACTTTCATTGTGGAAGGAAAAAAACCCATCAGTTACCTTACAATGTTTCAACGCTTCTTTGTATTCTTTGTTTCTGATTGCATCTCTAGCGCTTTTTAGAGCAGTCTTTACTTCCTTGCTGGACATCCTGTCAAAATAAAAAGCTTGAGTGAACCTATAATATTATGTGTCTAATTATAACAACTCCAACAAACTTAATTATCTGAAAAAGGCATATGAAATTCCTGCTCCCTGGGACACTCTTTCCACCTTAAGGTACATATAGCATTATTCCCTTACCTCTTCAGATTTTTATTCAAATGCCATTGCTTGGTGAAACTCTGGCTAGCCAAGCTATTTAAAATTTCAACACTTCCTCATCCCCAACACCCAACCACCCAATATTGCCTTAATCCCATCCCTAACACTTAGCATCTTACACATATATATTTTACTTATTTTATTTATTATCTATTTCTCAAACCCACCAGAATATAAGTTCCATGGAAACAAGGATTTTTGTCTGTGGTTGTGTTGTGTTGTGTACTATGTTGTATTATTGCCAGGACCTAGTATCTGACAAATGGTACACATTAATAAATATTTGTTTAAACTGAATTGTATTTGAGTTATACTCATTCTTCACACAGTAGGATAAAACACAGATTATCTAATGTACCAGGACTCAAAATACATATCAATCTCAATCCATTTCTACATTAAGCAAGATTTGGTAGAATAAGCCCAAATACAAAGTAAAAACACTAACACAAATAAATTTCAGTAACTATGACATAAGAGTGTAAGAAAGTATTGTTTTAACACTGATTTCTATAAAATATAAATTAACTTTCTTCATGGTAAGGGTCACTGTTGAGTTATAGCAGTATAGTATTACGTGAGAGGAATAAATTCGATGTTTATGCTTAAATGAAGGTAATGAAAATACTAGAGGATTATGTACTAATTTGAACCATAAAAAGACATTTTAACTGGTAGGTAAAATATTTCTTCATTTAAATTTAAGCAATATTAATTTTTAATTAAAAAAATTTTGACATTTACTTATTTTTGACAGAGAGAGCTGGAATGCGAGCAGGGGAGGGGCAGAGCTGTCAGCACAGAGTCTGATGTGGGGCTCAAAATCACAAATTACGAGCTAATGACCTGAGCCCAAGTCAGCCCTTTAATCGACTGAGCCACTCAGGTAACTCATAAAACAACAAAATAAAAAACAAAACAAAGCAAAACAAAACCCAATCCTTTTGACTTAAATAAGTTAGATTCAAATTAATAAAAAAATATAAAATCAATTTATCTGCAGCTAGAATCAGATTCCTTAAATATGCAGGAAAGTGACTTTTTGCCTAATTATATTAATTATACAATTAAAGCAGTATATTTCATATGCTCTTATTTTAGAAATTGTTCTCTTACCTGAGTTTATCTTGGTATAAATTTATAGGTGCAAACCTCAGGATTTTTTTTTTTCTATAGCCTACAAACTTGGACTGGAACAGGCAATAAATTTCAATGCTGATTTCACATTGAATTTTCTCACACCAAAGTTATCTTGGGTGGATAACTGCAGATTAAAACAGCAGAGAAATCAATGATGATAACAACTAATCTCAACCAACAGCAAGGGATTACAAGAGACATCCAAGGAGAAAAATAAGTAAGTTAAAAAGGAACAAAAACTGTGTTAAGACTAAACAAAAGCAAATGGAAGAATTCAACTTTATGGGAAAAGATCACTACCTTTTCTACCACCCAACATGTGAGGGGAAGCACATTCAAACAAGGCAGAACTGGGGTGCCTGGAGGGCTCAGTTAAGTGCCCAACCTCACCTCAGGTCATGATCTCAGTCTGTGGGTTGGAGACACGTGTTGGGCTCTGGGCTGAAGGCTCAGAGACTGGAGCCTGCTTCAGATTCTGTATCTCCCTCTCTCTCTGCCCCTCTCCCATTTAACATTATTCATTTTTGAGAAACAGAGAGAGACACAGCATGAACAGACAAACCCACAAACCGTGAGATTATGACCTGAGCCAAAGTCAGACGCTTAGCAGACTGAGCCACCTAGGTGCCCCTAAGTTATTTTTAAAGACCACTATAGACAAACTCCATTCTTCCCTTGGCAATCAATTAATGTTTAATACCTTTCCATATTCCTATATGTCTCCCCAAGTAATTTCAATTACTCTTGCTGCAGGAATCTTCTAGTCTTCTCTCCTTAATCCTTCTTCATTTAATTTGGTATGCTAGTACTGAGTCCTCTCTCTCTTCACCTACCATTTAAACAGGTAGAGAGATACAGATATAGACCATGTAGATATAGAGACATAGGTCAGTTTCAGCATATTAACTAATTTTTGAAAAGACAAAATAATCTGTCCCTTTCTAGGCCTAAAAACTTCTTCCTATTTTTGGGAGCTGGGGTAGAGAAGAGAGAGATTCATCCATTCATTTTCTGAACAAAGCGTTCCGAAGTACTAACCTTCTAAAGGTACCAGCAAATCCACTTTCAGAGGGTAAAACCTACTAACCAAAGTATTTCCATGTCACCACATACACTTGTATTTGGGACACTTCCCTCTATTTCAAGCACTTCCAACACATCAAAGTAAAATCTAGCTCTCTTACAAGTGTCTTTAATATTCTTCCACAGCTCATCTACTTTCCCTGATAATCTCTCCTGTTTTGTTCTTCTGTCTCATGTCATTCTTTTTCTTACTTTTTTTTACGTCATTCTTTTTCAATTTTGCCCACTTTCACTCAGTGAAAGAGTTTCTAGTACCAAACCAAAAGGGTTTTATTCAACACATCAAGCATAAACAGTAGCAACAACTGCACTTTAAAAAGTTAGAAAATGACAAATATACGAAAATGTTAAACATCAAAACTAACAAATGTAGGTGGATGAATCCCTATGTCCTACACACTCCAGCTAAAGCTATGGAACCTTCAACTACATTCCATTGTGCAGATACAAAGACTCCACAAAGGAAAAATAACAACAAAACAGTGAATAACAATAATGATAATGGAAATTAATTACAGAAAAGCAAAACTTGATACTCTTAAGTCAAGTAACAAAAGTCTGAAAGTGTTTTGTGAAGACCTGTAGTCTGGCATAACAACCTATAATATCATCACACCCTTCCTCTGAAAGGAATTGGTTAAAAACAATCATTAAGTAAAAATAGACTCCAATTACCTATTACATATTTAGCATTCTGGACACTTACCTTTTAACTATTATCTGCTACCTTCTTTTTCACTTGAATTTCAGAATGTTCCTTAAACATTATCCATCTAAATTAAGAAAACATGAAATAATTAGGCACATAAAAAGGATGATAAACAATCCAAAACTCTGTGAATTTTTTAACATATCAAATTCAGGTTTAATTTTCACAATTCATAATTTAAAACACAAGAAATAGTTAAGTATACTTTTTCATCTTTTCTTCTTTCCCCAAATTTCACAGAATTGGTCTGTATTCCCACAGACTCTGGTGATAAAAAGTGCATCCATAAGCAATCAGAAAAAATTCCCAAAAAACATTCCAGTAACTCAAAATACATTAATTAGCCTCAGTATAAAAACTTGAGCCAAAAAAAGAGTATCAACTATTTCTGTGCTACTTTATTTTGAATCAAGGACAATTAACAGCACTTACTTACTCCTTATGTGGATCATAACTACATTAAAATGACTGTTTTATGCCATAAAAAGAATTACAGATATGTAGGAATGCCTAAATGGCTCAGTCAGTTAAGCGTTGTACCTTGGCTCAGGTCATGATCTCACGGTTCGTGGGTTTGAGCCCCATGTCGGGCTCTGTGCTGACAGCTCAGTGCCTGGAGCCTGCTTTGGATTCTGTGTCTCCCTCTATCTCTGCCCCTCCCCTGCTTGTGCTCTCTCTCTCTCTCTTTTTTAAAATAAACATTTAAAAAATTTTAACATTAAAAAAATGAATTATAAATACATAAAATGTTGCCCACATCATGTAACTAGATAATTTATAATCTAATGAAAATAGAGAAAACTTTTTTAAATGTCAAAAATCCCATCTAAATAACCATCTGAAATATTCACACAAATTCTACATATCATTCTAAATATCTTTTAATAGGATCCCTGGGATAAATTCTGTCAAAATTAACCTAGAATGTTTCATGGAGAGAATGGAAGTGACTTCAAAGAACTAAAGAAAAAAAAAAAAAGCCATGCTACTTTAAACTAGGAAATAAATAAAATTTAGGAGAAGCAGGTGGGGTGAACAAAAAAGAAAAAGCGAGTTTCCTGGCAGTATACTCAAATAGAATGGTTAGTTCCACACAAAACGGTCTTACTATTGACGCCTCCTCCGTCCCCCAACTGTCCATGCCACCATAACGGTGCTCATGAGAAGTCCTGGCAGATGCTCTCAGTAGCATCAACAATGCCAGGAGAGGCGAACACCGGGTTCTTACTGGGCCACGCTCCAAAGTCATCGTCTGGTTTCTAACTCTGATGATGAAGCATGATTACGTAGGCAACTTTGAAATCACTGATGATCACAGGGCTGGGAAAACTGTTGTGAACCTCACCGGCAGGTTAAACAAGTTTGGAGTGATCAGTTCCAGACTTGATGTACCACTCAAAGGTCTAGAAAAATGGCAGAATAATCTGCTCCCATCCTGCCAATTTGGTTTCACTGACAACCTCAGTTGGCATCACTGACCAGGAAGAAGCAAGAGGAAAACACACAGGAGGGTAAATCCTGAGATTCTTTTCTAGGGATGTAATAAAAGCATGCAAATAAAATACCTCAATGTAAAAAATATATATATTGTGATCTAAATAATGTCTAAGAAAGTAAAATAAAAGTTAAAACAAGAGGGGTAGGGAGGGAAGGTAAAATAAAAGTAAATACCTGACTCTCCATTCCACTAACTTCTCTGAACCCCAAATATATGACTCAGACTGTAATTTACTATTCAGTCACTTCAACACTGTTCTTACAAAATACCCTAGATTTTGGCAGCCCCTTCATGCTATCATACCCACTCCGAAAACCACAACTAAATCAGAAACATCTGGACTCCAGTTCAACCTGACCTTGGACACCTTACTTCACTACTCCAAGCCTATTTCCTTAACTGACTGAGCCACCCAGGTGTCCCTCCAAGCCTATTTCCTTATTGGTAAAGTGAGGATTACATCACTTACTTCATATGTATGTAAATGCAGTGCCTGAACATACTACACAGTTGACCCTCAAATAACACAAGTTTGAGAAGTGGATTTTTTCTCTTCCTTATGATTTCTTAATAACCTTTTCTTTCCTTTAGATTACTTTATTGTAAGAATACAGTATATAATACCTATAACATACAAAATCAGGTGTTAACTTTGTATTATTGGTAAGGCTTCTAGTCAACAGTCGGCTATTAGTAGTTAGGTTTTTGAGGAGTAAAAGTTACACATGGATTTCTGACTACTTGGCGGGGGTCAGCACCCCCAATTCCTATGTTGTTCAAGGGTCAACTGCCTATTAGTTCTAGTCTCCTTATCTACTGCTACCCTCAATCAACTTCACCTTTTTTCTATTCCTAACCCATATGGTTCCTACAAACTTTCTCTACACATTAAAAAACCCTAATGTGTATCAAGAAGTAACCTTCTTACCAATGTTCCTCAAAAGATGCTATCATCAAACACAAGTATTTTCTTGGAATCACATGATTACTAGTCCAGAGTAAAGAAATCTCTCCATCCTTTGAACCACCGAAACATTTTTTAGTTGAGATACTCAATTCAAACCTAACCAATGTCGTTTTGTTTTGTTTTGTTTTTTACTATGCTATATTGATGTGTCCTGTCTCCTATGTCAACAAATCCCCAAACAAAAGCATTGTATCTTTGGAGTTCCTTACATGTCCAACACCTTTTGAGTAATATGTACTCAATAAATGGTGAATTATCAAGCTCCCAAAGCCTACTCTAAACATCTAGTTTTCCCACTGCCAAAAAGCAGTAATTCTCAGTTTGCTAAAATGAGAAAGAAAGCATCTCTTTTTTGGTATTAGCTCACATTACCTTTTTCACTATCCCCCAATACTTTCCAATTATACATCTTTGCTTCTCTCATGCAGCCTGTCCATACTTGCTTCCATCTACTCAAATGGTATATGTGATCAAGGCCAAATTCAAGTGTAAAGCATAAAAGCTTTTTAGATGAATCTCACTAGTCTGAAGTTTTAACACTTTAACTTTTTTACATTTATTTATTTTGAGAGAGAAAGAGAGAATGGGCATGAGTAGGTGAAGGGCAGAGACAGAGAAAGGGAGGGAAAAAATCCCAAGCAGGCTCAGTACTGTCAGCACAGAGCCGAACCTGGGGTTAGGTCTCAGGAATCATGAGGTAACGATATGAGCCAAAATCAAGAGTCAGACTCTTCACCAACTGAGCCAACCAGGCACCCCTGAACTTCTAACACTTTTAATCTATACCAACATTTTCAAAAAGTATTCCAAGGAATATCCATATGCTTAAAGTTATTAATAGACCATCGACTAATTTTGCTAATACTATACATTATAGATCTCACTCTTTAAAAGTCATTCTAAATGTGTATTAGCACTCTAAAGGCTCTGAGAAGTCCTAAAGACCCAAGGATATTTTAACCTGGCATTTCTAAAACTTATGTTTCAATGGAACATTTACTTTAACGAACAGCAATTAATTTGGAAGCACAAGAGCATTATCCAAAGTATAATTTGGGATAGTCTGGGTTTTGCTTTTGTATGTTTGACAATTAACTATATATTTTTATACCTTTTATACTATTATTAAATTTAAAAGTAATGTGCTTGTTTCCCACAACTAAACTGGAAGTTCCTTAGAAGCAAAGACTATTTCTATTACTCTTCTTTTTCCTACAGTGTCCAGTATGTTGTAGATAATCAAGAAATATTCACAGAATCATAAGTGGTGAAGACAGTACTGGATTTACTCCACATACTCAGTAACTTCATACTTAGCCTCCTTTTTCTAAGGCAGAATATAATGCTATGGGTATACTGGACATTAAAAGAACAATAAAGAATCATAATCTATACCAAGACCTTTCAGTTGAAGATCTTTCTGAACTGCAGTTAACTGTTTCTTCTGGTTTTTTTTTTTTTTTTTTTTTTTTTTTTTTTTTTTTTTTTTTTTTTTTTTTTTTTTTTTTTTTTTTTTTTTTTTTTTGAGAGAGAGAGACACAGAGCGTGAGTTGGGAAGGGCCAAAGAGAGAGGGAGACACAGAATCAGAAGAAGGCTCCAGGCTGTGAGCTGTCAGCACAGAGCCTACACGGGGCTCGAACCCACAAGCTGTGAGATCATGACCTGGACTGAAGTCCGCCGCCCAACCGACTGAGCCACCCAGATGCCCCTGCAGTTAACTATTTCACAAAAGCAAGCAATCTCTAACATACAAATCTGATGATTTAAATGTACATATAATGGAGTGCCTACCCTCACTGCAGCACTTACACAGGCACGTGCATACATAAAGATGTGCAGAAAAGTACCTTTTCAGATAATTACTGATCTGTAAAAATGCTCCACAAAAGAATGATCAAAATGATGAAGAAATGTTGCAATTATATAACTAGCTGAAGGAAATGAGGAAGGCCTTGGCAAAAAAAAGATTGGTGAAGAAAGAAGCAAGAAGCATTATTGAAAAGGAGATTACCCAGGTAAAAATGAAGAGAAATGGACCAATGAATGATTAAATATAGAGGGTGATGGACTTCAATTCAAAATAAAAACTTTCAATAATTAAATATGATAAACGTGGAATCTGCTGCTCAAACAAAGTGCATTTCCATCATTCAAGATAAAAAAGCACAGACTGGACAATTCGCTTGGCAGGAATGTTGCAAGACAAACTGAATGTCAGATGGGAAGTAGGACTAGAAGCCTCTCAGATACTTCCAGCACTATGTCTCGGGGACCCTAAAATATCCATCTTGCTCCAGCTAACCGCAGTACCTGCTCCCATGGGCACTGCCAAGGGGAGAGAGAGGAAAAACGATTTGTTCCTGTCATTGTGAGCAGGACTTGAGAATATATGTCCTCTGAAAATAAGGCCAGAGAGTAAATACTATTCAGAGAAATAGTACCACATCATAAATAAATACATTTTTTACAAACCTAAAGGTCAGTCAACAATGCTTCTATGATAAAACACATTCTGCATTCAAAATTAATTCGAAACAAATTTCTGAAACATATCCTGATCATGAGGTAGCCTACCTACATTACCTCCCAATTTCACGTATGTTAGTTTTATTTCCCTACAGTGTAAGTTCCTGTGTACAGGAACTATTATTGTTTAGGTTTGTATTCCCACACTTAGCTTAAAAATGCTTCCTAAGGATTTGTCAATATGAATAGAGTTTAAGCTCAACAGAATGTCATAAAATTTTATAACTAGGAACAGAAAATTGTAGTGAATTACAGCACAGACTACTAAAGTTCAAATCCTGCTCAGACTGGCTCCCTGTGCAATCTTGGGTAAATCCTTTAACCTGTCCAAGCCTCCGTTTTCCTATCTGCAAAATGGTGAAAGTGAGGATTACAGAAAATAGTAAATTGAGTTGATTCTATTTTACGTACTGTCACTCCTCCTTTTCCTGTCAAAATATTAATACTACTAACGTGATGGACAAACTATATAACTGAAACCGTGATAATGAAATAAAAATTTGGCTCTGGGGCAGAAATTGGCTTCTTCCAGAATCCTCCAAAGTATTTCAACAGTCAAGAGAGACCAGTGACTTTCTGCAGCAGAACAATGATATTCTGATCCTCTGTCAATTAATCGAACTCGTAACACAACTCAACCTTTCTTCATGTGAGAGCCTGTTCCCCTCTCTCCTATGCACTCTCAAGGCAAGATGCAACTCAGCTTTCCCCCGTCTAGAACATGAAACTTACTTAGTAGGCCCCGCTCCCCCCTCCACGGAACACGATAAATCCTACTGCACTGACAATAAGAAGTGGCAGGCGAGAAATTTCCTTGGGAGAACGTAGTCGAGAGCCCCACGAATCCACGTCGTACCGGAGGCGGTAGAGTCAGAAGCCCCCCAAAGAACCGCCCCATCTAACTTAAGTGACAGACGCGCTGCCACCTCATCATCGCCTAGTTCACGGTCTTGGCTAATACTCAGTCATGCTTCCACGACACAAAATGAGCAGGCCTGGCCCCTGACCCTTTCTCTCTCTAGTTACCATTTCAACCGCGTATTACCTCTAACTTCTGCAAAAGCTACAGCGAGCGACCCAAACCCACCTGGACAGATTCTTCTCCCCCAAATGCCAAGCCTAGAGTCCGGACGCATGCGCATTCCCCACGCATCGTTCACGTGACTGAAAGTGGCTGAGGTTTTAGCTTGCTCGGTATTTGCTTAAAAGGTCTTAATGTGAGGTAAGGAATGCTCCCTTTGCGCATGTGTTCATGCCCCGCCTGCTGGGAATTGTAGTTCTGCCAGTAAAACGCTGGAGGGAAACAACTGAACAGTGCGATCCCCGCCCACCTCTTCCCAGGGGCGTTCCTAGAGGGAGACCGCGGGCCCTGCGTCCGTGAACTGCTCTCTGCAATGCTGTTACTGTGGGTGTCGGTGGTCGCAGCCACAGCGTTGGCAGCACCAGACCCCGGGGCAGGTGGGCAGAGACGAGGAACTGCTGGGATTTGGCCCGTTGCACCCAACGTGGTACTAGTCGTGAGCGACTCCTTCGTAAGTACGCTGAAGCGAGGGAGAGGGAGTCCCTCTCTGGTCTAGCGACAGTCCTACAGTTTTCCTGTGATGCAGGCTTTGAGGAGCAGAATCTGAGACTTTTAAACAGTTTCCCCGATGTAGAGTAAGAAATGCATTTTATTTTGAGGTCCCAACTATACATGTACACCACATACATATAAAACAATACTCTACTAAATAAAATGTACTCTGATAGTATCTTTGCAAAAAAAAAATTAATACTGGGTTCCACCCACTAAATTGTTTTACGACTACTAATACAGTTTCAGTCCTTACTCTCCTTTGTTTTGATTGTGGGGGAAAATAACATTCTGTATTTCCATAAAAGGGTGTTAGCTTCCCAGCGGTCGTTTCCCATTTCACCTCGTTTGCAGGAATGTCAACACTTTTATCACCCAAGTTATCTGATAATTCTATCAGTGCTGATATAAATGCAGAAGTTGATGTAATTTGATTCACTCCCCTCTTTTCCAAAGAAATTGTGTGCGTGTATTATTGCTGTTGTTTAATCTCAGACTTCAACAGTTTTTGGAACTTCCCCAAGCCATCATCCAAAATAATATTGTCAACATTCCCTGAAACGTTTAGGATTATCCATGATTTAAAAACTACTGCTTGGACATATAATAGGGTAAAAGTGATAAAACTAGTTTATTATCACCTGGTGTTACTATGGTCACATAGATTGTTGATGTGAAGCATGTTTGCACCAAAGATTGCCTTTAATCACTGTATTCTATTGGCTTTCTCATTGATTAACCTGTGGTGATTAAAGTTACATAATCTGGATATGCCTATAGGACTTACTGAGAAAATTACTCAAGGTAAGCTTTATGATTATATAAATTTAGGAACAGGCAATATTAGAGATTAACATGAAGGAGGTTTCTTAGAGAGTGCTCCTGACATCAAAGGGAAAGGAAAAAGAAAGATTGTGTACAGAGAGAGAGGTTTGAGTTTTGCTACTTTCTCCGTAGAGCATCAGATGACTTTTTGAGTAATTCTCAAACTAGTAAAATGTTTCAGAATTGTTTCCATTTGGGGTGAGGGAATCCGGGCCCTTATACGCTCTTGTTGGGTGGCCATTAGTTGTGCGCTGCTCCCAGAAAGGGACATTATTTTGGGCAAGGCAACTGCCTTTAGCAGAGGCAATCTTTCATTCATAAAGGGAATTTGGTGGTGTATCACAGCATCCTAGAAACTTCCAAAGATGACAAATATTTTAGGGTTTTTTTCCCACTATAGTATGAATACATAGTGTATGTATGAATATGTATAGTATGAATACATATGGTATGAATACATTTAAGCACATATTTGTGTTTAAATCCTCTGCATTCATTGTACTTACTAATGTTCAACCTGGCCTGTATTTGGTTTGTGAAAGACACTTCAGGTTGTTCCTGAGTCCTTCTGACCTATTCATAATAATCTTTAGCAACTTGCTTTGACAGACTTCCACGTCCACCATGTGCGTTTTCTGTCCTGTCTTGTGTGTAATCTAGGTGTTCCAGTTTTTCATTGTTTTTAGACCGTTCCAGTGGACAAATCTAGAAAGTATATGTACTTAAAAAAGAAAAACAAATCATGAGATCATGCTGATGGTTTCAATTCAAATTTTATATTACAAGTTTTGTTAATTCTTTGATTTTTGCACCTGTATCTGTTTTATACCAAATATTTTGCTTCCTAACTACATTAATGTAATTGTTTACTTTCTTTATTAAATTTGCTTATATATTATATACACTTACACATATTTTAATAGATATATAAGCATATATATATAATATCTAGGGCTCCAATCATCCTTGCTCTATTTCACTAGTAGGGGAGAGGTTTAATGCCAAAAGAGACAAGCCAAAAGACCAAACAAGTTTCTGCAAAGCAAGCAGAAGGAAAGAAATAATAATAAGAGAGTAGAAATTAATGAGATAGAGAATAGAATAACAGTAGAGAAAACAATGAAACCAAAAGATGTTTTATTGAAAACATCAACAAAGTTGACAAACCTTTAGCTAAACTGACCTGGAAAACAAGAGAAAAGAGCTGACTTACTAAAATCAGGAAGAAAAAAGAGGGAATATTACCTTACAGAAATAAAGAATTCTAAGGGAATACTACGAACAACTGTACATTAACAAATTAGATAATTTAGATGTAATGAACAAATTTCTAGAAAGGCACAAACTACTGAAACTAACTGAAAAATAAAAATAATCTGACAGACCTAGAACAAAGAGATTGAATTGGTCATTTTAAGACACCCAGAAAGAAAAGCTCAGACCCAAATGGCTTCACTGGTTAATTCAACCAAACATTTATTTATTTTTTTTTAAATTTTTTTTAATGTCTTTTATTTATTTTTGAGAGACAAAGAGAGACAGTGAGAGAAGGGGAGGGTCAGAGAGAGGAGACACAGAATCTGAAGCAGGCTCCAGGCTCTGAGCTAGCTGTCAGCACAGAGCCCGACATGGGGCTCGAACTCATGAAACGTAAGATCATGACCTGAGCCGAAGCCGGCGCTCAACCGACTGAGCCACCCAGGCGCCCCTCAGCCAAACATTTAAAGAAGAATTAATACTGGGGCACCTGGATGGCTCAGTCGGTTGGGTGTCTGATTTCAGCTCGGATCAGTTCATGAATTTGAGCCCCACATTGGGCTCTGTCTGACAGCTCAGAGCCTGGAGACTGCTTGTATTCTGTGTCCCCCTCTCTCTCTGACCCTCCCCCACTCATGCTCTGTCTCTCAAAAATAAATAAAAATGTTTTTAAAATTTTTAAATAAAAAATAATTAATACTAATCCTTCATAAACTCTTCCAAAAAATAGAAGAATGCTTCCAAATTATTTTTATGAGATCAGTATGTTCCTGATTCCAAAGCCAGACAAATACATCACAAGAAAACTACAGACTAATATTATTATTAATATAATAGTTCCACAGCAAAAATATTAGCAAATCAGGGGTGCCTAGGCAGCTCAGTTGGTTAAGTGTTCGACTCTTTATTTCAGCTCAGGTCATGGTCTCACGGTTGTGAGATCAAGCCCCACATAGGGCTCCACACTGGGTGTGGACCCTGCTTCAGATTCTTTCTCTCCCTCTACTGCTTGCTCTTTCTTGCTTTCTAAAAAAAAAGTAAAAATAAAATACAATTTGTTTTAAAATATTAGCAAATCAAATTTAACAATATATAAAAAGCATTATATAACATAGCCAAATGGGATTTATTCCCAGAATGTAAGGTTGGCTTAATATCTGAAAATTAGTTGATGTAATGCACCAGGTTAATCAAATAAAGGGCAAAAGCCACTGATCATCTCAATAAATTCACAAAGAACACTTGAAAAAATTCAACAACCCTTCATGATGAAAGCACTCAACCAACTAGAAATAGAATATTATTGACCCGATAAAGGGCATCTGCAAAGACACCATAGCTCTTATCACCTTACACATTCCATGTTAGAAACTTGCCCAAATGGGGCAGTTATTCCTTCCCCCTCTTGCCATCCCTACCACTCGACACTTTCAATACAAATGCAGTCCTTGTGCCACTCACAGAAATGTGTGAAGAAATCACTAACATGGATTTTAATATGATGCCTGAGTTACTGATAAGCTGCAGTGGTAGTTACGCCAGTTTAAACACTGTCTACAGAACTTGGAGTCCTCAATATTTGGATTATATAGCATCACAGTGTTCTTGCCATGTGATATCCTACTCCAGCCCTCCAACCGTATTAGTCTGGATTTGTCTAGATTCCAAGAAGTGACCACAAATGGTTGTTATCCTCTATGTCCAAAAGATTCCAAGAATAAAACATGTAGGTAGTTGGGATTTGTGATGATAAGTTTCTAAGAGTTTAAATTTGTGGATTTAAAGAAATTTTTATAAGGGAAGGACATACACTTCTATCTTTGGCTTCCTAGGTCATCATTTGGAAGTCAGCAGTCATCTGCTTAGCATTCAGTGATTACTCCTGCTAGAAGTCATTATTTCATGATGCAGTATGCTCTAATGTTTTATATCTTTAAAAAAACCCCTAACTTTAATCCCCCATTCTCCTATAGCCAATACTCCATTTCCTAACATCCATCCTATTCTGTTTACTTTTGCAAAATCACTTCTTAGAAGAGCTTTATTCACCTGCTGTCTCACCTTCCATTCTTTTCCCCATTCTAGTTTAGCTGCCCATTCCTACCACTTAAGGTGCCCTTCAGATCACCAAGTGTTTCCATACCACCAATACTAGTGTATATTTTCTGGCCTTATTTTAGGTAGCCTCTCAACATAGCTGATATTACCTCTTTCTGGACACATTGTATTTTTCTTGGTATCGATGGGACTCAATCTCATATCATCCTCCTCCCTCTCTGGCCATTCTTTATTTCCCATGACACCTTCTCCTCTTATTTGGGACTTCTTAGGGTTGCTTGCTTTTTTCCTTTCTGGCTTCATTTGGAACCATAGTTTTCAATACCATGAATATGCTGAAAACTCCCAAATTTATTTCACCAGGTAGACTTCCCAAGCTCCAGATTCCTGTCTATAATCAACAGCCTACTTTATATATCCATTTGGAAATCTCAGACACACCAAGGGTTTACGTATATCCCATATTTGGATGAACTCATTTTTAAAAGCATATTTTTATTCATAATCATAGTGAAAATACATAGTATGTACAACTCTGGGCCTAAAATATTTTTATTGTGTCTTTGCTCTTTACCAAGAAGAGTTCTTCAGTTCCAAAATGCATAACGCCTCTTCTAATCTTCATGCTCATTTGTCCACACTGGCCAAAGACATCTTCACTTATGTCCAGCCTAAAGAATTGCTGGACTTTTCTCATTCTTTAGGTCTTGTACTTCCCAGAGAAACTTTCCCTGTTTCCTCAGTTTAAAATAACATCTCCCTTGTTATTCTAAATCTCAGGTTTTTTTCCAAAGTACAAACCACAATTTGTAATTATTTTTTTTAAGTTTATGCATTTTGAGAGAGAGAGAGAGTCCCAAGCAGGCTCCACACTGTGGAGATCCCAATGTGGGGCTCAAACTCATGAACCATGAGATCATGGGCTGAGCCAAAATCAAACGCTTAACTGACTGAGCCACCCAGGTGCCCACACTATTTGTAATTATTAATGGTTTATTTACCAGTATACTTTTTGCCTCTCCCACTAAACCATAAGCTTCAAGGGCCAGGGACTCTTTTTCCCCACTGTTGAATTTCCGCATCTTTTACAGTACCTGGCACACAGTAAATGCTCAGTAAATATTTGTTCCATCAATTCATCATGCCCCAAATGAATTTTCCAGAAAGTCCTTTATCAAATGAATGCCCCAAATGAATTTTCCAGAAAGTCCTTTATCAAATGAATCCAAGTGCAACACTAAATTCTTAATATTATGATACTGGTAACACTATGCTTGTTTTAGCTCTTGAGGATCCTTAGGATCATACTGAAGTCTTTTGCATACTTGTGAATTTTATGGTTAAAATTAAAGGGAATAAGTTTCTTCATTTCTAACACAATCATTATTAATTAAATTTCTTTATTCTAGGATGGAAGGCTGACATTTTATCCAGGAAGTCAGGTAGTGAAACTTCCTTTTATCAACTTCATGAAAGCACATGGCACTTCCTTTCTGAATGCTTACACAAACTCTCCAATCTGCTGCCCGTCACGTGCAGGTATGGACACGCTCAATATTAATGGAAGTGGCCACACACATAAAAATGTTTTTATAAGTTAAAAGATTATACTCAAAAGTAGGATAATAAGTTATATTTTTCATCTAATAAAAAAAGGTTTTAATATAAGTGATGTGTATTTTAAAGTATGGAGGTTATTGGAATTTCTAATTGATTTTTCAGGAGTAAGAATTTTTATCATCCAAAGTAGTGTTTAGTTCATGTGTTACTGTTTCATTTCCTTATGATTGGTGACCAAGAATCTCTGGAGTATCCAAGGAAGTGAGGAAACACTCCTGTTTCCTAGAAGGATTGCATTTTTGAGAAAATTTTCAGTAACAATAGAGAGAGTTGGGAGGGACTTCACAGCATACCACAAAGTAGTTAGAATTTTCATATCATCAGGTTTCTCTGCATTTTTCCATATTATTTCAAGTTTCTCAATTTCTCAACAGTCTCAATTCACTTCTATCCCAAATCTATTTGTGGTCTTGATTTGCATTTCCCTGATGATTAGTGATACAGAGTTTTTTTTTTCATGTAGCTGTTTGACCATTTCTTTGTCTTTGGAAAAATATCTATTCAGTTCCTCTGCCCATTTGTTAATCTGTTTTTTTTTTTTTTGGTTTTTTTTTGTTTGTTTTTTTTTGCTATTCAGTTATATGAGTTTTTTGTATATTTTAGATATTATCAGATCTATGATCCTCAAATATTTTCTCCCATTCCACAGATTGCCTTTTCATTTTGTTGATGGTTTGCTGTGCAGAAGCTTTCAAGTTTAATGTAGTTCTAGTTATTGATTTTACTTGTTTTGCCTTTGCTTTTAGTGTCAAATACAAAAAATTATTGTCAATTTTGATGTCAAGGAGTTTACTCCCTGTTTTCTTCTAAAAAAGGAACCTTTTCTTCATGGTTTCAAGTCTTACTTCAGTATTTAATCCATTTTGATTTTTTGTGTATGGTGTAAGATAAGGGTCCAGTTTTCCCATCACGTTATTGAAGAGACTGTCCTTTCTCCATTATATATTCTTGGTGCCTTTGTTTTAAATTATTTGACCTATATGGGTGGGTTTATTTCTGGGCTCTCTATTTTGTTTCATTGATCTGTGTGTCTTCTTTTATGCCAACACCATGCTTTTTTTGTGGTTAAACCTTTGCAATATAGTTTGAAATCAAGAACTACAATCTTCCAGCTTTATTCTTCTTTCTCAAGATTACTTTGGATATTTGGGGTCTTATGTGGTTCCATACAAATTTTAGCATTGTTTGTTCTATTTCTAGGGAAAATGCCATTGGAATTTTGATAAGGATTGCATTGAATGTAGGTTGCATTGGGTGGTAGGAACATTTTAATAATATCAATTCTTGCTATCCATAAGCACAGAATATCTTTCCATTTATTTGTGTCTTCATAAAGAGTTACAGATCTTCTCCTCCTTGGTTAAATTTCTTCTAGGTGATTTATTCTTTTTGATGCAATTATAAATTGGATTGTTTTAATTTCTCTGATAATTTGTCATTAGTATATAGAAATGCAACTGATTTTTTGTATATTAATTTTGTATCCTGCAACTCTACTAAATGCAGTAGTAGTTCCAATAAATGCAGTATAGTTCCAATAGTTTCTTGGTGGGATCTTTGGGGTTTTCTATATATATCTTCTGCAAATAGAAACTGTTTAACTTTTTTCAATTTGGATGCTTTTTAATTCTTCTTTTTGCCCAATTGTTCTATCTAGGACTTTTACCATACTGAATAAGAATTGTGAGACTAAGCACCCTTGTCTTGTTCCTGATTTTAAAAATGAAAGCTTCTAGCTTTTCACTTCTAAATATAATGTTAATACATGGATTTTATTATGTTGAGCTAAGTTCCTTCTATACCCAGTTCGTTGAGAGTTTTAATCATGAATGGATATTAAATTTTGTCAAATGCTTTCTCTGCATCTATTGAGAGGAGCATATGACTTTATTCCTTCATTTTGTTAATGTGGTATATATGTTGATTGATTTACAGGTGTTGAATCATCTTTGCATCTCTGGAATAAATCCCAGCTGATCATGGCATATGACCCTTCTAATGTATTGTTGAAATCAGTTTGCTGATATCTTGTTGACGATTTTCCACTATGTTCATCAGGAATATTGGCCTGCCATTTTCTTCTGGGTTTTGGTACCAGGGTAATGTTGGCTTGTAAAATGAGTGTGGAAGTGTTTACTCCTCTTCTATTTTTAGAAGAGTGTGGAGAGAGGGATTGGTATTAATTCTTCTATAAATGTTTGGTAGAATTCACCAGTAAAGCTTTCTGGTCCTGGACTTTTCCTTGTTGGGAAGCATTTGATTACTGATGCTATCTCCTTATTCATAATTGGTCTGTTGGATTTTCTATTTCTTCATGATTCAGTCTTGGTTGATTGTATACTTCTAGGAATATATCCACTTCTAGGTCTTTCAATTTGTTATCATATAATTGTCCATCATGGCCTTATAATTAATTCTTTATATTTCTGTGTCATCAGGTGTAACTTCTCTTTCATTTCTGATTTTATACATTTTATTCATCTCTTTTCCTGTTAAGTCTAGCTAAATGTCTATCTTTTTATCTTTTAAAAAATAGCTCCTAGTTTTATTGTTTTTTTCTATTTTTTAGTCTCTATTTTATTTATCTTTACTCTAATCTTTGTTATTTCTTTTCTTCTATTCATGTTGGGCTTAGTTTGTTCTTTTTCTAGTTCCTAGAGATGTAAAGATAGGTTGTTTATTTGGGCTCTTTTTTTCTTAAAGTAGGCATTTAACTCCTACGAACATCCCTCTTAGAACTTTTTTCTGCATGCCATTAGTTTTGGTATGTTATACTTCTGTTTTCATTTGTCTCAAGATATTGTCTGATTTCTCCTTTGATTTCTTCTTTGACCCATTGGTTGTTCAGTAGCATGTGGTTTAATCTCCACATATTTGTGAATTTCCCAAATTTCTTCTTGTAAATGACTTCCAGTTTCATATCTTTGTAGTCAGGAAAGATGCTTGATATTTCCACTTCTTAAATTTATTGACTTTTTTGTGGCCTATCATACAATCTGTTATAGAGAATGTTCCATGTATATTTAATAAGAGTGTATATTTTGTTGCTTTTAGACGGAATGTTCTATAAATGTCTTGTAAGTCCAACTAGTCTAACATGTAGTTTTTAAGTCCAGTGTTACTTTATTGTCTTTCTCTCTGGATGATCCATCCATTGTTGAAACTGTGGTATTGAAGTCGCCTACTCTGATTTTATTGCTGCCTATTTCTCCCTTTAGGTCTGTTAATACTTGGGAAAGGATTTATTGGTTATAGTCCCATTTGTAGAAAATAAGACCGAAGACATAGTACACTTAGATTTTTCCTAGAAAGCCAGTACAAAGACAGGGATTAGGGAAAGTCCATCATGATGTTGGAAAAAGATCTATACTGAAATTTGCTGACTTGGAAATTAAATAAATACTTAGTGATTACTTTTATGCTTGAAAGAAGAGTTTAGAGTCCCACAGGCTTTATCCATAATTCCAGCTGTATTTACCTTAAACAACTTAACCTGTAAGCCTTAGAGACTCACCCGTAAAGTGGAAATAGTAACTCCTTGCAGAATTTTCCCCTTGATTACACAAGAGAACAACTAAAAATGTTGGGCAAAGCACCTAATTCAGGTTATGTCTGACTCCAGAGGATGAGCTCTAAAGTAGTAGATTCTTTCTCTTGCTGTAATTGTCTTAATAATTAAAACAGATCAATAAGCTTTACACTAGGCCCAATTTCTTTTTTCCCCAAAGCAATGTGGAGTGGCCTCTTCACTCACTTAACAGAATCTTGGAATAACTTTAAGGGCCTAGATCCAAATTATACAACATGGATGGATATCATGGAGAAGCATGGCTACCGAACACACAAATTTGGAAAACTGGACTACACTTCAGGACATCACTCCATTAGGTAAAAAAATATAACAGAATAATCTAATATGCTATCCTCTGCTATGACACATACATGTACTCTTTTTTGACTTTTGTTTTTTTATTTTTCCACAATGGTGAAAGTAAATCTCTTAATCCTTCAATTGTATTACTTTGGCTAACACTTCACCTTTCTTTAATCTTCTTAAAATATTAAAGTTGCTAATACACTAGTAATTTTGTTATACTTAAACATCAAAGGTCTTTAAAATTGTTTAGTCCAAAATTTATTTTGAGTGTTTGTTATACAATATCTACTTTCTTATTCACTTTACAATCTTTTCTAAAGACCATAATCTTCTTGGTATTTGCTTTTGTCAGTTATCTCCAATGTCAGCCTATTATAACTTTTTTTTCTCATTTTATTAAGTTCTCAAAAACCAGGTGGCCAAGCATAGTAGGTAAGAGCAGAGATCTGGAATCAGATTCCCTGCTTATAAATCTTGTCTTCTCTATTTACTGCTGACCTCTTAGTAGTATAATCTTGGGAACATTATCTAAGCTAACTGAACTTTAATTTCTTTGTTGTGAGGATTAAATGGAATGGGATCTGTAGGAAAAAAGGCTAACACAGCAGCCTGAGATGGCTATCCTTAGAAAGCCCTGCCTTCAAGAATGGATCCTGGCTTATATCTGGTATCTTGAATTTCAGGAGTCTTCCCTCTGTTCCCTGATAAAAGTGACTTATTATCTACCTAGAGTATAAAATGTGATTTATACTGAACACCTGCTTTCCCTCCAAGTCTGGGATTTTAGTATGTGGTAGGCAGAGTGTGATCAGTCTCAGTAACAACTTGGGTACTAATAAACTTCCCTGTTAGACAACATTTTACATGCATTGTTTGATGCTAGATGAATTAACTGTGTCCTTTATGACTCCACTTGGAAACTTGTAAGTGGTTTGCTGTGGACTTACCCTAAATAGCTTTTCCCTTTGCTGATTGTGCTTGTGTCCTTCCACTATAATAAATCATAGCCATGTGAATAACTACATGCTGAGTCCTGTGAATCCTCCTAGGGTATGATCTCAGAATCTTCCAATACTGTGGCCCCTGGCACAAATACATATTAAATGCTTAGAGCTGTACCTCTTGCCTAACAGATGCTAATTGAGGGTTATGGCAGTGCTTGTAGTGATGATAATTCTAATGATTATGGTAAGAACCAGAAAATAAGTTAAATAAAATAATAGTGAATGTAGTAAGATAAAGTGTTACCCAAAACTTCATGTCTACCTGGAACTTCAGAACACGAAATAGATCCTGTTTACAGATGCAGTTAATTAAGAGTTCAAGATGAAGTCATCCTGAATTTAAATTGAGCCCTGCATCCAATGACTAGTATTCTATTAGAAAAGAAAAAGACATAAATATACAGAAGGCAGTGTGAAGATGGAAGCAGAGACTGGAGTGATCACAGCTACAAAGAATGCCAGAAGTCAGGAAAAAAGGATTAATTCTTCCCAAGATCCTTCAGAGGGAACACAACCCAGCCAATACCTTGATTGATGATTTCTAGCCTCTAGAACCATGAGAGAATAAATTTATGTTGTTTTAAGCCATACTTTTTGCAGTAATTTGCTATTGTAGTTTTAGGAAACCAATACAATGAGTTTTGGGTAAAGAGATACTAAAATAGAATAATCTGAGTATTAATAGTCTTACTTTTCTGGGTAATGTTAAATTCTTTCCTTTTCTGTCTTCCAAAATCTAAAAGATATCAATACTGAAAACGCAGAAGGAACCCTCACATCTCTTCCCCATCTCTGTCTTGTAATCCATCACAGATGTTGTCAGCTCTGCTTCTAAAATAGATCTCCAGCTTATTCACTTTCAGTCTCTACCAAGCTACTAGCCTCTCCTGCCTAAAATATTGAAGTGGCCCTCTAGCTTTTCCTCTATCTCACCCTTTTATTTTTAAAATTTATTTTTGAGAGACAGAGACAGCATGAGTAGGGCTGGGTCAGAGAGAGAGGGAGATACAGAATCTGAAGCAGGATCCAGGCTCTGAGCTAGCTGTCAGCACAGAGCCTGATGCCGGGCTCGAACCCATGAACCATGAGATCATGACCTGAGCTGAAGCCAGACACTTAACCAACTGAGCCTCCCAGGCACCCTATCTCACCCTTTTCTATAGGCAGCCAGAGTGATCTTCAAAAAAGTTTTTTTAAATGTTTTTTTTATTATTTATTTTTGAGAGAGAGAGAGCAAGCAGGAGAGGACCAGGGAGAGAGCTCTGGAGACACAGAATCCAAAGCAGGCTCCGGGTTCTGAGCTGTCAGCACAGAGCCAGATGCGGAACTTGAACTCACAAACCACAGAAAACTTCAAATAATAATATCTACCTTATTGGATGATCAGGGTTTTAAATGAGTTAATAGAAGAGCTCATGTCAAAAGATTAAATGACGGGGGGATGCTTGGGTGGCTCAGTCAGTTAAGAGTCCAACTTTGGCTCAGGTCATTAGCTCACAGTTTATGAGTTCTTGACCCACACAGGCTCTGTGCTGAGAGCTTGGAGCCTGGAGTCTGCTTCAGATTCTCTGTCTCTCTCTCTCTGGCTCTCTTGCCGCCTCTCCCCTGCAGTGCCCACACATGCACATGCTGTCTCAAAAATAAACAAATGAAACATAAAAAGATTTTTAAAAGATTTAATGGATATTATATGAATTATTTAACAATGCCCTGAACAGAATAAGCATTTGATCAAGGGAAAAATTATTATTATTAAAGTGGCATAACCAGAATTATATTTAATATTTATATAATGCTTTCTTTTTTCTTGTGTGTTATACTGCCAATTCATGGAGTTTCATAAATTTATTTTTAAAATTCTTCTACTTTCTAGAAAGTAAGCTTAGTCCAAAGTAAAACATAACTATTCTTATTATCCTATTCTATACGATTATCCTATCGTCCTCTTGTTTTCTCGGTTTCCTCAGCCAATCCCATAATGAAAAGAATCTAAGGTTGAACGCCTCACACTCCCTGTAACTATCATTCTGTATGTGACACAGTTAAAATATAATCTGAGTTCTATTCCCCAGTGGGATAACAAGGATCCTGTTTCTGCTTTTCATTGCTTTATTCCCATTGTCAATGTAGTGTAGGCACAGAATTAATTGTTGAAAAGAATGGGATAGAAAGTTACATTGATCTATCTATAGCTTATTAGATAGATCAATGTGTTGTTTATGGTTTAAATCAGTAAAAGGAAAAGAGACACTTTACTATTGATATTTAGGACATCAAAGATGGTTTTCAGAGTAATAATTGCGTGTAGCTAATTTTCATATCTCACCAGAGCTTATTAGGAAATTGAAATAACCTCTCAGGACTATTTGTGTTAGTGCTGTATGTACCCATGCAATCATTTATCTGACAAATAGGTCAAGGTAGCTGTTAATAGCATTTCTGCAAAAGTTATATGAGTTATGCTGCATTATCTTTTAGATTTTTCTGTGCCATTTTAAAAATGGGTCTCAGGGAAAAAAATGTCTCTCAATATCAAACTTAATAGGGATAGTCAGTATTTCAATAGACTGACTCTCAAAGTCAGAACTTGTTTTTAATAACTCTTTGTGCTGCCATTACCACTGAAATTGGCCATTTTTTAACCTACTTGTATTTTCAGGCAGAATTACAAATTTCTTTAGTTTATTACTACAATATTCCATCTGTCCTTTTTAGGCATCAAGTGATACTTCTTGTATCAGTTTAGGAACACTGGTCCAGCTGTGTGTCCCTTCTGTATATAATATACTACACCATCTTGGGATCCTTAGGGGCTCTACACTTGTTTCTTCCCGACGACTGTTAAACAAGTAGTGGTGGCAGTACTCATTAAGATTCTACTCACTAATTATAAGACTTTGTGGAAGTTATGTGTCTCAACACCCTGCACATTATATGTATTATACCTATAATATATTTAATTCTGTTCAAATTTGCTGTATCTTATTAGCAACTGAATGGAAACATTTCTATTTAATTCATAGGGTGTTTTAGAAATGTTTTACTATCAGGTAGAACTGTTTTGCCAGTATTTTCTCAATATCAAAATCAGTGGTTCTCAAGCAACGGCAGTTTTGATTCCCCCCTTTCCAAACAGAAATCAGGGTAGGGGCAGAGAGAGAGAATCCCATGCACTGTCAATGCAGAGCCCAGCATGGGGCTCGATCCCACAAACCATGAGATCATGGTGTGAGTGAAACTGAGAGTCAGAAGCTTAACCAACTGAGCCACCCCAGACACTATTTTTAAATGATGGGAATATAGTAGTGATCAAAACACAAAAATCTCTAAACTCATAGAACTTACATTGTAAAGGCATCAGAAGTCAATTTAAACAAGTCGCTGTCTTCTCTTTCCTAGCTAAAAGTTTAAAAGTTTAAAATCTAAAATCAAATCCTCTATCATCTTACTATCACTGAAATTTATCTGTGTTCTCAATTCCTGTTTTTCTGAAGCCAAGTCACAATAGGCAATTTTCACTCCTCTGCAACAAATGAAAATAAAGGTTTACTTCCAAAATGAGACACTTGCTTGGCAAAATTCTTCAGCTTGAACCTCTTGGCAAACAGTAACATAAAGCAAATCATGAGCTGATGACACCACCCTTCCTGTCCCCAGATAGGCCTCCAGACCAGAAGCACAGACTTTTCTCAACAGAATCAGAGCGACTAAGAAGGAAAAGACAGAACTCAGAAGAGCAACCGTAGAAACCTCTCTCTGCCTCTTTTAATTCTGTAGCCTAGTGATAAGCATGTGTATGTCTCATCCATATCCACTATTATTTTGTGATCTAAGATCATATGTATCTTTAGGTTGGTTTTCTCTACACCAAAGAAGAGTTTATTTTATTCTTATAACAGAGAAAAGGATCTATTCCTTTGGTCATCTTAGAAGCCTTTGTATAACCCACACTACCACTACCACCACCTTACTATCTTTAATGAAATTTATTATCTCGAACACCTTGCATTATTCTGGGTGCATTCCCAGATTAATTTATGGTAATGGGAGAGTCTTCTGATGACGAACTGGGCTAAAGCAGCCCCTGGGGCTATCTTCAGAATGCTGTCTACCATAAGTCCTAGGTCAGTTTCTTGAAACACTAGTGATAGCTCTGAGCCTACAACCTCATTGCTATTATTGGATTTCTTCCTATTTAATTACTAAACTTTAATGTACTACATATTTAGCTGCCTATAATGAAGTTTATATCTCCTATTTTTGCCAGAGTTAGCCATTTGTGGAAATTTATCTCAATCTATTTAAGAAGAGCCTAAAGCTATCTAATAATGTAGCGATTCAACTTTTCAATTTAACATTAGTGTTAGCCAGATATGACCTAGCTGAAGAGACTTAAAATAAGGAGGTTAAAAAAATAAAGCCTATATAACTACAGTACAGGGCAAAATATGTTGCATTCTGTTTAAAAGAGGAAGTAATCACATTCAAATGTTTTTTCAGGGGATGGGAATAAAGGCTGTAAAGTACTGTATTTAATTTATTCTAAGGTGGTATTTTCTTTTTCACTATTTAAGATATCTCCAAAATTGCAATTCATCTTACTATTGATGATTACAAAATTCTGTTTAGTTTAATTGGCAGTACTTTTCTTAATAGTGTATGTGTGTATATTAACAAATACACATACACACATAAATAGTATAGGAAAGAGCCTGCATGTTTTATTATCTGTAAGCTGAATTTGAGAGTCTCCATAAAGTTGTGGTTCTGTATAGCAACAACAATTCTGGAATGGTGCTGTTTTTTTCTTTTCAATCTTGAACAGATTTTTTGCTCACTGATCAAGTCCCATCATTTTTTACATGAATTTTTTTGGCGTTCATGTAATTTCTTGATTGATCTAATTTGTCATCTGTTCAAAGTTTCCTTGCGTTCCTCTAAGTATTTCCATTCTTGCAGTTGGCTTTTTTATTGCCTATGTTCTATTGTAGTTAGCCATGAAAAATATTTATTGACTATTTAGTATTATTAATATAAAATATATGTTTGTAATTATGAAACTACTTAGAATATAAAGTATTACATTAATATTAAATTAATATTTCATGTTACATATGAGTATTAATAATAAATTGTACTATTTAGTGATTTTCACCTTATTTACAAATAGCTCTGAATAAAAAAAGATTAAGGAGCACTGCCTACTTTGATCTCACCAAAAATATAAAATGGTTGGAATTAATAAAGTTAATCAATGAGAAAACATGCATATATTTAGCATTTAAATAATGTATATTGGAAAGGAATGTTCCAACCTGAACTTGCCAGAGTGTACTCATTACACTAAAACAGACTGTTTTTTGAGTGGGTCTGTATGTGAGAAAGATGTATGACAGCCTTACACATCCTTTAAAAGATGGTGTGTGTATGTGTATGTGTGTGTGTGTGTGTGTATCTCTCACAACTTTGAGAGAAGAACATTAATGAAAAGGAATATGGATTTATTTTTCTTTCACAGAACATGTTGGGCTGATACCAAAATTTGCAAGCGCATTATTCAGAAACGTAAGGTTTTCATTCAGGAGACATGCCTGAGATACATCTAACTGTTTAAATCCCATCAGAAACAGTAATTGCATATGTGTATGTGAGAGACAGAAAAAGACATCTCAAGTCTAAGAGTTATTTGTCTTAGGAAGCTGCAGGTTACGTGTAACCTCTCCAAATACATCATGAAAGAAAACAGTCATGTAATCAATCGTAGTGTGTCGTATTTTTCCAGCTGTGATCGCTATGTTAGTGAATCTTGTGCTCCCTGCAGACTGACTGTATCCAGTGCTGCAGCATCACTTGGCATGTTGGCACAGAAGACCCGCACAGCAATGGCACATGTGCACATTTATGCAATAATTTCTTGATAATGTGCTAGGGTTTTCTTTTCCCATTCATACTGGAAGGATATTTTATTGTTCAAAAGAATTCATCAAACTGCTACTGCTAATTGTTTGATAGCACATTTAGCCGTCACCTTGTTTCTGGAATTGAATCAAGGTACCCCATTGATGGACTAATGAAGATACTATTTTGATTATCCTGTCTAAAATTTGAGAATTTTTTGCATAAAACAATTCTTAGACTGGTATGTAGAACCACACATGTCAAGCTTTAATATGCATACAAATCACTGGGCCTCGTGTTAAATACTCTTTCTGATTCATTGGGTCTGGGAGGGACCTGAGATTCTGCATCTGTATTAAGCTTCCAGGTGATGCTGATGCTGTTGGTCTACAGATCACTTTGGAGTGGACCTCAGAGTCCAGAACTGGACCTCAGGTAGAGGTTGGACAAGTTATAATATATTGTGAATGCCTGTATCAGAAAAATGGTAATTTTTGTATCCCTTTGTCCACTCATGTGAGATTGAATGTGAAGAAGGCAAACAGCATCTTACTGTGATGGCAATAGATTTGACCTCATGGACCCTCCTAGCAGCCCTTCAGGGACCTCCCAGAGATCCCTGGGCCACACTTTGAGAAATTCTGGCATACACGAAACTACGCATTGTATGCTTGTGCTTATTGCAAGGAGTACATCAACGTAAATAACCCATAAAATGACCAGAAGACCAGCAGAACAGACTCCACAACTAAATATAGAGAAGAAGGCACATTGAAGAGGGTAGGAAAGGCAGAGATACAGTGGGAATCTAAACCCTACAAGCCTGACTGCCAGAAGGAGGGAGCCATGGGTATGGAGACGGGTGAGAAACTACCATGCGGGGGAGCCTGTACAGAAAAGATGGGTCCCCACAGAATTTGAAAATAAGAGTGGCCTAATTGCATGAGTTCTTACAATCAGCAGGTCTTTAAGCATGGAATTCTAAAAATCAGCAGGTTCAGCACTGGGAGAGCCAGGAGGGAAGGCAATAGGAAGCTGAGTTTTCCTGCCCTTGAAGAGACAGCAAAACAAACAGCCTGGGGAGATACAGTATCAAAGAAGGCAGTTTGGAAAATGCCTGGAGCATACATGAGGGAAAGTTATTTAGTAACACCTGAGTTCTGTGAGGGACTTCTCCAGGAACAAAGGAGCAGGCAGGTGCCATTTCCTTCCCCTAACCTCCCACATAAACACACAGCCACCCGCAGAAACCAGTGTGGCACCAGCATTCACTACCTAACTTGCTGGCACTGTGCCCCCACCCTCCAGCCAGGCCTGCCAGGATCCCAGCGCTGTGGGCCCCTTCCCCCAGATGACCAGTGTAAACCTTGCCAACACTGCATCTCCCCAAAGTGCCCTTTGCACAGCCTGGGTTCTACTGGGAGTAGCTGGTCAACTCCCACAGAGCACATGCGCACCTTGTTAAACCTGTGCCTCCTCCTCCCCAAAAGGCATGCACTTTGCAGAGCGCCCAGGTAGGCCTTGATCTACACAGTGGTTGCATATCTCCTGTGGAAGAGGACCAGCCCACACAACTTGCAGGACCTGCAACCCGGCTCACTTTTGCTTTGCAGAGTGGCCCCAGCTGGCCAGGTTTCTGCAGCACTGTAAAGCCCCTGTGGAAGAGAACCAGCACCACCTTGTTAAAAGTGCACAGCCTACCCACTACTTTTAAGAGCAAGAGATATGTCTGACTTTCCTAACACACACACAAAAAAAAAATACACAGAGAATCAGGCAAAATGAGGAGACAGAGGAGTATGTATCAAATGAAAGAACAGGACAAAATCACAGCAAGAGACCTAAGTGAAACAGAACTAAGTAATATACCTGATGAAGAATTTAAAGTAATGATCATAAAGATACTCACTGGACTTGAGAAAAGAGTGGAAGACATAAATGAGACCATTAAAAATTTTTTAAAAGATTAAAAAAATAACCAATCATGGGGTACCTGGGTGGTTCAGGTGAGCATCTGATTTCGGATCATGTCATCATCTCACGGTTTGTGAGTTTAGCCCTGTATCAAGTTCACTGCTGTCAGTGCAGAGGCCACTTTGGACCTCTGTCTCCCTTGCTCGCTCGCTCTCTCTCTCTCTCTCTGCCACTCCCCCACTCATGCACGTGAACATTATGTCTGTATCTCAAAAATAAACATTAAGAAAACAATCAGAAATGAAGAACAAAATAAGTCCAATTAAATGTAAATAAAATTTATCCTCATCCACTTGATGAGGGGTACCTGGTTGGCTCAGTTGGTTGGGCATCTCACTTCGAATCAGGTCATGATCTTGAGGTTTGTGAGTTCAAGCTCCATGTCAGGCTCTGTGCTGACAGCTCAGAGCCTGGAGTCTGCTTCAGATTCTCTCTCTCTCTCTCTCTCTCTCTCTCTCTCTCTCTCTCTCTGCCCCTCCCCTGCTTGCACTCTCTCTCTCTCAAAAATAAATATTAAAAAAATTAAAAATACACTAGGTGGGGGGCATCTGGGTGGCTCAGCTGGTTAAGTGACCAACTTTGGCTCAAGTCATGATCTCATGGCTTGTGAGATCAAGCCTCGTATCAGGATCTGCACTGACAACACAGAATCTGCTTGGGACACTCTCTCTCTCTCTCTCTCTCTCTCTCTCTCTCTCTCTCTCCCCCCCCTTCTCTTCACACTCTCTCAAAATAAATAAACTTAAAAAAAAACATTTAAAAATACACTAGATGGAATAAATGGCAGGTTAGAAGAAGCAGAAGAACAAATCAGCAACCTGGAGGACAGAGTAATGGAAAGTAATCAAGCTGAGCAGATGAGAGAAAAAAAAACTTACGAAAAATTAGAATAGACTTTGGGAACTCGGTGACTCCATCAGGCATAACATTTGCATTATAGGGACACAGAAAAGAAGAGAGAAAAGGGGGCAGAAAATCTACTGGAAGAAATAATAGATGAAAACTTCCCAAATCTGGGAAAGGAAGCAAATTCAGATACATAAGGTCCAGAGATTTCTCCCAAAAAATCAACCTAAGGAAGTCTACACCAAGATATATAGTAATTAAAATGGTGAAAAGCAGTAATAAAGAAATAATTTTAAAAGTAGCAAAAGAAAAGAAGATAGTTATATAAAAGGGAAACCCCATCAGGCTATTAGTCGATTTTTCAACAGAAACTCTGCAGTCCAGAAGGGAGTGGCATGATATATTCAAAGTGCTGAAGAAAAAAATCTGCAATCAAGAATCCTCTATTCAGCAAGGCTATCATTCAAAGTAGATGGAGAGACAAAGAGAGACAAAACTAAAGGAGTTCATCAGGGCACCTGGCTGGCACAGTTGGTTAAGTGTCTGACAGTTGATTTTGATTCAGGTCATAATCCCAGGGCTATGGGATGTAGCCCCACTTTGGGATCTTCACTGAGCATGAAGCCTGCTTAGGACTCTCATTCTCATTCTCTCTCTCTGTCATAAAAACCAAAAATTAAAAAATTAAAGGAGTTCATGACTACCAACCTAGCCCTATAAGAAATATTAAAGGGAACTCTGAGTGGAAAGGAGAGACCATGAGTAAGAGTAAGAAAAGTGAAAAACACAAAAGTAGTAAAAATAAGTTTATCTGTAAAAATCAGTAAAGGGACTTACAAAAGGAAATAAAGTATGACATCATATACCTAAAACGTGGAAAGGAGAGGAGAAAAGAATGGGTTCAAATTTGAGCAACCATCAACTTAAGATAGACTGCCATATGCAGAAGGTGTTTTATACAGACCGAATAGATACCACCAATAAAACAGTAAAGGAATGTAAGAAATAAAGAGAAAGGAATCCAAGTATATCACTAAAGAAAAGTCAACTTATGGAGAGAGAAGAGAGCAAGGGAAGAAAGGAACAGAGAAGATTCACAAACACAGCAAAATAGCAATAAATACATACCTAAAAATAATTACTTTGAATGGTAATGGACTAAATGCTCCAATCAAAACACACAGGGTGATGGTCCATTGAAATGCTTCTTACAAGAGACAAGCTTCATGCCTAAAGACTCAGGCAGTCTGGAAGTGAGAGGATGCAAAAACATTTATCGTGTAAGTAAGTATCAAAAGAAAGCCAGCCAAGGTATCAATACTTAGATGAAATTAACTTTAAAACACAGACTGTAACAAGAGACAAAGGACAGTATATAATCATTAAGGAGACAATCCAACAAGAAAATATAATAATTGTAAATATTTATGCAGCCAACACGGAAGCACCCAAATACATAACACAGCTAATAACACAGGAACTAATCAATAATACAATAATAGGGGACTTTAATACCCCACTTATATCAGTGGACAGATCACCTAAACAGATAATCAAAAAGGAAACGTGGCTTTGAATGACAAACCAGATGGATTTAATAGATATATTAAAAAGACATATTAATAGATATATATTCAGAACATTCTATCTTAAAACAACAGAATACACATTCTTTCCAAGTGTAAATGGAACATTCTCTAGAATAGAGCACATATTAAGTCACAAAATAAATCCTGAAGTTATACCATGTATCTTTTCTTACCACAGTACAATGAAATTAAAAATCAACTACAAGAGGGATGCCTGGATGGCTCAGTCAGTTAAGCATCTGACTTCTGTTCAGATCATAATCTTTCAGTTTGTGGGTTCAAGCCCTATGTCAGGCTCTATTTGGATAGCTTGGAGTCTGGAGCCTGCTTTGAAGACTGTATCTCCCTGTCTCTCTGCCCCTCCCCCACTGGTGCTCTGTCCCTCTCTCTCTCAAAAATAAATAAACATTAAAAATAGTTTAAAAAAAAAGAAAGAAATCAACCACCAGAAAAAATCTGGAAAGAACACTAATACATGGAGGTTAAATAACATGCTACTAAACAATGAATGTGTCTGTCAACCAAGAAATCAAAGGGGAAATAAAAAAACACATGGAGACAAATTAAAATGAAAACACAACAGTCCAAAATCTTTGCGATGCAGAAAAAATGGTTCTAAGAGAGAAGTTTATACCAATACAGGCCCACATCAAAAGCAAGCAAAATTTCAAATAAACAACTTGACCTTATGCCTAATGGAGCTAGAAAAAGAAAAAGAAACAAAACCCAAAGCAGCAGAAGGAAGGAACAATAAAGATTAGAGCAGAAATAAATGATACAGAAACTAAAAAAAATTAAAAAATAAAAATAAAACAAACAAACAAACAAAAGCAATAGATCAATGAACCAGGAGCTGGTTCTTTGATAAGATCCACAAAATTGATAAACCTCTAGCCACACTCATCAAAAAAGAAGAGAGAGAGAGGGAGAGGACTCAAAAAAAAACAAAATCAGAAACAAAAGATAAGAAATAACCACCAACACCACAGAAATACAAAGGACTGTAAGAGAAGATTATGAAAAATCATATGCCAAAAACTGAGCAACCTAGAAGAAATGAATAAATTTCTAGAAGCATAGACCAAAACTAAAACCAGCGGAAATAAAAAATCTGAACAGACCAATTATCAGCAATAAAACAATAAAAAAAAAAAAAGCCTCCCAACAAAAAAAAGTCCAGGACCAGACAGCTTCATAAGTGAATTCTACTAAACATTTAGAGAAGAGTTAATACCTATTCTCAAACTTTTTCCAAAAAATAGAAGAGGAAGTAAAATTTCCAAATTAATTCTTGGAGGCCAGTATTACCCTGATAACCAAAACCACCTAAAGATACAACAACAACAACAACAACAGAACTACAGGCCAATATCTCTGATGAATATAGATGCAAAAATTCTCAACACAATATTAGCACACTGAATCCAACAATATATTAAAAATTATTCACCACAATCAACTGAGATTTATTCCTGGGATGCAAGAGTGGTTCAATATTTGCAAATCAGTCAACATGATACATTACATTGATAAGAGACGCAGAAAAAGCATATGACAAAGTATGATATCTATTCATTATTTTAAAATCTTCAACAAAATATATTTAGAGGGAACACACTTCAACATAATAAATGTCTTATGTGAAAAATCAGCAGCAAACATACCTACTGGTGAAAAACTGAGAATTTTCCCTATATGGTCAGGAACAAGACAGGAATATCCACTCTCACCACTGCTATTTATCTCAGTACTGGCAGTTCTAGCCACAGCATCCTGGAAAAAGGGAAAGAATAAAAGGCATCCAAATTGGTAAAGAATATGAAAAACTTTCACTATTTGCAGGTGACATGGTACTATATATAGAAAACCCTAAAGACTCCATCCAAAACTACTAGAACTGATAAATGAGTTCAGTAAGGTTGCAGGATACAAAATCAGTGTACAGAAATCTCTTGTATTTCTATACATTAATAATGAAGCAGAAGAAAGAAATGAAGAAAACAATCTCATCTGGTGCAATCTCATTGCACCAAAAATAATAAAATATCTAGGAATAAACTTAACCAAAGAGGTGAAAGACCTGTACTTGGAAAACTATAAAACACTGACAAAAGAAACTGAAGGTGACAATAGTGAAAGAAATGGAAAGACATTCCATGCTCAGGGATTGGAACAACAGATATCATTAAAATATCTATAATATCCAAAGCAGCCTACAGATTTAATGCAATCTCTATCAAAATACCAACAGAATTTTTCACAGAGTTGGAACTATCCAAAAATTTGTGTTGAACCACAAAAGACCCTGAATAGCCAAAGCAATCTTGGAAAAGAAGAACAAAACTGGAGGTATCATAATTCCAGACTTGAATTATATTACAAATCTGCAGTAATCAAAACAATATGGTGCTGGTACAAAAATAGACATATATCAACAGAATAGAAAGCCCAGAAAAAAGCCCACAATGTTTGACATAGGATGCAAGAATTTGCAATGAGGAAAAGGCAGTCTTTTTGACAAATGGTGTTAGGAAAAATAGACAGCTACATGCACAAGAATGAAACTGGACCACTTTCTTACATCATACACAAAAATAAACCCAAAATGGACTAAAAACCTAAATGGGAGACCTGAAACCATAAAAATCTTAGAAGACAGCAATGGCAACAATATCTCTGACATTGGCCATAGGAACATCTTTCTAGATATGTCCTCCGAGACAAGAGAAACAAAAGCAAAAATAAACTATTGGTACTGCATCAAAATAAAAAGCTTCTCACACAAAAGTAATAACAGAAACAACCTACTCAATGGGAGAAGATATTTGCAAATATCCAAAATTTACAGGTTCGTATCCATTTTAGTATCCATTTCTCCAAAGAAGACATCCAGATGGCCAAGAGACACATGAAAAAATGCTCAACATCACTCATCACCAGGGAGATGCAAATCAAAACCACAATGAAGTACCACCTTGCATCTGTCAGATGACTGAAATCAAAACACAAGAAACAAGTGTTGGTGAGAATGTGGAGAAATGGGAGCCTTGGTGCACTGTTGATAGGAATGCAAACTACTGCAGCCACTATGGAAGACAGTATGGAAGTTCCTCAAAAAGCTAAAAATGGAACCACCGGGGCGCCTGGGTGGCTCAGTAGGCTAGGCCTCCGACTTCGGCTCAGGTCAGATTTCACGTTCATGAGTTCATCAGGCTGGAACTGCTGTGCTAACAGCTCAGAGCCTGGAGCCTGCTTCCAGTTCTGTATCTCCTTCTCTCCCTGCCCCTCCCCTTCTCATGCTCTGTCTCTCTCTGTATCAAAAATAAATAAAACATTTAAAAAAAATGGAACCACCATATGATTTAGTAATTACACTATTGAGTATTTACCCAAAAAATACAAAAACTAATTCAAAGGGAAACATGTACTCCTATGTTTATTGCAGCTTTAAAATAGTGAAATTATGGAAACAACCTAAGTGTCGATTGATAGATGAATGGATAAAGAGAAAGTGGTATATATACATATATACAATGGAATATTATTGCAACAACACGGGAACTAGAGAGTATAATGCTAAATGAAATAAGCCAATCAGAGAAAGACAAATAGCATATGATTTCACCCGTATGTGGAATTTAAGAAGCAAATCAACAAAGGAAAAAAGAGAGAGAGAGGCAAACCAAAGAACAGATTCTTAGCTATAGGGAACAAGCAGACAGTTACCAGAGAGGATGTGGGGAGGGAGATGGGTGAAATAGGTGAAGGGGATTGAAGAGTACACTTACCTTGATGAGCACTGAGTAATATGTGGAATCGTTGAGTCACTGTATTGTACACCTGAAACAAATACAACTGTATGTTAACTATACTGGAACAAAAATAAAAATAAAAACCTCTCCTGACAGAAAAAAAGACAAAATGCTAGAAAATTTAGGAGAGATATTAGGAACTTGAAATATTTTTTTTTTACTTTACTCAATATCATATACAAAAAAAGTAACCCTTCTACAAGTGAATGTTATCCCCTGGGAGCTGAGCAATAAGGTTATCCTTGTTAGGTCAGAGGTGAACAACTGGACTGATGATGGACTTTGAAGACTTTGGGGCTGGGATTGAAAATGCGGAGTTAGTTCAAGGCGAAAATTGCTTTGGGAGCTGATAGAAATGTTCTAAAATTATCTTTTGTGTGCCAGGATGGCTCAGTCAGTAGAGCATGTGACTCTTGATCTCAGGGTCATAAATTCCAGCCCCACATTTGACATAGGAATTACTTCAAAAAATTAGATTGCGGTGATGGTTGCATAGCTTTGCAAATCTACTGAAAGTCATTAATTGTACACTTAAGATGAAAAAAAAGTAATCCTTCTAAGTAATCTAACCTGGTTTTAAAGAACACATAGGTGAATATTTGATTCTTGCCATTTTTTCCTGGTTTTTGTATTTGCAAGGCTCAATAGCCCTCTTCATGAGATCTAGCGTAGTGAGCCTGATCCTTTACATGACTGAGCCTAAACATTGTTTTCCATATTGCTTCCTTATATTTATGCTTAGTCACTTTTGATATCTTTTTTGGACCTTATAACACACCTGTCTTTTTGCCTCCTCAGCAACCGCGTTGAAGCATGGACAAGAGATGTTGCTTTCTTACTCAGACAAGAAGGCAGGCCTATGGTTAATCTTATCCCTAAAAAGACTAAAGTAAGAGTAATGGAAGAAGACTGGAAGAATACAGACAGAGCAGTAAATTGGTTAAGAAAGGAGGCAATTAATGACACTGAACCATTTGTTCTGTACTTGGGATTAAATTTACCACATCCATATCCTTCACCATCTTCAGGAGAAAATTTTGGATCTTCAACATTTCACACATCTCTTTACTGGCTTAAAAAGGTAAGTACACCATTGTGTGCTCAAAAGTACAAGTTAACATTATAAGATGTATGTTACTGGTACTTGTCCAGTGTTTCTTTTATTATCACTTTTAAAGAAAAATTTGAATACTGTATACCTTAGTAAATCAAACTTGACCAATAATTGGTTGACAAAAACCAAAAGGGCAATTTAACAAAAATAAAATACTGAAACACAGTAACCTACTTCTGAGTTGAACACATTTGCATATAATTTATCTATAAAAAGAGAAACTAGGAGCACCTGGGTGGCTCAGTAGGCTAAGCGTCTGATTTCTGCTCAGATCAAGATCTCGCAGATCATGAGTTTGAGCCCCAGTCAGGCTCTGTGCTGACAGCTCAGAGCCTGAGGCCTGCTTCAGATTGTGTGTCCCTCTGTCTCTCTGCCCTTCCCCCACTCGTACTCTGTCTCTCTAAAAAATAAAAATAAACGTAAAAAAAGAGAGCGAGAAACTAAAAGGCACTCTCCAGAAGTTCAGGAGGTCCTCACTTGGCACAGGTCAGGGTGGTAAAAGTGACCATGCAAGCCGAAACTGTACAAAGAGATCACAATAATCAACGGAGAAAGTGACTATTTTTCTAGGACTCTTAAAAACATTAAGCCTCTCTTCTTCTGGGTAATAAATATATGGGGAAATGAAAAAACAGTAAAACTAATGTTTAATAACTGAAAACACTAGAAACACTGAGAATTAAAGTGTTCTGTGTCTTTGTAAAGAAACAAATCGGGAGTTTGAACAGTGCTTGCCTGCTCATTTTATAACAAGATACGGAGCAAGCAGCTCTGTCTTGGCAGGTTGTCAGCTTCCTTTTTAAATATGGATCGCCTTCAAACGTTTTACCCTTTGCACTTCCAATGTCATGGTGAATTTCTGAGAGTTCCTTTAACCTAGAGAGTTTTCCTAGTGTCGTGTTCTCTAGGACATGTTCATCCTTTTTTTGCAATAGCCTTCCTCATTTATATGCATGAGCGTGTCTTCACTGAATTCCGCGGGCTGCACAGCTAGAGCCTATCAAATGCGGCAACAGCAGCATTTTCAGATTGACTATTTTGTCTATAACTCTAATTAATGTTTGATTCAAATTTCATGTCCAGTGTTACCACTTTTTCAGTTTTTTTGCTCTACCTCATCTTTTTTGACCTGTCCCCTCTTTTGATTATCCATTTTTGTAAAACATCACATTGATTTATCACAGGGAGACAAGGAGGCAGTACAACTACACATGTGTGTGTGCGTAACTGAATAAAGGATATGCAGTGACCACGGATCGACTTTTTATTTTTATTTTTGTTTTTTAATATAATTTATTGTCAAACTGGCTTCCATGCAATACCCAGTGCTCATCTCAACAAGTGCCCTCCTCAGTGCCCATCACCAGCTTTCCCCTCTCCCCCACCCTCCATCAACCCTCAGTTTGTTCTCTGTATTTAAGTCTCTTGTGGTTTGCCTCCCTCTCTCTCTCTGATTGTAACTATTTTTCCCCCTGCCTTTCCCCCACAGTCTTCTGTTAAGTTTCTCAAGGTACACATATGAGTGAGAACATGATATCTGTCTTTCTCAGACTGACTTATTTCACTTAGTATAATACCCTTGAGTTCCATCCACAGTGTTGCAAATGGCTAGATTTCATTCTTTCTCATTGCCAAGTAGTAGTCCATTGTATATATAAACCACATCTTCTTGATCCTTTCAACTAATAGACTTTTTAAAAAATGACATGATTAGTCACTGATTGTGATAACACATCTGTAACTTACATAGATTTGTAGACCAAAGAGCTAGCAGTATTTGAATGTGAAAGGTTGTATTAACTGACAGTTAATATACTTTGGTAACCAAAGTATATTTGAACTGTGCTGTTGAGGGACTGGTATTATTTAACTAACCTGTGGTAACAGAAATCCACACACATCTGAACCATGCAAACGAGGACTGCCTGTGTTATGAAAGGTGTCAACTTAAATTCAAGTTACTATTAAAACTCTAATCAGGGGGTACCTGGGTGGGTTAGTCAGTTAAGACTCCAAGTCTTGATTTTGGCATAGGTCAAGATCCCAGGGTCATAGGATCAGACCTCAAGTCAGGCCTAGCCCTGAGCATGGAGCTTGCTTAAGATTCTGTCTGTCCCTCTGCCCCTCCCCTGCTCTCACTCTCACTTTGTTAAAAAACAAAAACAAAAAACTAATCAGACATGCTATTTAGGAGCACCAGGCTGGCTCAGTCAGTAAAGTATATGACTCTTGATCTTGGTATTGTAAGTACGAGTCCCACATTGGGTGTAGAGATTACTTAAAACTAAAATCTTTAAAAAAAAAAAAAAGCTGTTTAGTGAACCCTATTTCAAAGGAAACAATGTTAAAGTTTTAGATACTCCATGTCTTCTGAAAAACTTATAACTGGCTCTATCTTAAAAATTTTGTCTAGAATTAATACTATCCTAATGGACTGTATCAAATAACTTTTAAGTAAATAGCAAGTAGAAATTTGAGATTTTTTAGTTACATGACTAAAAGAAATGTATGACTTAAGTCTAGTCTTTTCACCAAAACTATAAGCACTTATATGTATTAAAAAGTTGTATTTGTTCTTAGCAAACATTTGGCTGTCTCACCCAATGTTGGCATTTTTACTAGTAAACTACTGGGGAAATGATCTAGATTCTCAGGTTGCTGATTTTGGAATTTTGAGTTGATCACACACTATGTTAAAAAGCTTGAATACTTTTTCTGGACTATAATAATGTTTAATATAGTTCATGTTTATGATTGCCAAGTATAATTATAAGACAATTTTTATAACTGTCTCACTATATATATATATATACAGGTATTAATATATGCTTTTGTTGTTACTATGAATATTAACAATTTGTTCCTAATTATGTATTTGGTTTACTTTTACATAACTCATAATTATTCTCTTCTACTATCCTAAGTAATTAATATTATTTAGTCCGCCATACATACTTGTTGAAGGAGGAGAATATTACTACTCATTTTTCTCTCCTTTTTAGGTATCTTACGATGCCATCAAAATCCCCAAGTGGTTACCTCTTTCAGAAATGCACCCTGTAGATTATTACTCTTCTTATACAAAAAACTGCACTGGAAAGTTTACAGAAAAAGAAATTAAGAATATTAGGGCCTTTTATTATGCTATGTGCGCTGAGACAGATGCCATGCTTGGTAGGTGGTATATTTAATAAGAAATTAAATGAAGAAAATGTATAATATTTTTCCAATAAACTGTGCTCATGCTGTTTGGTGACTTGTATGAACTTCCTCAGACAGTGTTTTGTAACAGTTGCTTGGATGCTAAAAACTTAAAATTATAAAAATCTTGACACATATAAGAATTGGATAATTTGCATTATTGATTGTGGAATAAAAAGCCTTTTCTATCTTGATTATTCATAAATTAGTAAATGCTCAATTTGTTCATACATAAAGATTGGACCATACAATGCTACTCTCTGCTAGAAACAAAACTTTTTACTTGCTTTAAACAGGAATCAGTATTTAACCGAACATAGGGACGCACGTGACAGGTAATTGTAAGGCAGCTTGGTTCTAAGAGGTAAGTGTTTAGTCACAGATTCTTGTGACTTCTCCCAGACTTGTAATAACTTCAAAACAAAACCATTCTTCCCAGGCCCTGTAGAGCAAGGTTTAACTAAACCTGCCATCAGTTTCCCCAGGTGGATTCTGGAATTTCCTTCCCTAGCTCAGCTCAAAACCCTGCCTGGTTTCAGAAGAGGACTGTCAAGAAAGTGTTTTGTCTACTCCTTTGTAGAGTTACTTAATGGCCATTTCTAATTTAGAATGGAGAAGCTTTGGTTTAAAAAAAAATCCGTTTTTCTAGCAGGTTATTTTCATATTTTGCTATACCATGGAGTGGAGCAGAATTGCATTAGTGAAGTGTGGGAAGCACCTGTTCTGTACAGAGTAAACTTTGAGAGTGAACAAGTGGCTGTTTCTTTAAAAGCAGTCATTGGGCAAAAATAGAAAAGTATAAAGCAGAAAGCAAAAAAGCCATATGGATAAATGTATATAGCAGTATAATATGAACTAAAAGTCCTAAGGATCTTCCAAGTACTCAATCTTAAATATAAATGAGATTTCAAGTAGATTTCTTTCATCCTAAATCCACATAAATATTGACATTTTCTGATGTTAGTGAATATTGACCCATTTGCACCCTGGACATCACTTCTTAAAGTTTGCAGCTATCCATTCATCTGTATCTACTATGGTGAAATACTTTATACAGTGTTGCTGCAGGGAGTTGGGAATACCTCTTGAAGTCTCTTCAGAGAAAAAAATGCAGCAGCAGCTCACTTCTAGTTACAAAGTTTATGGAATATGGTGTATCCTGTTAAATCCACAATTGTCTGGTCACCAAATAGTGTTTATTACTGTTGACTGTTCAACAAATATTTAGTGCCCACTATTTATCCAGCTGGCACTATGTGGAGCACTGATGGTACTAACTGAATATTACTAAGGAATCACACTATAGGGGCCCCTGGGTGGCTCAGTCCGTTAAGCATCCTACTTCACTCAGGTCATGATCTCGCGGTCCATGGGTCTGAGCCCCACATGGGGCTCTGTGCTGACAGCTCAGAGCCTGGAGCCTGCTTGAGATTCTGTTTCCCTCTCTATGTCATCCCTGCTCACTCTCTCTCTCTCTCTCTCAAAAATAAATATTAAAAAATAAAATAAATCACACTTTAATTAAAACCACTAAGCTCTTGGGAGCTCCTGGGTAGCTCAGTCATTTAAGTGGCTGACTTATTTTCAGCTCAGGTTGTGATTTCACAGTTCCTAAGTTCCAGCCCCATATCTGGCTCTGTGCCTACAGCATGAAGCCTGCTTTGGATCCTCTGTCTCTTTCTTTCTGCCTCTCTCTCCCTCTCAAAAATAAATAAATGTTAAAAAAAAAATTAAAAACAAAAACAAAGAACACTGAGCTCTTGGGACACCTGGTGGCTCAGTCAGTTAAGCGACGACTCCTGATTTAGGCTCAGGTCAGTATCTCACAGTTTGTGAGTTTGAGCTCTGTGTCCAGCCCAATCCTGACAGCTTGGAGCCTGCTTAGGATTCTTTCTCTCCTTTCTTCCTGCCCTTCCCCCACATGCACTCATGCTTTCTTTCTCAAAATAAATAAACCTTAAAAAAAAACCTACTAAACTCTTCCTCCACTTCAGGACCTTTATATTTGTTTTTCCCTCTGCCTCAAATACTCTTCCATTTGCTTTTTTAAAAAAATAACGTTTATTTATTTTTGAGAGAGAGAGAGAGAAAGAGAGAGAGAGACAGAGCATGAGTAGGGGAGAGGTAGAGAGAGTAGACACAGAATCTGAAGCAGGCTCCAGGGTCCAGTCTGTCAGCACAGAGCCCAACATGGAGCTCAAGATCATGACCTGAGCAGAAGTTGGACGCTTAACCAACTGAGCCACCCAGGTGCTCCTCCATTTGCTTTTTACATGGATAGCTATTCTGTCTTTAGCTCTCAGTGCAAGGATCACCTCCTCAGGGATATCTTCCCAACCACCTTAAGTTAGTATACTAGTCCGCCATCCTACTTACTCTATATCTTATCATCCTGATTGTTTACAGCACAATCTTTCATTATTTTGTCTATTTATTTGTTTACTGTTGGCTTCCCTTGAACAATGGGAGCCTCTTGAGGGCAGGGACTTCAGTCTTATTCAAGATTCCAACCTACACACCTAGCTTTGTATCCATGGTGCCTGGCACATAGTAAGAACTCAGTAAACATTTATCAAATGAATATAAACACCAGCATTTATAATGTGTTTTAACTACAGTTGTATACAAGTTGCTGGGGCCTTGGAAGAGAGCAATTTAGTCTACACTGAGGAGCAGGGAATGTTTCACCAGGAAGATAATACTTGAATTAGGTCATAAAAGAAGAATGGGAATCTTCCAAGTAGATGGTGGGAGAAAAGGCATTCTACATAGATGAAGGCAGAGAATATACAGAGGCAAGAAAGCCTTAAGTAACTATTATTAGTTTAGGGAATTCTAAATAATTTAGGACCATACAAGGTAAAGGCTTAGGGGTAGCTAAGGGTGATGAGCTTGCTAGAGAATTACACAATGGGAAGTTTTGAAAAAGTTTTAAGCTGAGGTGTGACATAATCAGATATTTTAGAAAGATAGCCACTAGAGTGATACAAGGGTGGGGGACAGGGAATGGGGGCAAGAAGACCGATTAGGAAGCCACTACAGTTGTCCAGTTGAAGATCCTGATGGTCTGTCTTCAGTAAATAACTACCTAGAGCAGTGGGTCTCAGTTCTGACTGGACTTCAAAGTCACCTGGGGATTTTGTTTTTTAATAATACTGACCCCTGTAGACCAGATTCAGGAGCTGCCAAGAGAGGGAGGAGTCCTGCCTGGACGATGCCATATTGTGATTCTTCATCACAATGGAGAGGGGCTCCTGGTTCAAGTCATAATTTCATCGTTCAATGAGTTTGAAACCCAAATTGGGTGAGCTTGAGCCCTGCTTCTCTCTCTCTGTCTCTGTCTCTGTCTGTCTGTCTCTGTCTGTCTCTGTCTCTGTCTGTCTCTCTCTCCTTCTCTGCCCCTTGTGGGATTCTCTCTCTCTCCCGCTCTTGCTCACTTGTGCCCCCTCTCTCTCTCAAAAAGAAAAACAGGTGGTCTATGCTGAAAAGCACTGCAGGAGACAGGGACTAGTCACAAGAATTTTATGTCCAGTTATTCCCTATCCAAGAATATGCTAAGCCTTATCTGCCAATTGGGGATTTGGGAGAAAGGGTAGCAGGGAGGAGTTCTGACTTCCCACTGCGCAGATATCATGGATTGGTGGTAGTATCAGTCCTTTCATTGTCTGAAACGTGTACAGCGCTAACATCTAGAGTTGTTTTTCTTTTTTCATTCAAGTCACTAAGGGGGGAAAATGTTGCCCAATCTCTGACAGAAACATAGAAAGCAAGCCAGCATAATCTCCAAGTAAGGAATCTTATCCTATCGGTTCTATATTTTCTCCTTCCTCTCTCTAGTCTGTCAGCTAAGGAGCAGGCACATGAAAATTTGCATAACTTACTAGGTGACACTCAGATTTTAAGAATTATCCTGACAAACTCCTGCAAGTTAGAGTTGTTATAAGCTTACTGTGATAGAACACAAACTATAAGGTAATTAAGACTTATCTGATTTGTATTGTAGGAGAAATTATTTTAGCTCTTCGCCAGTTAGATCTTCTTCAGAAAACCATTGTCATATACACCTCAGACCACGGAGAACTGGCCATGGAACATCGTCAGTTTTATAAAATGAGTATGTACGAAGCAAGCGCCCACGTGCCACTGATGATGATGGGGCCAAGAATTAAGGCCAACTTACAAGTATCAAATGTGGTTTCCCTTGTGGATATTTACCCTACTATGCTTGGTAAGTAACACAATTCTGTAAATATTTGTAATAATACTGAAAAATGATTAAGCAAAAATGACTTTGCTGACTTGTTCATAACCTTGAGCAATTTTAACTGAGTCAAATCCACATCTGAAAAATGAGGATAATACTCCTCAGAATCCTGTAGCCTTCATATCTACAGTCATTTTTCCCTTTAGAAGATTCACAGTCAGGACATGACTATAAAGGAGGCACCAAAGATATTCAGGTTCATAACTCTATAGATACAATTTGTCTATCATTTGATTCTCTACCACTACCTCTCAAAAGTATAAGCATCTCTCTTTTGAATTATCCTATCCACTTTGAAACTACTAATTTTGTACAGTGTTATAGAAAAAGTCTCTTAGGTCTAATGTATGAACATATTTCTCCTCAGAATCTTTAGATTGTTCTGTGCTATGCGCTTTACTAGCTTCTTAATGTCTGTACACATAATGATAGGATGAGGACAGCAACACTTGGATAGGGGTAGTTAACAGTTTTTATGAAGATAACAAATTCACCAAATTCAGAGGAGATTATATAGAACTATTAGTCTCTATCTACTTCAGCAGAGTACTTTAAATTCAATAACATTTAAATACTGAAATACTTCTGTTCTAAGGCACCAAATTGCAAAAAGTACCATCTACTTATAAACAGATTTTGGTGAAAGAAAAAGATAACACAACATATGTTTAATATGTATATATCAAAATGTGAAAGAAACATATATCTGAAAAGCAAAGATGGAAGAAAAATTCTTTTTTTCTCCTTCCTTCTGGTGCAGAATATTTTCCTTCATTTAAGTAAATGCTACTCCAGGGTCTTAAATTTCTGTATAGTTGTTTTCATCACCTTCTTCTTTTCTCTTTTATTTCACACCATTTTGTATCTGAACACACTTCTTTGTTGTTCTTTTGCTGGTGATATTTTTAGTCTTTTCAGTTTCTTAGTTGTCATTTGCTGGCTCCCCTTTATCCCAAAACAATTATCACCTTTCATCATATCTCTACCACTTTCTTGCTCTATCAATTTTCAGGCAATCCCTATTAATTCCTCATTTCTGTTTTGATAAGAAATGTATGGAGGCACTTGGGTGGCTCAGTCAGTTAAGCCTCGGACTTCAGCTCAGGGCATGGTCTCACGGTCTGTGGGTTCTAGCCCTGTGTTGGGCTCTGTGCTGACAGATCGGAGCCTGGAGTCTGCCTCATATTCTGTGTGTCTCTCTCTGCCGCTCCTCCACTTGCACGGTCTGTCTCTCAAAAATAACCATTAAATCTTTTTAAAAAAGAGAAATGTATGTATGATTATGTATATTTGTGTCTTTTTATTATCTTTATAGTTTTGTGAACATATGCTTCTTGATGGTGACATCTTTATAGTTTCCTCCTCTAGTTTTCCCTCCTGCAGAAGTCTCCACACCCCATTTCCAAATTTGCCTTGTTCTGTTTTCTTGAAGTACAGTGATCAAAACTGCAAATGATTATGAAAGTTTGAGCTGATTCGTTATCAGTGTTTCCTCAATATGTTTCATAGTGATATTTGACATTTTGTTTGTCTTTTTGACTAGTGGTTTAATTGACCATTATATGCAGGAAATTGCAGTGAGTCACTCTATCATCCAATATATTAGTTGGTTAATATGCTTTGTTTAAGTCTATTTTCTTTAGACATTGTTTTATATTTGCCTATAGCCCAAATTTTCTACTTTATAATCTTGATACACCATTATCATTACTTGCCATTTCATGCCTCATAAGAGTTAAAGCTCATCTGCAAGATTTCACAACATATTTAGCTAATAGATTATATAATAAAACACTAAATAAGGTTGGTTAGAATGAGGAAACTTATTGCCCCCTTAGGGGACACCTGCTTATCCCTGGCTACTTCGTATTTCATGACATTTCATTAGCCAAAACCAAACATTCCCAGAAATGCCTTGCATTCCTTCCCTACTCTTCTGGAAATAATGTAGGTTCTCTCTGATTGCAAGCTTTTTTCTATTATATGTGTAGATTTTTACTCATTTTTGTCTTTTACTGATTCTTTGTAAAAGACTGCTTCTGAATCACATTTCCCTACAGAATGTACTTTTTTTTAACAGCGTTTAGATCATGTGTTGACTAGACCTGTCCAACTAAAGTAAAGGAAGTGAAGGCAAAAATTGGTTTCTAATTCTAATGTGGAAATTAATATCTTTAGGCATAGCACATTTTATAATAAGTGTCATTACAAATATTTTTATCATCAAAAGGGAAAAATTACATTTATGTGGTGGAGACAAGAAGAATATCTGTGTATGTGTCTTTTTATATAAAACACTGAAACATCCTACTGACCAGATGTTAGCCTGAGAAGAGACAGAAAGAGAAGGATGCATAGACGTACAGCAAGAATCTTATGTTGGAGCCAGGAAACAACATGGCAACATTATCACTTATCTAAAATTAACCTTTTTACAAATGATAAAAGGTTAATATTAATAGAGCTCTTACAAATCTATCGGAAAAAGAGAAATATCCTACTAAAAAATTGACCAAAAGATATAAACAAACTCACAATAGAAGATGTACAAGTGGCCAAGATAGTTTAAATTCAAACCCAGGAAAAAAAAAACATTAAAATGAAAAGATATCAATTTTCTTTCACATATCGAGTTTGCAGAGTATAAAAAGAATTAGAAAATCTTATATTGGATATAGGCCTTCTCATGTTCTGCTTCCAGGAGTATAAACTGGCGCAGATTTTCTGGAGGTATTGTGGCATTATGTGCCAAATTACTCAGAGATGTGCATACTTTTTGACCTAGAAATTCCAATTTTAGAAAATAACCTATAACTATACACACAGTTTGTTGGGGCACCTGGATGGTTCAGTTGGTTGTAATTGACTCTTGGTTTCAGTTCAGGTCATGATCTCACAGTCATGGGATTGAGCCCCAAGTGGGGCTCCACTGGCAGCACAGAGCCTACTGGGAATTCTCTCTGTCCCTCTCTCTCTGTCCTTCCTCCACTCATGTGCATGCTCTCTCTCTCCAAAAATTAAAAAAAAAAAAAGTAAAATAATATAAAAAAATTAAAACTAAATTGCTCAGTGCTGGAAGAGTTTAAAGCTGCCTCAATGAAAATTAACTAAAAAATTAGACTTGTAGGGACAGTAAGTTCCATTTCACCTCTGCTTAATAAGTAACATACACAAATTGGGAAAGCATATCTACAAGGCACTTCTTATTTTGTGATTCTTCTAACCAATTAGGAGTTTACAATAGATATAAAACAATTTATTCTTACAATTCCAAAGGCCCTCTCTTTATTAGCTTAACCATAGATGTATTATTTTGTATGAATCTAAATTACACACAGAGTATGGGATTAAATTTCTTAGATCAAAGCCTCAAGCCAGACCTTCTCTTTCCATCCAGTCTATGGATCTCATAAATATCATATAAAAGATGGTGATTAAAAAAACCTCAAATAGAAGGATTTCAATAGGAAAAACCAACTGGGTTTCCTGTTTTAATAAAACTACCTTACTTTGAAGAGGCTATTCAAATTTAAGAGGCTACAATGTTTTTATTAAAAGTCTGAATATACAAATAGTTTTTTAAAAGTATTTTAACTACACCTGAAACTAATATTGCACTCTGTGTTAACTAGCTGGAATTTAAATAAAAACTTGGAAAAATATAAAAGGTATTTTAAAGAGTTTTTCTTTTCTGTAAAATGATATTTTATGATGAAGTAGAAAGGGTATTCTTAGTCTGTTTATCTCAGTAGGTGCTTTATGGTATACTATCACATTATCGTTTTCTTATACTGGCAGAAAAGTGACATTTTTAAGAACAAGAAGTCTTTATACTATTAAAGTTGATACTATTTCATAGATTATTCTTTAAAAATTACTCCCCCAATATTTTCTTCTGTAAGTATCAACATCTTTTAGTTCAGCTAGAAATAAAGGTAAATTAAAATTATTTTCATTTTAAACTTATTTTCATATGAATTGTTTTCTTTTAATACTGGATTTTTTTGTAAAACACCTGCCTTCCTCTCATATAAGAGATAAATCCATGATTTTTGGATTGTGAAAATATAATTACGTAGAAACGCAGTTGTGTTTGAAAGACTACTTAATTGCTAAGGATTCGAACTGCAAACCTGTCCTTATTACAGGATCTGAAAGGAGGTTTGGGAGAAGCATTCTACACAGACTTTTTTTTTTTACCTAAAAACTTTGTGAAGTTGAATAACTACAGTAAAGTAAGACTTGTGTTGTAGTACTGAGGAATCCAGAGATCCTGGAGTCAGACTTCCTGAATTCAAATTTGTCCTTCAGTATTAGCCTAGGGCAAGTGACTTAACATCTGTGGTCTTCAGTTTTCTTATCAATAAAATAAAACATAAATAATAGTGGGTAGTGCATAGTTTAGAATAATGACTGGAACATTGCAAACAATTAGACGCAGACATTATCATCATTAGTATTTTTTATTCTTAGGTATGCCCTCAAAGATGAGCACAGTTGCCATCTTTGCTATACTAGTCGGAAACTTTATCTCCTCATATGGTCAGGAAGAAATATAATCAGGGCGCCTGGGTGGCTCAGTCGGTGAAACCTCCAACTCTTGATTTCCACTCAGGTCATAATCTCATGGTCATGGGATGGAGCCCCTCGTCTGGCTCCATGCTCAGTGTGGAGCCTGCTTGGGATTCTCTCTCTCCTTTTCTCTCTGTCTCTCTGTCTCCCTCTGTCTTGCTCTCAAAATAAATAAATAAATAAACTTTTTTTTTTTTAAAAAAGGAAGAAATATAATCTTATCTCTCTTCAGGAGACCATTATGTAGTTCCAGATCTGCATTTCCCTCCATTTATTTACTATTTTAAATTTAAGGCACTTCATTAATAATCCTGCAGTTACTTTTAATCTTGCTTATGCTGCCAAGAAAGATGGAACTTACTAAAATGTAATTAGAATGACAGTTTTTCCAGAAGAAGAAAAAAACAAAAAATAGTTTGAAGCAAAGATCAAAGAGCTTTTTGAAAGGCAATTTAAACTAAAGTGCTTTCGAGGAAATCATTAATATATGAAAAATGAATACCCAGTTTCCTGAGGCACAGAAAAATAAATAAATATGTATGTAAAGTATTTATTAAATGCTGTGGCTATTCGACGTGGCTTTTATCCTTCACCAGTTTACAAAGGTGTATTATACTCCTGCTAACAGATTAGGAATAAGCCCCTGTTCTCGCTTGCCTGGACTCCTACGGTAGCTTCCCAGTGCCTCCCTCCTGCTCACACCACCTTTGCTCATCTCACCGTGCGGTAGTCAACATCAGACATGTCATGTTTCTACTCAGAATCCCCTACTGGCTTCCTGTTTCACACAGAGTAAAAACTCAAAATCTCTCATTGCACTTGGGATTCCAACATGATCTCTTCCCTCTCCTAGCTCCTCTTTTACCATTTCACCTGTCGCTTACTCTGCCCCAGCCATTCAGGGCTCCTTGGTGTCTGGGAAACGAACTAAGCAGGTTCCTGCCTCCGGGTCTGTACACTTGCTATTCCCTGGGGGGGGATGCCCTCCCCGCCACCAGATACCTATAGAACTCAGCCTAGCCCTTCCTCAGGATTTAAATGTCACCTCCTCAGAGAGGCCTTCCCTGAACACACTATATAAAACAGCACCTGAACACGTATTCAATATCCTTCTCCATCTCTGTTCCTCCGCTTTATTCTTCTTCATTGCACTTAGCACCACCTGACACGTTTATTTGTCTTCCCATGTTAGAAGATAAGCTGCAGGAGAGCTTATCTGCCTTGTCCTCTGTTTTTTCCTTCACCTGGAACAGCAACGAGTTTACTGAATGAATTTAAAAAATACTTAAATGGACTCATCCCAATTTGCTACTGCTTCTCATAAACACAGGAGACCCATGTAAATTTTCTCAGTCTTATAAGCTTCTTTAGGAAAATTAGGCTAAGAATAAACCTGAAATAAAGTATTTCTTTTTTTAAGTTTATTTATTTTGAGGGAGAGAGAATGTGCGCGTGTGTGCGTGTGGGCTTACAAAGCGGGGAACAGAGAGAGAGGGAGAGAATCCCCAGCAGGCTCCACACTCAGCCCAGAGCCTGAGGCGGGGCTTGACCTCAGGACCATGAGAACATGACCTGAGCCAAAATCAAGAGTCAGACGCTCAGCCAAATGAGCCACCAAGGCACCCCAAAAACAGGGTATTACTAAGTACCAACAGTTATTAAAATGCTGAATACAGGGACTTCTCAGGCCTAGGTATATACCAGTTGGTCCCTGCTTCCCAATCATCTTTCAAGTCCTCTTCTGTCCCTTTCTATCCCTTGATGGTAGTGCCACCTGATGGCTGCCCTGCAGACCAGCCTGACCCAGCCTGGTCCTCCAGACTTGCGTTCCTCATGGTAGACCTCACAGTAGTAGCCTGTTGCCTTGTAGCCCAAGTGAGTTCTATCTTGGGCAGTCCCTTTGTCTCACACACATCCTCTTTAATGTCTTTGCTCCTTTTGTTTCTAACCAGTTATCTCTGATCTTTTTTTTTTTCAAAAAAAAAAAAAAGTCCATGATTATGATTGGTTGGCAGAAGATTAGTACATATAATATGTCCCTCCCAAGGAAATCGAGGATACAGATTTTTAAATTACATTATATGTAAAACATGTAGGTCTTTGTCTACTTCCTTATTCTTCTTTAGTTAACTTATTTTTCCTCAAGTACTTACAGTCAACTTAATTTTCCTACTCAATTTTGTTTAACTCCTAGAATTACAGACATTACTTCCTAGTTTTTATTGAAAATATTTAATTATACCTAAAAAAAAAAAATGGAACATGGAAACTAGAAAAGGGGTAGAGAGGCTACTGCAAACTCATTTTGGAACTATCCCAAGTACCCAGCCATAATTAACAGTAATTTTTCTATAGGAAAAAGACTGTTTGTGCCAAATACTTTGAAAGAGAGAGAGAGAGAGACAGAGCACAAATGAGGGAGGGGCAGAGAGAGAGGGAGACACAGAATCCAAAGCAAGCTCTGAGCTGTCAGCACAGAGCCTGATGTGGTGCTTGAACTCATGGACCATGAGATCATGACCTGAGCCGAAGTCAGATGCTCAACCAACTGAACCATGCAGGTGTCCCCAAAATACTTCTTTTTAATTTAGACATCGGTCATGCTACTGCTTTGTATGTTTATATTTGATAAGGGAAAAATAAATTATTTTTTCCTAAATCAGTATAATCCAGGATTTCTAACATATGTTCTGCAAAATACAAGCCCCCAAAGATGCTACTTGAGAGTAAAATGCTATGTGATCAAATAACTTTGAGACACATGGCATACTGCCCTTAAAGATTTATGAGCTACATGTACAAAAAAATTACCTATTTAATTTAAATCCTTGTTTGCAAACATGTATGACTACTAAACCCCTTTTCATATAGCTCAAATTAATATCTGGTAGAACAAATGTGAGAAGCAACTATTATTATTTATCATTCAGAAATAAAGGATTGATTAAATAATATCTGCTGAGGATTTCCTATCAGGCACTGTCCTCAGAATTTTACATAATTATCATATTTACACCTAATTTAAGCCTTTGAAGTACAGGTGTGATTATTATTCCCCTTTTACAAATGAGGAGACTGCATTTTGGAGTGGTTATAATCAGGCCCAAGGTCACATGGCTAGTGAAGAAAGCCTTTGGACCTACACAATCTGTTTGCAAAATCCATATATGGTCTTTGGTGTCTGCAACCTTTGATGATGTCATTTATGAATGTTTCAACTAATGAAAGAATAAGTTATTTTACAAGACTGTGTTATTTTGTTGCATAGATATTGCTGGAGTTGTGCTGCCTCAGAGCCTGAGTGGATACTCTTTGTTGCCATTATCATCAGAAATGTTTAAGAATGAACATAAGTTCAGAAACCTCCATCCACCCTGGATTCTGAGTGAATTCCACGGATGCAATGTGAACGCTTCCACCTACATGCTTCGGACTGACCAGTGGAAGTACATAGCCTACTCCGATGGGATCTCAGTATTGCCGCAACTCTTTGGTAAATCTGTTGACACATTTTTTTAAGTGCAGTATTATATGGCACAAGTTGACCTACACAGTGTTGTTCAAGAGATCTAGTAATCTGTGGTTAAATAAAGGAATATCTTCTGCTTTTCATGCCAGGACAGTCTACAAATGGTTGCCCATGTGGGGTGCAGCTTCTTTGCAAGTCATCTGAATCCACAGCAAGTGCCCTAAGGCTTGTGATCTGAGTCTCTGAGCAAGGTTTCTTCTCATATTCGTGCTTATCTGTCTCAAACAGTAATCATCACCCTCTCATTATACCTTGCTTTCAGCTATTCTGGAGGAGTAACCCCTCTTATGGAGCCTGACATTCTATATATATCATTTAATGTTTCCCTGACCTCTACAAGATGAAACCATTATCCTTATTTTATAGAGAAGACTAGGGGTTAAAGGGACGCAGATACCTGTGCAAAGTCTCTGAGCTAAGTGGCAGGACTAGGATTTTAACCCAGGTCTAAGTTTCAAAATCCGTGCTCCTTCCATTCCACAAAGATGCCTGCTAGCTTCACTACTCTATGAATTAATCTAAAAGCAACATTATTAAATTAAGGCTTTACTCATCCTTTGCCCCCTTTCCCACAAAAATTCACCATCATTAATATTCTTTTCTCCCTAGGTTTCCTTTCCAGTTACAAACGTCAAAATCATTAACTCCAAATAATTATCAGGGACCAAACTGATTGGCCTACACTTCTCCCCTTAGCTCTAAGAGCAGGAGGTTCTTGGCTTCAAAAGGAAGTCCTTAAATTTTCATCCTGATGAGTAATGGGCATCTCTTGCTCATTCATTGCCCATGCTCTGCAAAAAAGCAGATGTGACAAAGGATCAGTGAGTGAGCCTCCCTTTCCTGTATTCTCTAGGGTGTATTCACTGCTTCCCTTTCCCAAAGAGGTGTCATCTGAAGTCACCTAACAAGGTCACACGTGTCTTTAGAGCTCTTCTGGCAAATGCACTCAAATAGGCCCATAGAGGTTTTCTCCCCTCAACATGTAATGTTGGTTTATTATCTCAAGTAAATTGTCATAAGATCTTTGACTTGGTATTTTTCCAATTAGATTGGCATCCCAGTTATATTTTCTGTCTTCCTTTTACCTAGGTATAAAGGACAATTACGTTCTGAAATATTTGTCATTATTTTCTTGATATTAGCAGTTGAGATACATTCTTATTTCCATGGCTATTTGCTCAATGGACAGTATTGACAAATCTAACATTCAAAAATCCAAGCATACCATGCTAAAATATATGGAAAACTAGAAGTAAGTGAAGTTGGAAAAAAAATAGGACTTGACCATATGAAGAATTCTTACATCTGGCAAGTTTGGGGCTATTGAAAACGGGCAATATAAAAATTACTATTTTTTTTTTTGTCTGTATGTCAAAGTAAGCAAAGCATCAAAACCAGGAAGAATGAGGGCTAAGACAGCTTATTAGTGATAAGAGTGTGACTATTTCTGCCATCTAGGAATGGATAAGAAAAATTATTGGGACAGGAGGACGGTGGTAGGAAGAGAATCTGGACGTGCATTTAGAGGAGTGTTTAACTGTGGGTATATTATTTTACCACTTATACTGTCTTTCATCTTATTATACTAAGAGGAACTGTAAATAAAAATACATTGTCTGTCAGAGAGTAATGACATTCTAACCAATTTTTCTGTAGCAGGTAAATATTTTGACTGGTATTTAATTTTTTTCTTTCAGATCTTTCCTCAGATCCAGATGAACTAACAAATATTGCTACAAAATTTCCAGAGATTACTTATTCTTTGGATCAAAAGCTTCGCTCCATTGTCAACTACCCCGAGGTTTCTGCTTCTGTCCACCAGTATAACAAAGAGCAGTTTCTCAAGTGGAAACAAAGTGTAGGGCAAAACTATTCCAATGTTATAGGGAACCTCAGGTGGCATCAGGACTGGCTGAAAGAACCACAGAAGTATGAAAGTGCAATTGATCAGTGGCTTAACACCCACTCTAATCCAAAAAATATATGAATGAAAGTTAGAAATAATGTTCTAGAGCAACATGCTAAGAAACCATGATTAATTTTTGTTCGTTCTAATACTTACTGATAAAGAATGTATTCTATTTTAGGGGCACCTGGGTGGCTCAGTGGATTAAACATCTGACTCTGGCTCAGGTCCTGATCTTGCCATCTGTGGGTTCAAGCCCCATGTCAATCAGGCTCTGTGCTGAAAGCTTGGACCCTGGAGGCTGCTTTGGATTCTGTGTCTCCCTCTACCCTGCCCCCTACTCTCAAGCTCCGTCACCCTTTCTCTCTCTGTCAAAAATAAATCAACATTAAAAAAAATTTTTTAAGAACGTATTGTATTTTAAAATATGAACCATTATAGAATTATGTATTTTCAAAAATGATTACTATCAAGACCTCATTCTTACCAACTTTTTAAAAAGTTTTATTTATTTTTGAGAGAGAGGGAGAAAGAGAGCATGAGCAGGGGAGGGTCAGAGAGAGAGGGAGACACAGAATCTGAAGATAGGCTCCAGGCTCTGAGCTAGCTGTCAGCACAGAGCCCATGAACCATGAGATCATGACCTGAGACAAAGTTGGATGCTTAACTGACTGAGCCACCCAGGTGCCCCCATTCTTACCAACTTTTAACAACTTAATTGAGGTATTAAAAAGATGGAAGCACGTAGTATAATATAAAGTTTATGTTCCTCTGAATAATATAGAATATAGAGTATTTTAACAATTAGTATTCTTATAAACCATTAAATAGTTATCTATGTGTATCTGATGGTGTCTGATGAGTTATTTGTATCTGATGGGACACAGACCATTTGGGTGTATGTGGTGGGAGTGTTTAGAGTATTTTATGTTACACAGATCTTGGATATGATTGACTTTATTACTGTTTTTTTTAATAGGTAACATATGCACAAGGCACAAGTTTCAAAAGGCACAAAAGAGTTAACAATGAGCATGAAGTCTCCCTCCTTTCCCAGGTCCCTTTCCTGGTGTAACTACTGGTAACCACCTTCCTAAGCATCCTCTTAAAGACACGCCATGTGTCTATAAGCAAACTTTGTATTTTCCCCCCACACAAAAACCAGCTTACTATACAAAATGTTCTGCATCTTGCTCTGTTTTTCTCTCCCACTTAAAAGACCTAAAAGTGAAACCACTGGGGCAGGGCTGTATCTAGCAAAATTACAGCAAATTACCTCTAAAGAAGTTGTGCACATTTAAATCCTCACAAGCAATGCACTTCCTCACATCCTTTGCCAACCTGATAGATAAAAAATATATTATTTTTAACTTTTTAAAATTGTGAGTAAGATAGATTATATTTTCATATATTTAATAGCCATTTGAATTTCCTTTACGTGAACTTTCTATTATTTGCCTATCTTCCTATTGGTTGTTGGTCTTTTTTGCTTCAGGTATGCTTTTAGATATTAGTTTCTTATAAGAGAAGCTGCAAATTTTTTCTTTTTATAATTTGTCTTTTGATGGAGTTCTGGGGTTTTTAATCTATGGAAATTGGTATATTTTCAACCTGTAAAAATGTATATTTTCATGCAATCAAATTTATGAGTCTTTGCTTTTATGACTTTGGGATTTTATGTCATACATATTCAGAATGGAATTCCTCATTTCCCCACTTCTTTAAGAGTTTTATTTTTGCCCTTAGATATTTGCCCCACCTGAATTGTAGTCCATATTAGAGATCTAACTTCAGTTTGTTGTTTTACGATGGCTACCCAAAGGACCTTTTATTGAGTAAATCAACATTTGTCCCATTGGTTAAAAAATGCCACTTCTTGGGGCGCCTAGGTGGCTCAGTCGGTTAAGTGTCTGGCTTCAGCTCAGGTCATGAATTCATGGTTCGTGGGTTCAAGCCCCATGTCGGGCTTTGTGCTGACAGCTAGCTCAGAGCCTGGAGCCTGTTTCGAATTCTGTATCTCCCTCTCTCTCTGACCCTCCCCTGCTGGTGCTGTCTCTCTCTGTCTCTCAAAAATAAAATGAAAAACATTAAAAAAAAATTTTTTAATGCCACTTCATTATATAACACCTTTTATTGACTGAATCATCTTTTTCTCTATTGATTTGAAATGCCATTTTATTGTATTCTAAAGTCTCATTTACCTTTGGGTCCTTTCAGAACATTTTTCATCTTCCAGTTGACCAATCTATTTCATTTACTAAGGTGAAAGTCAATATCTGTCCAGACTGGTCCCTTTCCAACACTTTACTTTTTCAGAAATTCCCTGGCTACTCTTGCTAACTTCCGTTTCCCACACAAATTTAGAACAAGTTTGTCTGATTCAAAAATGAAAAATCTTTTTAGTCCTTTCATAAAATCATATTAAATTGATCACCTAGTTTAGGGAGAATTGACCTCTTTATAATCCTCAGTTATTTTGAAGACTATAGCACACTTTTTCCTTTCTTCTAGGCTTCTTTGATCTCTCTCAGTAGTATTCTAAGTGTTCTTAACATTAAAAGTAGGAACTTTAAAAAAAAATACCACCTCAGCCCCACCCCACCCTGATGGAATTAGAATTCTAGGGAAGGCACCTGAGCACTGTTTTATTCTTTTTGTTCTGTGAAGCCCTCAAGCTGATGATCTAGAAGTGTAGGGAGAGATGAATTTATTCCTAGTTGCTTTATCATTTGTTGCTATTTTAAGTGGCTCTTGCTTCCATTATTGCTTCTAACTGGTTGTTTATGTATGAAAATTCTATTTCTATATATTTATTTTGTGCCGATAATATGATATTTTTAGGTACCAATAGTTTTTCATTGGTATCTTATTTTTGGGGGGTAAAAAGCTGATCTCCAAATTTTATCTAACTTCCTTTTCAAACTGTCTTTGAAGTTTTCTTAATAAGCCAGTTCATCTCATTTTTCACTATTTTACAGTGACTTTGTATGAACCTCTCTTTGCAGTTATATATGAATTTCTGAGAAATAAATTTCACTTCAGATACATTCTGAAGTAAAACCCTTATGGAAAAGATTTCAGTATTTGACTATTATAATTAAAATGAAAATATACAAATCTACCTCCTATCTCCTAGTTAAACCTAAAGAACATGAAATAGCTCACGTGTGGGTGTATATGCTAATTACAGGGGAAAAGTAAAGCAATAATAATAGCAATGTGGTTCTGAAAACATAGGCATGTGAAAATAAATATAATCCATCTTGTTCTACCCAAACTCTTCAAGATGCATTCATTGTTAGGATTTACCAAGCATCCACAATGTTTTAAGCTTATTAGATATAGAATTATACTTAGGTATAACTGAGTTTTTAAAGACAAAAGCTAATTCAAAATGGTACCTAACAACCATGAAAACAGAAAAAGAAGAAAAACAGAAAACCAAGACAAATTAATGCCAGAATCGGAGAGAAACTGACACTAATTATAAACCAGATTGAAGATAATCTTTGGGCTTCCACTTTACTACCTCTACTGCTATTGCTCTAATTCCCATCTGCCATAATCTCATGTTTGGAATTTTGCAATAGCCTCCTGTGAGGTCTCTCTGAGCCTTCCCCTGGCTTTCTTCAGTCTATTCTCAACAGAGCAGCCAGAATGATTCTATTAAGATACATCAGGGGCACCTGGGTGGCTCAGTCGGTTGAGCCTCCGGCTTCGACGCAGGTCAGATCTCACGTTCGTGGGTTCGAGCCCCGCGTCAGGCTCTGTGCTGACAGCTAGCTCAGAGCCTGGAGCCTGCTTCCGGTTCTGTGTCTCCTTCTCTCTCTGCCCCTCCCCCTCTCATGCTCTGTCTCTCTCTGTATCAAAATAAATAAAACATTTTAAAAAAGGTATAAAAAAAAGATACATCATATCCCGTCACTGGATACTCGAAACCTTCCACTGGTGTCCCATCTTTCTCTGTAAAAGCCGAAATCATTACAAAGGCCTATAGGACCTGAACTACCTGGCTGCGTGTTACCTCACAGACCACCGCTCCTCCCACACCCCACTGTGCTCACTCTGTTCTGGCCACGCTGGCCTCCCCGTTGTTTTCCGGTGTGCCAGGCACGCACCACCTCAAGACCCTTGAGCTCATCAATACTTTCTGCTTGGAATACGGTTCTTGCCTCTGATTTCCAGATGGCTCTCTTTGCTCTCTTTCAGGTCATTGCTCCAATGCTACCTTCTCACACAGACTCCCCTGCTTAATTTTCCTCCACAGAAATTATTACCATCTAATGTAGTATATGTTTTACATATTTAATTTGCTTATACTTTCTTCTATCCCTCCTACCCCACTAGGATGAAAGCTCCATACAGGCATAGATTTTTGTCCTTTTTGTTTCTTAACCTATCCCCAGTGCCTGACATGTAGTAGAAGATTAGTAAATACTTAATTTTCTGGGAATTCGAGTTTTTCAGATAACACCATAGATTAGAAAACCACCACATTAGGCCATGGCAGGCAGAGTTGAAAAGGAGTACCCTTCTCAATAAAGCAGGGCCTTCCAAAAACAATAAATTCTAGCAAAAGTCTGTGAAAGAGGGTCAACAGAGGGACTCTCTCTATCCCTCTATGTTTGTCTTTTTCTATGAAAAAGGCCAGATACTGAATTATTTTAGGCTTTGTGAACCATATGGTCTTTTCCACAACTACTCTATCCTGTGCTAGGAGCCTGAAAACGGCAATAGACAATATGTAAACAGAGGAGCATGGATACTTTAGAAAGAAAATTTGTTTACAAAAACAGAGGACCGGACCTGTGGGCCATTGTTTGCTGAAGCTACTCTAGAACAATGCAAACTAGAATTCCCTGAAGCTATTTTAAAATCCATTAATGCCTGGCTCCCACCTCCAAGCACTGAGGGCTTACAGAGCTTCTCAGGTCAGTCTAATCTACCACGAGATATGGGAAACAAGGTTCTGAAAACTTGTTCTTCAAACTATGGTCCAGAAGCACCCACAGCAACTGGGAGTTTTATCCATTTTTATTTGTCTCTGTTAACCAAAAGAAATAAAATAAAATGGTGCATTTAGTATTTATTTTTTCTACTCTTTGTAGCTCTTCATCTAAGTAAACCCAGGGCACCCTACTGAAAACTACTAGAATTGGTGAAATGTTGTTAAATGGCTACATATATAAAAATCAATATATAAGAATAATCACTAGATAAAAATGGAAATTAGAAAAATATCTCACATTAGGACAGTCTATAAAATAAATTTTAGCAAGTGGCACAAACTTAGATAAAAAAATTATGAAGTTCTACTGAAGTGCACAAACAAGGTATGAACATGGAATGACAGCATGTTCTTGAATGGGAGGATCTTAAAATGTCACTGCTCCAGAATTAAAGTAGAAATTTCATACAATCCTGATTTTAATCTCAATATGAGTTTCTTTTTTAGTGGCACCAGGGTGGCTTAGTCAGGTTGAGCAATCGACTTTGGCTTGGGTCATGATCGCATAGTTCATGGGTTTGTGCCCTGGGTCAGACTCTGTGCTGACAGCTCAGAACCTGGAGCCTGTTGAAGATTCTGTGTCTCCCTCTCTATCTGTGCTCCTCTCCTGCTTGTGCTCCATCTCTCTCTCCCTCTCTCAAAAAACAAAAACAAAAACAAAAACAAACAAACAAAAAAATTAAAGTTATAAGGCAGAAACTTAAGTAATTCTTAGGTCAAAAAATTATACCTCTATGCTATTTTTATAATTTTTTAATGTTTATTTATTTTTGAGAGAGGAAGAGAAACAAAGCACAAGCAGGGGAAGGGCACAGAGAGAGAGAGAGAAAGAGAGGCAGAGAATCAATCCCAAGGAGGCTCCAGGCTGTGGGCTGACAGCAGAGAGTCAGATGCGGGGCTGGAACTCACAAACTGTGAGATCGTGACCTGAGCTGAAGTTGGATGCTTAACCGACTGAGCCACCCAGGTGCCTCTATCCTACTTTTAAAATCAAAATGAGAAAACTTAGAACACATGACACAATCAGAACTATATTCAGAAAAATATTTTTAGTCTTAGGCTTTTAATTATTAAGATAAAATAAAAATAAACTGTTCAAGAAGTGAGACAACAAAATAAGCATCAATTTTGTAATATTTATAGGAAAGGATTGTTATCCTTAAATAATATTTTGAGAATCCTGCTTTCCCATAGGAAAGGGAATGTTGCAAGGGAATATTCCTCCCACATTAACAAAAATCAAGAAAAAAAAAAAAACTAGATCATCTAGTTGAGCCTATCAGTGACTGAGGTTGCAAGGAAATAGGGAAACCGAATTCAAAAGGGTGGCAAGCCCCTCTAAGAAGGCAGGATACACTCAAACTGGTTCACCTTTGGCAAAACATCGGGGGAGATGGGGGTAGCCAAAAGAGTGGGTTACAAAACAATGGATGCTGTGACAAATTCTTAAAAGCCCAATGTGTGTGAAAATAACAATACAAATTCTGGGAGTCCCCCACCCAAGGGAAACCACCTCCACTAATAAACTTCTTTTTCTCATAGACCTCAAGCAGCACACAGGAGAAAGACCGGGGGTGGGGCTGGAGACCTAATGGAGCCTCTTCAGTGGGACAAGGGTGCAACTGGGGAGTGGCTACCTCTGGAGGACAAACCCAGAACCCAGAACCTTGGGTTTTAAAGAACATATGCCAAGCTTAACATCTCTGGCATTGAGACAAATTAGCACTGCATGCTCCTGAAATGATATACTGAGGACACATTATTACCTAGGTAGTATTTCAGCCCAAAAACTCTAACTCAAATTTAATCACGTGGAAACAAACAACTCCAGAGACATTCTACTAAACATGTGTCATAGACCCTATAGACTGTCAGAGTCATGAAAGGAAAAAGAAAGGCTGGAAAACTGTTCTAGATTAAAGGCTACTAGAGGAATAATGAGATTAAATACAAACCAGGATCTTTGATTGTGCCCATCAGTAGATCAAATAAACACATCTTTGTGAAATGTGTCAGAGACAGGAGAAGAATCGAACCTCTTTCTAGAATGGAAAAAACAATGACCATGTTTATACCAATCAGGAACCAGCATGGCTTTAAGCTTCTCAACACACTTACAAGCCAGAAGGCAATGGAGCAATGCCATCAAAATTCAGAACGAAAACATTTCCAATATAGAATTCTAACCCCAGCCAAGTCATCAGTTAAGCACGCAGGTAAAATAAAGAAATTCTCAGACATACAACATCCTCCAAATTTATCCATTCTCAAGAAGCCACTGAAGATGCTCTCTACCCAAGCAGGGAGATAAAGAATGAAAAATACCCATGAAATTAGAAAGCAGGAAAAACAGCATGAGATAATGAAAGGAGTTTCCAGGATGATGGTGAAGGAGATGCCTGGGTAACAGCTGTCCTGGAGGACAAGCGTGATGGAATCTACGTGACCCAAGTAATAGGCACAGCGAGACTCCCGCAGCACAGAGGTTCCTCGGCCTCTGCACACTCTTTTTAACCTTATAACATGTCAGATCATGTGTCTGCCAAAAAGGAAGAAACCAAGGAAAAAGACCAGAGATCCAAGAAGCAGGAATTCCAACCCAAGAGAAAGGCAGACAGTTTCAGTGATGACAACAAATAGATACTTTGGGATTATAATTGTGTAGCAGACCTGGTGAGAAACCAGCCCATATAAAAGAGAAAAGGGGGCCTCTGATAAGAAAGATTCCAAGAAAAAAAAATGGAATTGCTACATTATGTTACAAAATGAAACTTATGGAAATTGAACTGAGGGACCATTTAAAGGAAGAATTAGCTATAGAAAGAAAATTAAGGCAGTTATTAACTTCAAGAAAATGAAAATAATGATACTCAATATATACTAAAAATTCAGCTGAGAATATTTTCATTTCATAATAATGTCAATACTAAATACAGATCTAATCTGAAATTACAGAATTATGATATTAGTTATGGGAGAGGAGAAACTATCTAACGAGGAGCTAATAGTGTGTCTGAAATCACTGAATCAACATACACATTTGCTATTTAGAATTCTGGGATTAAGTAAATGCCAGAAGAAGAAACAGTGGTTCCCTCTAGGGGCTCGTGGGTGGCTCAGTTGGTTATATCTGACTGCGACTCAGGTCATGATCCCACGGTTGGTGGGTCTGAGCCCCGTGTCAGGCTCTGTGCTGACAGCTCAGAGCCTGGAGCCTGCTTCAGATTCTATGTCTCCCTCTCTCTCTGCCCCTCCCCCACTCATGCTCTGTTTCTGTCTCAATAATAAATAAACGTAAAACATTTTAAAAATTAATTAAATAAAGTGGTTCCCTCTAGAAGGAGTGAGGGTGGTGCACACAAAATGATGTTGTCAGCCCTCCACTTCTGTTTGACTTCCCAAGCAATGTGCATGTGTTATTTTGAGAAGAATTATTTTCTTTAATCAATAATTTATCAGCTCTCAGTAAAGTTCTGTGAAATGTAATTTCACTGGTGGAGTCTTATTTTGTTATATGAGAGCATTTCGACAAATTGGAGACAAATTATAGAATTATCTTGAGAAATATTAAACTGATATTGCCTAGAGGAATCACTGAATTACGGATTTTGCTCAGAGACAGCTCCTTGGAAGAAGTGGATCATATGCTGGGATGATGTATGTTCCCAAGAAAAAGGCTTCGGCAAAATCCTCTGAGGGGAGAATGTGAAAATTAAACCAAGAGTTTTATTTCCCAAGGCTATTGCTCTGCTTCTTTCTTCAGTGTTCCACCAAGAATGGCTACTCCTACACCTCCCCAGAGGGCTTCCTCGGCCTCCTCTGGATGATACTGGCATAGGCGCGAAAGGTATTTTTTTTCTTAGGTTGATGGATTTATAGTCCAAGCAGGACCGTTTGCTCAAAATTATCTGGAATGGATCATATATCCACTAGTTCATCAATTCAAAACATATTTACTAATACCTAGCTTGTGTCAGGCCCAGTGCTAGCACTGGGGATAGGATAATAAAAATGACAAAGATCAATAGTTTGTAAGTTAGGATTTCTCAAGGCAACTAACAGGACTGTCATTTGCATCTACCAAACCCTCTTATGCTGAGCATCTTAAAGTGCCAAATGTGTCCTCAGTCCAGGAATGTGAACCCAGCAGATGCTCAGGCCGGAAATGCAAGAAATCTACTTATACCTATGTGAAATGTAGAGCGGGTACCTAAAAGATAAACTGAGGTTTCCAACAGGGAAAGTAAAATTTGTGTGTGAGGAGATGGGGCTAAAATAAAAGAGACAGTAGGGTGCCTGGGTGGCTCAGTCTGTTAAGTGTCCTGCTTTGGCTCAGGTCATGATCTCACGGCTTGTGGGTTTGAGCCCCATGTTGGGCTCTGTGCTGACAGCTCAGAGCCTGGGGCCTGCTTCAGATTCTGTGTCTACCTCGCTCTCTGCCCCTCCCCCTCTCATGTTCTGTCTCTATCTCAAAAATAAATATAACATTAAAGTTTTTTTAATAAAAAATAAAAGAGACAGCATTTAATCTAAAGCATTTCCTGTGACTTGGATTTCTTTTTTAAAAAATTGGCCGCCTTATCGTTTTCTTAGTCACCTTTTTTCTAGGCTTATTGGGGGCGTAGTCCCTCCCAGCAACCTCCATCTGCTTGGAAAACAGAATCAAGAGAATGAAAAGCCATGATGATACATCCTCCACTGAATGGAAATATTAGGAGAAAATCAATAAATGTACTACCATATGCATAAAGCCTATGAATGTCCCCTTCAGACTAATGCAGAGAATGTTACATCACGGAGAGCGCAGCTGTGAACCGCGGCTTCAAGTAATGAGGAGTATTTGAAACATCTGCAAATCACTGCGCCTCCTCATTGCCAGGCAACATCATTACTTTAGTTCTCTCCAAGTAAATAGTCTCATTGTTGGCCAGAGGAAGATATATCTTTATCAAAGATTCATCTCTTGGGCTCCTCTTTGCCCAAAACGCGGTTGGGCTTCTCGTGATCCTGTTTTTCTGATGCTAGTGCATGTAGATCCATGCCATTTCTGATTTTTTTTTTTAAATCAAAACTAGTGTCTATTTTTTTTTCCTACCAGCAATCCATAGCCGTTTTTGAGAGGTACAGTCTCGGTCAGGACCTTCCTCTCGGGTGTATTAGTCCCGGTTAGCACGCGCTTTTGCCACGGCCAGGAAGAGCGACCTCCTGCCCGTGGTGCTCTTCATGCAAATGAAACAGCGGTCGGGAGAGGCTCGCAGGGCCCGGTGGTCCCCGCCGCTGCCGCGAGCGCTCAGTGGGAGCCGCGGCAGAGAGTGGAAGGGCATCGCCGGGACTGGGAGGAGAGCCGCGGAGAAGGTGGAGAGTAAGAATCATGTGTGTTCCTCGAGTGTACAACCCACATTTGAGTGACAAATGACGAGGACAACCTATAAAAAACAGCTGAGCGCGAGTCTACCCGAATCCATCTCCCTCGCTGTGTGTGTCCGTTTTCAACTAACTTTGGAACTCGTAGCCCCGGCGCGGCGCCCCTGGCAGCCTCGCCTCCACCTGGGTTTCCCGCGCCCTGCAGGCCCGCTCCCGTACCTCCGCTTCTCCCCGGCTAAGGATGGAGGATCCCTTCAGCCCCTCAACTTTCTCGCCGGCGCCCAACGTCTCCGTACCCGTCTCTGCCGGCTGGGGTCTCAACTTCACTTCCGAACTGGGAGCCCCAGCCCCGGGGCCGCCGCCGCCGCCTCCCGGACCGCCTAGCCGCCCCGTCCGCCTGGTCTTCCTGGGGGTCATCCTGGTGGTGGCGGTGGCCGGCAACACCACTGTGCTGTGCCGCCTGTGCGGGCGTACCGGGCCCTGGGCGGGTCCCAAGCGTCGCAAGATGGACTTCCTGCTCGTGCAGCTGGCCCTGGCTGACCTGTACGCGTGCGGAGGCACCGCGCTGTCGCAGCTGGCCTGGGAGCTGCTGGGCGAGCCGCGCCGGGCGGCGGGGGACCTGTCGTGCCGCTTGGTGCGGCTGCTGCAGGCGTCCGGCCGAGGCGCCTCGGCCCACCTCGTGGTACTCATTGCCCTCGAACGCCAGCGCACCGTGCGCCGGCCGCAGGG